>NC_136288.1:12669841-13137341 GCF_964198595.1 Lampetra fluviatilis
TACACACACACACATATACACACACATACATACACACATACACACACATATACACACACACACATATACACACACACACATACACACACACATACACACACACACATATACACACACATACATACACACATACACACACACATACACACACACACATATACACACACGCACTCGGCACGACTCGGTGCTCGTTGGACGCGCTTGCAGCGAACGCGAAGCGCTACACGTGCAGAGCCGTCGCCTCGTTTGTCTGCGTCGGTAGGCACGCATCCAGCTCAAGTCTTGTTTTCTGTAAGCGCTCTCTATCGTGACGTATACAGAGATGAACCCCCCGCCCCCCTCACCCCCCACTAGCCCCCACCCCTCCACCTACATTCCCGACGTGAAGGGTGCAGGCTGGACGCATGCGTTCTCGGGCAGCTTCTCGCGAGCTTTGGCCGATGGGCACGGGACCCTACTCGTCTATCCCCCCAAACATCATCATCATCATCAATCAACCCACCTCCACCTTCACCACCACCACCACCATCACCACCACCTTCACCACCACCACCACCACCATTACCACCATCACCACCACCATCACCACCACCACCACCACCACCACCATCACCACCACCACCACCACGGCGCGCCCCCCCCCCCCCCCCCCCCTTGCAATGAACTCACCTGCCGGGGAAGGAAGTCGCTCGGAGCCAGGACAAAGCCCTGCACGAGCAGGAAGACGGCGGAGGTGGACATCCCGGCCAGGATGGACCACAGCAGCGGCAGCGGGAGCATGGTGTAGGTGGCGAACACCGTGAAGAGCGCGTACGAGACCCCGTCGCGGTAGAGGCCGCAGCCTAGCCCGCCTGCCACCTGCACGCTGAGCGACAGCCAGGTGATCATGCCGGCGCACTGCAGGTATGCGTGCGACGCCGCGTTCTTGCCCACGAGCACGAGGATGCACAGGATGACGCCGACGGCGATGAACGCGCCGGCGAGCGCGGCGCGCACGGGCTTGAGCATCGAGGGCGCCACGCTCGTGTAGACCACGAGCACTGTGAGCTTGAAGAGGATGTCCACCACGTTCATGACGATCAGCGACTTCCGCCGCTGGCGCAAGAAGTAGCGCTGGTAGAGGCGCTCTAAGTCGCGCGACCTGAACGCGTCTCTGAGCGTGGGCAGGATGAGGCCCCGGTACGTGATCCCTCTGCCAAGCAGGTACTCTGATGCCGTGCGCTCGTACGAATCGCCGCCTCCTCCTCCTCCCGCGCTGTAGTCGCTGTCCGTCGAACTGTGGCTGGCTTTACCTGGGTGCACCTTCCCCGAGCTCGCGTGGCTGCCGCTGCGAGAGCCCTTGCTCAGGATCTGCTTGTTGATGTCCTGGATGTCCTGGTCGGTCACCGTGACCTTGCACTGCGCGCTGCGCTGCTCGGTGATGTGCCGCACGGCAGACTGCCACATGAGGCGCCTCGGACCCGCCACGAGGTGTCCCGAGGAGCCGTGCGGCGCTAGAGAGCTCAGCTCCTCGTCGCTGGCCGTGCACGGTTTGCCGTCCACCGTGGAGCCCTCCGCGTTGTTCTCCATGGTTCATGTGCGTCGGGCGGACGGGCAGAGAGTGGGGGTGGGGGAGGGTGCTGCTCGTCTCGTCTTGTCCGTCTGCCAGCGGCGGCGGTGATGGCGCTGCTGCTGCTGCTGACGCTGCTGCTGATGATGCTGCTGCTGCTGAGCGACTGTGGCGAGGAGGGAAGGAGGAGGAGGCAAAGGGCGACCCGGGTCAGCGGTGTCAGTCAGACAGACGGCGCGCGTGCGGATGGATATACAAAGTCAGATAACAGCGGTCGGGGTTAGAGAGCGGCGCGCTGTCAATCCCACGACGTGAGTTCGATTTCCGTTCGAGGCGAACGTCGGTGGTGAGTGATGTCTGCACCGATCCGGGGGGTTCTTCTCACGGCTCGCCGTTCACCGCCACGCACTGACCCCGATTCACAAAGGGGGGTATTGTCATCGTGTTATTAAAAGGATCAGACGCATCAGATATATCTGCGTCAGGGGAACGATTGCACGTGCGAATGCGATTTGAAAAGTCAGAAACACACGGCCGGATATGCGAGTCCGATACGACAGACTTGCATGCACGATTTAGGCCACCGGTGTAAGACGCACGTATCAGGTGACACAGGTGTCGGGTGACACATGCGTCAGACACACGTGAATCAATCACACACGCGCGCGCACACGTGTGTCTGACACACGAGTCGGACACACGTGCCAGACACGCGAGACGACAGCCAGACCCACGGTTCCGAAACAATGCCACGACATACACGTGACTCGTTCAGAGATCAATTGGAACTCGCTCATTGAGGCAGGTAAATGATGATGATGATGCTTATGATGATGATGATGATGATAATTATACAAAGAATGATTTTTTTTTAATTCAGTGATGAAAACCTCGCTGAGTGTCAAAACTGTTGTCCCAGGAGGATCCTGCAATGTGACGTTTGCCAGTCCCTCCCATCGCCGGGTGGTTTGTCGTTGTGTGTGAGTAAGAACCCCCCCCCATCACCACGCGTTACAGAGGAGGGGGGGGTCGGTGACTGACACTCGAGCTCCGCACACGACAGATTCAAGAATCCAGTCGCTGTACTTCCATCTGCCGCCCACCCCGTAGCCCCGAGCCGACAACGCCTGGTAGACGCGGGTCGTATCCCATCCGAGAAACCAACCGGGCTTTAAAACCGCCGCTCAGCTCCCGCGATGAGTCGAGATGGGGCACACTCATCGGCTGCGTCGATTTGATGCCGAAGCAGCGGTGAGTTCCGCATTATAAATTCGGAAAACCAAAGTCAGGACTCGCCAAAAAAAACGGTTCACGTTTTTTTTTCTTCTCTCCCTCTCTCTCTCTCTCAGCTCAGCGGCATTGACACCATCGTCAGCTTCCCTCCCTCCCTCTCTCACCCTTCTATCCCATCCCTCTCTCACCTCAAGACAAAACGAGCTGACGTCCGCAATAACAACAGCGGAGAGGGGTTGGGGCAAACGGTCAAACGACAGCCGATTTGGCTCAATGAGTCCTGGGCGAAGAGTCCGGTTTCCGAATCAGAGATGGGCCAATCCAATTTAGCGCCTTGCCGTCGCGGAATGGAGCCGCGGCACGAACAACGTCAAATGCATTCTCTGACCTTGCCCGAGCCAGTGCGGGCGTTGCGATGAGTGTCCGGCAGTCACAGTCATACAAATCGGAGACGTGAAATGCGCAGCCCCCCCCCCTACCCCCTTCTCTCCCCCCCCCCCAAACCCTCCATTTTTGTCAATCCACGCTGGATCAGGGCCCTCGTTTCCCAGATTTGTGTGTGTCGGGTTTGGTCATTTGACCATAACAATCTTGACTTAAAGCTTTCGTGACTTAATGCTTTAGGTAATTCGGTAAAGTCACGTAGATAGGTTCCAAGAAAATGTTTTAAAAACCTACGTTTCGATCACAACACAAGCGATCGTCATTATTGTGTTGTGATCGAAACGTCGTCGTTTTTTTGTTATTTTTTTGAACCTATCTACGTGACTTTACCGAAAGACACAAAAAATTTGACCGTAACAATTGAGCACGCCGGTCAGCGCGCTTTGGTGCAGGCGGGCAGCGGAGACGTGGGGACTCGCAATCACAGAACAGCTGTTGCCTTTGGTGCGCTGCCCTCTGCTGCCCGTAACGTCGCCCCCATCACTCCACCACCACTCCACCACCACTCTACCACCCCACCACTCAACCACCCCACCACCCCACCACTCCACCACCCCACCACTCCACCACCCCACCACTCCACCACCCCACCACCCCACCACCCCACCACTCCACCACTCCACCACCCCACCACTCCACCACTCCACCACCCCACCACCTCACCACCCCACCACTCCACCACTCTACCACCCCACCACTCCACCACCCCACCACCCCACTACCCCACCACCCCACCACTCCACCACTCCACCACCCACCACCTCACCACCCCACCACTCCACCACTCCACCACCCCACCACTCCACCACTCCACCACCCCACCACCCCACCACCCCACCACTCCACCACCCACCACTCCACCACTGCACCACCTCACCACCCCACCACTCCACCACCCCACCACTCCACCACCCCACCACCTCACCACCCCACCACTCCATCACCCCACCACCCCACCACTGCACCACTCCACCACCCCACCACCTCACCACTCCACCACCACACCACCACACCACCTCACCACTCCACCACCACACCACCCCACCACCTCACCACTCCACCACCCCACCACCCCACCACTCCACCACCCCACCATCGCATGCCACCTGCTCTGGTAAATGGAGTGGGCCAAGACCCACAGAGAAAGAGATGCGCGCTGCTTGACATTCACACCGCGCGAGACACAGAGAGGATAACACTTAACCCAGAGAACAAAATCGCGAATCGAGCGGACAACATCCGTGACCGCTGCGGAAAATAAAGTCGGCTCGGGCAGGACGCAGTCGTCGCCGGCTGGACGCGAACGAGACTGGTATCGGAATGACACGCAACGGACGGAGCGCTCCCGAGTGCGAGCGGCGATGGGAAGGTCATCTCGTGTGCGGGGAAGCCGCGATGATGGATTGGTGGCATCGCGGGACCGTGAAGGGTGGCGACGGCGTTGGGGAGGTTCTCACTCAGCAGTGGACAGACCGTGGCTCGGGATGACCGACTGATGACGAGTATTATAATATGACGATTGGTAATGAAAGTCACCGAGGAGGTGGGCGTGCGATAGCGCAGAAGCCACACGCTTTGCCGCAGAAGGAGGTGAGCCACTAACGAGGTTGAGAAGCCATTAACGAGGTTAAAGACAAAGGCGTATGGAGATGCCGCCTGCATTGCGTGGTGACACCGCACAAGCACACACAACAAGGATAACTCGACGCATTCGTCGACAGCGCTGCTCTCAAGTGAGATATACAATAGGCGACGTTTCGGGCAATGGGCCTTCCTTCTCCGCAGCAAACGTGCCGAGCTGCGAGCTATTTATTCAATTGCGAAGCTGCGTTACATAAGGCCTTCCCCCCACCCACCACCCTCTATTCGCGAGTTATCAAATCTGGAGCGCGTCTCTCATCATCCTCATCCTGATCCTCACCCTGATCACCATCACCCAGTGGAGCTCGGAGAGCAGCAGCAGCAGCAACGCCGGGCTCAAGTAAGCGCCGCG
Organism: Lampetra fluviatilis; assembly: GCF_964198595.1. NCBI lineage: Eukaryota > Metazoa > Chordata > Hyperoartia > Petromyzontiformes > Petromyzontidae > Lampetra > Lampetra fluviatilis. The sequence goes on from NC_136288.1 coordinate 12,675,061, forward strand.
TGTCCCGCGATAAAACCCGTCAGGTTCCAGCAGCCGAGTGCTTTAAGCAATTCCGCATCAATTACAGCGCGTTCGATGGGATTTATCAATTATTATCGTGGAGCCGTGTCCGCTTCTGTGCCGTGCGCCTGTGCGTGCGTGTTGATGCGCGTTGATGTGTGTCCGTGCGTCCTTTGTTGCCGAATGTGCGGCGGTAGCAGTGTAACGGTGAGCCAAACCTGCGCTCCGAACACTCCACGATCCGAGTTCGATTCCCGCTCACGACCTACACCGGTGACGATCATCTGAACCGGTCGTGGGCTTCCCCTAGGTTGACTTAGCCACAAATGGGTACCCGGTGCGGTTTGTAAACACCGCCACTGGGGAGACAAAGGCGGTCGGGCGTGGTGCTGGCCACCCACCCCCTCGTGTTGCCATGCTGGCCTTCATAGGTGCTCGCTAACAGAACTTGCCCGAACAGTCCATCAAGGCTATATGAGGGACCTTTGTCTTTGTAGCTTGATTGAGGCTGTGTCTAATGTCTATGTGTGTGTACGTGTGGCCGTGTCCACGTGCATGTGTGTGTACGTGTGCCTGTGTATACGTGCATGTGTGTGTACGTGTCGCTGTGTCCACGTGCATGTGTGTGTACGTGTGCCTGTGTCTGTGCATGTTTATATATTTATGTGTATACGTGTGTATGTCTTAGTGTTTTGTATCTATTTGTTTATTTATGTACATGCTACTCATACGATGTGTACATACTATATGTGTAATACTGTATATGCGCGGGCGTGTCTGTCTGTATTTGTTTCATCTTTTAATCGCACGTGTGTGCGTGTGTGTTGGTTGGTGCTCGTTCACACCACTTGTCCCAGTCGTCTGTTGAAGGCTATATCGGGGATCTTTGTTTTTTCTTTCATGCCGTGTGCTTGTGTGCGTGTGGGCACGTGTCTGTGTGCTTCTGTATACACGTCTGTGTGAATGTGTATATATGAGCGCATCTGTATGTGTGTGTGTATACACACGTGTGTCTATGCACGCATGTCTGTGTGTGTGTGTGTGCCTGTGTGTAAATACACCTGCATGCGTTATCGTGTATGTGCATGTATCTGTTTGCATGCATGCACACATCTGCACGCACGTACGCCTGCGTATCTGTACGTGTCTCACGTCATTCATGGCTATGTGTGCGTGAGTGAGTATGGACATCGACACGAGCGTGCCCACCCTCTGTATCTGCAAGGACGAGCGCGTGCCGTACCTTTGCGCGCAGAGGGCGCTTGGTAGTGGAGCTGTAATCGCAGCACCGCCTTGTCCGTGTCACCTCTTCGACGACAAGCGACCTCGTCCCCAATAATAGCCAGCAGCGCGCGCCGCCGGCTGCCTCGCAATGTAAACAACAGCGACCGCCTCCTCGTCCATTCACGTGTTGCCTCCCACTCGACCACCACCTCCTCCTCCGACTCCTCCGACGACTCCGACGACTCAACCCGCTCTCGTCTCTGCCAAATATCTCTCTAACCCTCCTCCAAATTCACCGAGGTCGTATTTCTCATCGCTGATGTCCTCTTCACCTGCTGCTGCTGCTGCTGCTGAACGTCAACACACCTGGCCTCGCGCACTTGACGGCACGTCTCGGCGGCTGCGCAGGCGATGCCGGTGCAATTTCGGAGCGCTCCTCTGCGTTCGTGCGCGCGGTCACGGGGCAGTGCCCACAGACGGCGGCGGCGGCGGCGGCGACGACGGCGTGGGAGGCGGTGGTGGGAGCAGGAGACCTCAAACAAGCAACAGTCCTCGTCCGCCGCATATCGAGCAGCGGTCACCGAAGCAGCCCGCGCGCGGCTGTTGCTGCTGTGAGACACAGGCAGCAGCAGCAGCAGAAGCGGCAGCAGCAGCAGCAGGAGGAGGAGGCACAACCGCTCCCGCGTCGCGGGACGCGGCTGCCTGACCCCGAATTGGCATCAGTCAATTGACATGGGGCAGATGATGACCACCACCGCCGCCACCAGCAGCAGCAGCAGCAGCAGCGGCAGCAGCAGCTTAGTGATATAAATAGATATGTTTTTTTTGTTCGAGTACGGACCGAACCTAATTACTGCGCCGTCTGGTCAAGTTTGTTGACCTCACGTGGCAGTGTCGGCAGTGTTGTTAATGGTCATCGTCTTCAGCAGCAGCAGCAGCATCGACCGCAGCAGCAGCAGCAGCCGCCAAGTGCGCCTCGCGTTGAAGGCTAAGTCCCCGTGGTCAAGCTGGCATCTGCGGGTGCGCGTCCAATGGGTCTCGCCGTCTCAGCGTCTCTCCCCAACCCCCTTCAGCTCCCCTTCCTCGCAGATTCTCTCGGCCAGCAGCCAGCCCGGGCCCCTCTGCCTCGGCTCGCCTCTCTGTGGGCGTCTGCCTGTGGCTCTCTGCTCTCTCTCTGTATCAGTTGTGGATCTTCGCTCGGGGTCGGATTGAATCTCGCGATTCGCAAGAGATCCCCCCAGTACCGCTCCTCTCTCGCTCTCTCGCTCTCTCGCGCGCTCTTTCTCTCTCCCTCCACGGCTCCGTTCTATTCTCAGCGGTCGAGTAACGGCGGCTGCGCGCAACGAGGCAGTGGGAGGGAGGGTGGGTGGGTGAGGGAGGGAGGGTGGGAGGGTGAGGGGGGAGGGAGGGAGGGTGGGTGGGTGGGTGAGGGAGGAGAGAGAGAGAGGGATGGATGGAGGGAGGGAGAGACGGAAGGGATAAAGGAGAGAGAGAGAGAGATGGAGGGAGGGAGGAGGGAATTGGAGGGCTGGGCCGTGGGCTCTCTGCGTTTCCGTCTCGGTACCTATTTGACGTCAGCTCACGGAGCGCAGAGGGGGCGAGGAGGGGGAGGGAGGGAGGTGCTGGATCAGGCATGGGTGGATGAGTGATGGAGAGAGCGCGTGAGTGAGGGAGAGCGAGCGACGAAGAAGATATGTCAGCAACAGAAAATTCACACGAAGGGACGCTCACGCCGAGGTATACATCTCCGTGAATGCATTTGTTTCCGTGTGTATCTGCGTGTGTGTGTGTGTATCTGCTTGTGTATCTGCGTGTGTATCTGCGTGTGTATGTGTGTGTATCTGCTTGTGTATCTGCGTGTGTATCTGCGTGTGTATGTGTGTGTATCTGCTTGTGTATCTGCGTGTGTATCTGCGTGTGTGTGTGTGTGTATCTGCGTGTGTATCTGCGTGTGCGTGTGTATCTGCGTGTGTATCTGCGTGTGTATCTGCGTGTGTGTGTGTGTGTATCTGCGTGTGTATCTGCGTGTGTATCTGCGTGTGTGTGTGTGTGTATCTGCGTGTGTATCTGCGTGTGTATCTGCGTGTGTGTGTGTGTATCTGCGTGTGTGTGTGTGTCTGCGTGTGTATCTGCGTGTGTATGTGTGTGTATCTGCGTGTGTGTGTGTGTCTGCGTGTGTATCTGCGTGTATGTGTGTGTATCTGTCTCTCTGTGTGCGTAATGGAGCGGTGGCGCAGCGGTCAACGCACTGCGCTACGATCCCGACGGAAAGAGTTCGATTCCCGCTCACGGCCAATACCGGTGACGATTATCTGAACCGGTCGACTCAGCCTCAAATGAGTACCCGTTGCGGCGTGTAAACATCGCGACTGGGGAGAGAGACAGCGGCGGTAGGGCGCTGTGCTGGCCACCCCACTCCCTGGTGTGCCGTGCCGGCCTTCAGTAGGTGCTCGCTAAGGGCTCTAGCGAGCATGGGGGGGGGGCTCTGTCTGTGCGTGTTCCCGTGCGCATTGCGCGCGGGATGTGGTGGGGGAGGCGACAGATGATTTTGTTCAGTTTTACCGCGCGACGCATTCGATGGGCACGTGAACTGCACGCTCCACGCCACCCTCTTCAATCTCATCCCCACCACCAGCGCCGCCACCACCCACCCTCAAATCTCCCACCCCCCACCTCTCCCTTTCTCACCCGCCTCACCAGACCACGTGACCGGCGCTCTTTAACGATACCGATTGCCATTCATGTGCTCACACCCGATTCACAATAGCCCTGGGTAGGGGGCTAGACGGCGTGGTGGTGCGCGCGCGTGTGTGTGTGTGTGTACGTGGGCTGCGCTATGAACCTGTGAACCCAGGTTCGATTCCCGCTCACGGTCAACAGCAGTGACGATTATCTGAACCGGTCCTGGGCCTCCCCTGGGTCGACTCAGCCTCAAATGAGTACCTGGTGCGGTGTGTAAACGTCGCCACTGGGGAGACAAAGGCGGTCGGGCGTTGTGCTGGCCACCCACCCCCCTCGTGTACCATTCCGGCCTTCATAGGTGCTCGTTATCGAGCACTTGCCCCTACAATCTGTTAAGGCTATACGAGGGATTTTTGTCTTTGTGTGTGTATGCTCGTCATCATCAACACCACCATCAACAGCAGACGCTCTCTATCCACTGCTGGATGAAGGCATCACCCAAGCCGTCTCCATCCACCACGGCCCAGAGCTGCTTCTGCTGCTGCTGTTGCTGCTGCTGCTGTTGCTGCTGCTGTTGCTGCTGCTGCTGTTGCTGCTGCTGTTGCTGCTGCTGTTGCTGCTGCTGCTTCTGCTGCTGCTGTTGCTGCTGCTGCTGTTGCTGCTGCTGTTGCTGCTGCTGCTGCTGTTGCTGCTGCTGCTGCTGTTGCTGCTGCTGCTTCTGCTGCTGCTGTTGCTGCTGCTGCTGCTGTTGCTGCTGCTGCTTCTGCTGCTGCTGTTGCTGCTGCTGCTGTTGCTGCTTCTGCTGCTGCTGCTGCTGCTGTTGCTGCTTCTGCTGCTGCTGCTGTTGCTGCTGCTGTTGCTGCTGCTGCTGCTGCTGCTACTGCTTCTGCTTCTGCTGCTGTTGCTGCTGCTGCTGCTGTTGCTGTTGCTGCTGTTGCTGCTGTTGCTGCTGCTGCTGTTGCTGCTGCTGCTGCTGCTGTTGCTGTTGCTGCTGCTGCTGTTGCTGCTGCTGCTGCTGCTGTTGCTGCTGCTGCTGCTGTTGCTGCTGCTGTTACTGCTGTTGCTGCTGTTATCATCCATCTCACGCGCACTGATCTCACCCATCTCATCTCGGCGGTGGTCGTCCTCACTCACGCCTCTACGTACTTGGCAAGGGCTCGCACTGCGTGATGTCCGCCTGAACCACTCGCCCCTGACAGACCGTAACGGCCTCTACGGGAGGATCTTTGGATTTGCCTCTCCGTGTCGGTGTATCCGGTGCATGTGTGTGTGTGTGTGCATGTGCCTACATATACGGGGAGCGGTAGTGTAGCTACGAACCCGGCAGCCCAAGTTCGATTCCCGCTCACGGCCAACACCAGTGACGATGATTTCAATGGGCCCTGGGCCTCCCTTGGGTCGACTCAGCCCTAAATGAGTACCTGGTGCGGTGTGTGAACATCACCACTCGGGAGACAAAGGCGGCCGTGCGTGGTGCTGGCCACCCACCCCCCCTCGTGTGCCGTGTCGGCCTTCATCTGTGCTCTCTAACAGCCCTTGCCATGTGGAAGATCTTTGTCTTTTGCGCGCGCAATGCGTCGTGGTGAGTGCACCGCGCTAGGAACCAGGCGACCCGGGTTCAATTCCCGCTGTGACAATTATCTGAACCGGTCTCGCGCCTCCCCGAGGTCGACTCAGCCTTAAACGTGTAGTTGGTGCGATACGTGGTAAGCATCAGCACTGGGGAGACAAATGCGGCCGGGCGTGGTGCTGGCCACCCACCTACTCGTCGTGTGCGATTCGGATCCTCCTAGGTGCTCGCTAAACAACAACATTTTGTTAGAGGGCTGCTTCAAGGTGGCCATGGTCATAGCGCAGTGTGCTGACCGCTGCGCCACCACTCCACTCCTGTTCATGGACACGTCACAGCCCTCGTTGTCAATCCACTGCTGGATGAAGGGTTATTTGTCCATATTTCACCACGCGGGTCGATGGGATGTTTGGTGAAGACGGGGTAGCACAGAGACGTTGGAGCACAGAAGTACCGTACAACCATTGATTTCCCCTCCACCACCGCCCTCTAATGACGACGTGCAACAACCTCCAAGCACTCTCCAGGCTCCGTCCTGCTTAGCTTCTGGAGGGTGTCGAGACCGTGCGCGTGCCCGGGTGATCTGGCAGCAGCAGGCAGTGGATTTGCGATGGGGCTGTAAATTGTCATTCATTATTCATGCATTGCGTATCACGCTACGTTGGAATGCAATATGGATTTTTCATTTCAACGGTAACAAGCATTTAATATTAACATTCAGTCAAGGGAAGTGCGTTGGCGCTGCGCTGCGCGTGTGTGTGTGCGCATGGGTCCGTGTTGTATGTGACTTGGTGGTATTTGGGTTGAAGGTGGAGGGGTTACCAGTTCCCTGGCACTCGTCCAGAGCCCCCCCCCCCCACTATGGCCGCTGTGGTGGCTACAATCGCCATGAGGGGCATGGGCGATTTGAGATTGTCCCTTCCCCCAATGGCACCGCTCACCAGAGCGTGTTACCAACGAGGAGGTAGGGGGATGTTTTTCCCGACGTGCACATAGCCTGGCACAAGCGCCGTGGTGACGTCCCAGCAACTTAGTGTCGAATGTCGGTTTTTGTTGTTGTTGTGTGAGCATTTATCCATCGCGTTTTGCAATGCGTGGGTCTGCGTGCGCATTCATTGGTCTGTGTGTGCCTGTACCTGTGTATCTGCATGTATGTGTATGCATGTGCATGCATGTGTGTGCATGTATCGGGGTGTTCGTATGCGTGTATCTGTGTGTATGTGTGCATGTATCAGAGTGCACCTAGCATGGCACAAGCGCCGTGGTAACGTCACAGCCACTTGGTCAAAAGGCGGTCGTTATGTATTTGTGTGTGTGCATGGGTCTATGCATGTGTGTGTGTGTCCATGCGTCTGTGTGCGTGTGTGCATGTGTCCGTGTGTCTGTGCGTATGGGGAGCGGTAGTTTAGCGGTTAGCGCACTGCGCTACTAACCCTGAGACCCGAGCTCGATTCCCGCTCACAACCAACACCGGTGACGATTATCTGAACCGGTCCTGGGCCTTCCCTAAGCCGATTCAACCTCAAATGAGTACCTGGTACGGTGTGTAACCATCGCCACCAGGTAGACAAAGGCGGCCGGGCGTGGGGTTGACCACCCAACCCCTCGTGTGCCCGTGCCGGTATGCATAGGTGCTCGCTAACGGCACTTGCGTCAACAGCCTATTGAGGCTATCCGGGGCGGGGTTTCTGTTGTCTTTGTGTGTGTGTGCAGGACTCGACGCGAGCGACTCGAAGCATCGATGCGGGAGCGATTTAAAAGCCGAGAGGAACGCGGCGTAGAATCGGAGGAATTAAAATAAGACGCGAGCCAGAGGTCGCAACCGGGTACCCGATACCCGTACCCTACCCGATACCCGGCTACCCGTACCCGGCCAGGTACGGGTACCCGTTTGCGACCCTGGTGCGGCCGGGTACGGGTACGGGTAGGCCGTGAGTCACTGGTGAGTAACCGTTTGTCACTCATTTCGGGTAGGGTACGGGTACGGCCGGGTACGGGTACCCATTTGCGACCCTGGTGCGGCCGGGTACGGGTAAGGAATCAAAACCCGTTTGCGACCTCTGACGCGAGCTCGAAGGGGACCCCCGGCTCCTCCACCCGGCAGCCTTTCCCCAATAGCCCATGGGGCTGTGTGGTGGAGGGCCGTGTGTGTGTTCAACACAACGCAGCACAGAGGACACACGCTCGTTGCGTTAGAGAATATAACGTCATTAATAGTCATTGGGTGGAATGCTATTTATTTATATATACAGGAGAGCATAGTTGATTCTGAATAATCGTATTTTTTATAGTTATCAGGAATGACCTCTATTGTGGATGCTTGGAAGTTTTATTTTTGTACGGAGTGATTTGTTTGGCTTGCTTAAGACTGTCTTATCTAATATCGTTTCAGGTTTCGGTAGGTGGATGAGTGGGTGGATTCGGAGGCTATGGTGAGAGGGTGGGTGAGTCGTAGCTGGGTTAGTGAGTGGGTGGATGTGTAGGTGGGTGGGTGAGTGAGTGGTGGGTAGTGAGTGGTGTGTAGTGAGTGGTGGGTAGTTTGTTGGTCAGTGGTGGGCAGACTGGTTGGTGCGTGGGTGAGTGAGTGCTTTGGTGGGTGAGTGGTAGGCAAGTCGTGGATGGGTAAGTAGTGGGTGAGTGGTGCATAGGTGGATTGATGGATTATGTGGGTGAGTTGTTGAGTGGGTGGGCAAGTGGGTGGGTGATTGATGCCGTGAGTGGTGTATGGGTTGCTGGTGCGTAGGTTGGTGAGTGGGTGAGTGGTGGGTGGATGTCACAGTGGCGTGGCGATTGGGTGGGGTGGTTTAGTGAATTGCATCGCTCTGTAAATCAACTGAATGATGTGTCAGCCAGCGATGTAACTGCACAATCCGTCGGTGGGGGAGGCGGCGTGGGTTTGTACTCGGTAAATAATGGATCTGTAGAACCCGGGCAGGAAATTAATTCGGAGTGAGGTTTGCTTTGCGGGTTTTTTTTTACTTTCGCATTAATATATGCTAATTTAGTCCCTGGGGCAAATGGGTTACTTGCAGAATTGGTAAGGGCAGGCGAGTTGTTTTATTTAGTAATTAAACAGTTACGCTTAGATGTTTATTATTTATTTATCTCTCACTCTCTCCGGCTCTGATACGTCTCAATAGCTCAGGTTTCCCAGCGCACCCGAGGGGTGAGCATCGTCGTTTAGTCGGCGAGAAAGTTGGGCAGGAACTGTGTGGCCTTGCCGAGTTGAAAGACGTAGATGCGACGGGGAAGGGGGGAGGGTATTTGTAATGTTTTACACGCTTGTGTTGCCTCCGAAACGTCGTGATTTTTATTTGTATTTTATTTCATTAATTTTAATTTTTCACCTACGTGACTTCACCGAAAACACCTAAGAATATGAATACGCATACCATTGCTGAGCAAATAGTCCCACCCATCACTTGCCTCTCATATAATCATAGACTATACAGGAAACGAATAGCGCACTTGTAGAAGTTGTAAATCGGTGAATTGAATGGGAGAGCTTCAAATGTTGATGTCAGGTCGATGGTTGACCCAGCCCATTGATGTTCCCTTCTGGAAATCCACTGCTGGATGAACCCCCCCACCCCGCCTCACTTCACGAGACGTAGTATCAATGTGGCTCCGTCGCAGAGAAAGCAGTGGCAGCCGTTGTTCGTGTTGGAGAACGTCCCGCGGAAGCGGATATCGCAGGGCTACGTCTGAGATCCCGTCTTCAATTTTCAATTTAAAGCTTTCGTGACTGCAGGGATTCATCTTCTTGGTTCTTTCGGTAAAGTCACGTATAAGGGAAGTAATAGACGCTGTCTCCCCGACAGACCTGGTCTTCACCTGAGGAGGGCTGCTTGCGTTGTGGCCGAAACGTCGTGAGAATTATTTTATTATGTTTTATTTTTATTACTTTCTTACTTCCCTTCTACGTGACTTTACCGAAAGAACCAAGAAGATGAATCCCGTCTTCAAGTCAAACTCTGTTCCACACAACAGGGAGGGTCAACACCTCCCTATTGATCACTCGCCCGGCCACAGTCAGACCGGTATTTTGAATTAGCAGAGCTGGAATTTAGACGCATTAAGAGCAGAAATGTAATGCAATGGGATGGTTAATCCCGTGCAGCCGTCTGTGATGAGGCCCAGGCCATCAACTCGCTCCGCTTGGGAAATACAGTCGATCCACATGCTGCTCTGCCACATCAGTCCACTTCTTCTCTCGCCCGTGCCGCGCCTGCTTACCGCCCTCGATCCGGCCAAACAGGGCCACACGCAAAGACCCCCCGTGTAGCCTTAACAGTCTGTTGTGGCAAGTGTTGTCGTGCACCTATGAAGGCCGGCAGGGCAAACGAGAGGAGTGGATGGTGAGCACCACGCCCGGTCGCCTTTGTCTCCCAAGTGGCTAAGTTAACACACCGCACCAGGCACTCACTTCATGCTGAGTCGACCTAGGTGAGGGCAACGATTGGTTCAGATAAGCATCAGTGGTGTTAACCGTGAGCGGGAATGGAATCTACTGGACATCTGTGAAACTGCTGGATGTCTTCGAAAAAGAGCTTTATAGCTTATCGGATTCCTCCAGTACAAATAAAGATTCTGAACACGGGTCTCCGGATTTGTACCGCAGTGCGCCAACCGCTACACTACCACTCGCCATACGCACAGACACACACACACACACGGTCCCACGCGCGCGCACACACACACAAGCACGCACGCGCGCACAGATACATGTCCGCGCCGTACCACGCACACACACGCACGCGCGCGCGCGCGTAAGCACCGGCCACTCACTCGGCGCGTGCCCGTGCACACATTATGGCGCGCTGATGATGACAAATGAAAGCGGGTGGCAGTGCACAGCTGAGCGAGCAGCTACAGCCGTGGCACGGCTGGGCTTGTTCCGCGGTGGGAGGAGAAGGAGGAGGCGGTGGTTGCGGTTGGGGCGGAAGGATGGAGCTGGGTGGGTGGTTGGGTAGGATGGGAGATGGCCGAGGGTGGAGGTAAGAAAGCCGTGTTGATGCTGGCGGTGTGTGTGTGTAAGGTCGTGTGTTTATTGCATTGTCTTAATCTGTAGGCACGCTTCCGCTCTGGTGCGGTGTGTGAACGCTCTCACTTGCGCAACAAATCTACTTGCACGACGACAAAGATCCCCCGTGTAGCCTGTTACAGACGATTGGGGAAAGTGCGGTGAGAGAGCACACACGAGGTGGTGGGTGGCCAGCACCACACCGGGCCGCCTTTGTCTCCCTAGTGGCGATATTTTTACGCAACGCACCGGGTACTCATTTGAGGCTGAGTCGACCTAGGGGAGGCCCAGGACCGGTTCAGATAATCGTCACTGGTGTCGGCCGTGAGCGGGAATCGAACCCGGGTCGCCAGGTTCGTAGCGCAGCGTAGCGCTAACCGCTGCGCCACCGCTCCCCACGCTATATACCCACACACACGCGCGATCTCGTGACAAACCTGACGTTCATCCTCTCTGAACTCATCAGTATTTCTCTCGCAAAACACCAACGCCTCCCCCCCTCCTCCTCCTCCCCCCTGTTAAATATCACATCTGAAATCATTTTCAATTTCAGCCGCGACGATGTCACTATGCCTCACGTCTATTGACCTGGTCCCCCGTCACGCATCGATAGTCGTTATCACGCGGCGAACCCCCCCCCACCGAATCCGAGCTTTCGGTCAATGTGTCGTGATGCTCTGCAATTCCTTATTATTATGATGACAACGATGATGAGAATGTGACGCGCGTAGTTAAACCCAAACGAAACAAATGTTCTGGAGACAAACAAACAAACAACCAGCCGAGAATGATCTCCGGCCACCAAGTGAGCCTCTATCAATCTGACCGGCCGCGTCAGATGTCACGAGCCAAGCAAGGTGCATTGACTGGTACTTTTCTACTTTACCGAGTGTTGACATCTCCAGCGTTTAACAGTACGTTGACCAATTTCTCTTGTAGCCCCGCCCACCACCCCCACGTTCCATTCCCTGATTACCACATTCAGATAAGCCCCTCCCCCCTTAACTTGTATTTTAAGTCTTCTTGGTTCTTTCGGTAAAGTCACGTAGAAGGGAAGTAATAAAATAATAAAAATAAAACATAATAAAATTATTCTCACGACGTTTCGGCCACAACGCAAGCAGCCGTCCTCAGGTGAAAACCAGGTCCGTCGAGGCGACATTCAGACTCTGTCGCCTCGACGGACCTGGTTTTCACCTGAGGACGGCTGCTTGCGTTGTGGCCGAAACGTCGTGAGAATAATTTTATTATGTTTTATTTTTATTATTTTATTACTTCCCTTCTACGTGACTTTACCGAAAGAACCAAGAAGTTGTATTTTAAGGGCTGATCTTTTGGAATTTTCCTCACTTGATGCAGTAATTTTAGCTGTGACGGTCCCACCTGATGACGGAGACTTGTGTTGCCTCCGAAACGTCGTGATTTATTATTTTATTTTATTTCCATTATTACTTTTATTAACTTTAAATTGTATTTTTTAGCTACGTGACTTTACCGAAAAAAAACCTAAGAGTGTGCATGGACCTGCCCAATACGTGGACGGGTGACGACACCGGCACGCCAGGTGTTGTAGGCGGTGGAGGGTGAGGAGGGATGAGCGAGTTGGGTGAGAGGGGGGCACCTGTCAGATTAATGTTTACTTGTTTAACTAGGCGAGAACTCGGGAGACCAGGATAGAGGCTCTCTTGCCAGATTGACCTAAAACGAGTCTGCCAGGAGAGGGGGAGGGCAATATTTACTGCTGCTGCGTGTGTGTTTCTGATACAAATTGAGTCAAATGCGGTGAAATTCTCAAATTCGGCAGACGAGGACTCTGACACCGGCACACAACGGCCTGCTCTTGCGAATGACGCCAGGGGATTTTTTTTGTTTTTGTTAAGGCCCACGGCGAGGCAGGCGGCGCGTATTGGTTCCCGTTGTTACACAACTGCAGCAATAACCAGGGCGGCCGCTGGGTTTCGAACCGCGGAGAACCGCCCTACCGCTGGGCCCCGTCACCCACCTCGAAAGGGTTTTGGGATTTCTCCTCGGGTTCTCCGGTCTCTTCCCACAGCTGAATTCCTCCCCCCCACACCCACCTAAATATAACTTGGTGTCGGCCAAACATCAGAATGCTGAATAATGACCTGCAAATTACTCCCTTAGAATTACACCCGTGGGTCTGTTGAACTTCTTTCGCACCGTACGGAGCCAACCGTGCGGGGTGGGGGTTGGTAAGGACAACAAACTAAACACAAAAGCAGTTATAAAATAAATGAGTTTGTCAATATAGATGATGATTTAAAAGTGAATAGCTCCCAATGGCTTCCTCAAATCAGAAGGAAGAGCGTTTCAGACGGCCGCAGAAGCGCATCTGAAAGCGCGCGATGCAGCAAAATCGTCCACTACAGAGACAAACATTGGCAGGGCCTTCCCTAAAAAGAGCCTTGAGTGAGGCTTTCCTGGCTAAACAGGTTCTGTATAACCATAAGAACGTGTGAAACCAATACATACAGTGTATACAACTTTAAAACAATAAATTATTGCACATGCAATGCACGTATCGAGAGCGTAATGATCGATATTAGTTGAAAAAATAATCGATATTTTTAGCTGTCGTTCCCCGCACCTCTGATTAGCACAGTTAGCAGCGTACGACGCGAAAGCAGTTCAACGTACATACGAAGTTCAACACGCATTCATTGACGTATCAATTCGTTGCTCCACGTGTATTTCAATTGCCTGCTAGATGGCTGGACTGCGCTGGGCAACATCTGCTACCTAACGGATTCGTCGAGACGCGGCGTCCAATACCTTTCGCCGCCACATCTCCGGCTTCCCCGCGTTCGATTGCACGCGCAACATCAGCGGCGAGTGATCATTGGAACTTGAATCGCTTCCACTTTTCTTCCTTCACCTACATAACCCGCAATGACCCGGCACGGTGAGGTTAGGGATCAAATGACTCTCTCGGCCTCGGAAGAAATTCAACCGAGCAGCGAATTAACAACGCGGTGGGAGGGGGGGTGGGGGCGGTGCCCTGCGAATTAATTCATCGTTAATTGGTCTAACGAACGAATCCGACGACAATGATATGCAGATGCACGGAATTTCATCTTCAAATGGGTGACACAAAGCTTTGGAATAATGTGGCGCTCGCACAAACACACACGGGGGGGGGGGGAGGGGGGGTGCAGAAGCGTTTCCACGCACCTGCCAGATCAATGGCAGCGACTCGCATTCAAATCATGGTGCATATTTACGTCTAACAGAGAGAAACGCGTGCTCCGGACAAACACGAGGGCCGCACTTTGATGAGACGATGTCATTGCTCGCCACCTTGGAAACATTCGGAACGGGCCGTGTCGAAAGATAAAGGCCCGCCGCACGTATGCGTGCACGCGTGTTGAACTTCTTTCGCACCGTACGTAGCCAATCGTGCTAATCGGAGGTGCGGGGGTTGAAATGCGACAGCTGTTGTCGTAGTGCAGCGGCGATAACCACTGAGCCAACGCTCCCCCCACCGCCCACAAAGAGATACGAAGATAAAGATCCCCCCCTCCGTGTAGCAAGTGCTGTTAGCGAGCACCTATGAAGGCCGGCACAGCACGTGATGCGGTGTTGTGGCCAGAGCCACGCTGTCTCGCCAGCGCTGGTATTTACACGCACCGCACCAGGGTAGTACTTTTTAAGGCTGAGTGGAACTAGGGGGAGGCCCAGGATCGGTCGAGATATTCGTCGCGGGCGTTTATGCCGCGAGCGGGAGTCGAACCCGGGTCCATCGGATTCGCAGCTCAGCGTGCCAACCCCGCACCTGCGATGAGCACGTTTGGGCCAAAATAATTTCGACAATTGTGCATAACCAGTACGCGTGGTTCACGACGTGTCGTGTCAGATCACCAAAGCTGGTCGCACTGAGATCGCGGTTGAGAATTCGCGATGCGACCGCGTTCACGGGTGCGGTTGCTCAGAGAGCGGCTAGTGGGGGACGGGGGGTGGGTGGGTGGGTGGGAGTCTCAGCCTGGCCGACAATGACTGCATTGCAATAAAAAACCACGCAAAAATCATCGTCGCCCCAACACTTCTTTGTCACATCCACCGAGGCGAGCAGCCAAAAGCGTCGAAATATATTTGGCTACAGAACACGGTGTGCGTACGATGGTCGCGCAGTTCCCCGTCTTCGGTTCAGAGTTCTTACCTCAAATCGATCGCAATATGTTTTGAGGGGGGTAGGTGGTGAAAGGGAATTCCCGAGAGAAAAAAAAACATTGTTGCTGCTCCAAAATCGTGGATATTTTCTGCGAAGGGCACATTATTATTATTATTTTAACAAATAAAATATACGTTTTAGGATGAATAAATGTCCTTGCAATGTTAACCACTAATGTATGTTGAACTTTTTTCGCACCGCACGTAGCCAATCGGTAAGGAGCGAAGAGAGCATTGGCTCCTCAGCGGTGGTGGTGGCGGTGGATGAACCAAGTGCCTCTCTCGCGCACACGCACTCACAGACTCCGCCTGCACAAAAGACAGCGACTTGCAGAGGCCGGCATTGCTCGGTAAACAGGCGTCGTTCTAGCAGTACTAATAATAATGACGATAATCGCAGCGTTCCGGAAAATATTGATTAAACAATTAAGCCCTGCGCGTTTTGACCCGTGGATTTTTTAAAAAATGTACTGCTGTGGATTTCACACCTGATGACGATTGCTTGTGTTGCAGTCGAAACGTCGTGAGAATTTGTATTGTTTTATATTTATATTATTTTATTATTTCCCTTCTACGTGACTTTACCGAAAGAACCAAGAATATGTTACTGTTTTTGTTTGTTTGTTTCTTAGAGTTATTGGACCAGGGCCGCCGTTTGGATTCGAACCGGGAAACCCTCCGCAACAACGATAACGATACCAAGGGGCGAACGCGCAGCCCCCCTCGGCTGGAGTGTTTGGACCACGCAGGGAGAGTTTGTTTCTGCTATCGTCCATGTGCAGCCCCCCACAACTCGGCCCAGCCCAAGTCCGCTCTTCCCTCCGATCGCGGTCGCCGCGTCGCGCGCTTCTGCGGCCGTCTGGAACGCTCTTCTCTTCAGATATTAGGAAGCCGCTGGAGACTGCGCACTTTTAAATCATCGAGACTGACGCATTCATTTCTCTAGAACTGCTTTTTGTGGTTGGTTTGTTGTCCCCCCCCCCCCCCGCCGCACCGATTAGCACGGCTGGCTAGGTACGGTGCAAAAGAAGTTCAACGTACACCAACAACAGCGGCAGCAGCAGCAGCAGCACCACCACGCGTGCTGTCTGGCTTTTTTCTCCCACAAAGAGCCCGCTGCATAATGTTTAAATTTTTTTATTTTATTTATTCTATTTCTTTTACCAGGTAAGACCCCACTGAGCTCTGTAGTTTTTCTTCAGAAGCGACCTGGCTACAAATCACAACTCGACCAAGTGGCTTATCGTCTGTAAATGTGTAGCAGCCAAGCAATCTGAACGCACGATTCTAAATGTGGAGGGGAAAACCGGAGGCCCCGGAGAAAAATCCACGCGACCACAGGGAGAGAGAGAGACACGCAAACTCCAAATACACAGCAGCAGCAGGCGTCAGGGGTCGGGATCGAACCCACGATCTCCTGCATACCAGGCGAGGTAGTTAACATTTCACCACCGTGATGATAATGATGAGAGAGAGACACGCAAACTTCAAATACACAGTAGCAGGCGTCAGGGGTCGGGATTGAATCCACGATCTCCTGCATACCAAGCGAGGTAGTTAACATTTCACCACCGTGATGATAATGATGAGAGAGAGAGACACGCAAACTCCAAATACACAACAGCAGCAGGCGTCAGGGGTCGGGATCGAACCCACGACCTCCTTGCACACCACGCGAGGTGGTTAACATCTCGAAATTAACAATTGAGTTGTGTAAAAACAAACAATCCGGACTGCATATACAAATAAAGAAATGAAGTCGCGCTGCCCGAGTGGCACTGCGTCGTCTTGTTGTTGTTGCTGCCACTGAGGCCCGCAGGCTTCGCGTGCTCTTTTCAAATTTGAGCAAAAGCGACGGCGAGGGATAAGAGGCCCCCAAACCTCCACCCCTCCCCCCTCCACCCTTCCCCCCCTCCACCCCTCCCACCTCCACCCCTCCCACCTCCACCCCTCCCACCTCCACCGCTCCCCCCTCCACCCCTCCCACCTCCACCGCTCCCCCCTCCAACGTCCCCCCCCCCCACTCCACCGCTCCCCCCTCCACCCCTCCCCCCTCCACCCCTCCACCCTTCACCCCTCCACCCCTCCCACGTCCACCCCTCCCACCTCCACCGCTCCCCCATACACCCCTCCACCCCTCCCCCCCTCCCACCTCCACCGCTCCCCCCTCCACCCCTCCCCCCTCCACCGCTCCCCCCTCCACCCTACCCCCTCCACCCCTCCCACCTCCACCCCTCCCCCCTTCACCCCTCCCACCTCCACCCCTCCCCCCTCCACCCCTCCCACCTCCACCCCTCCCACCTCCACCGCTCCCCCCTCCACCCCTCCACCGCTCCCCCCTCCACCCTTCCCCCTCCACCCCTCCCCCTCCCCCCGCTCCCCCCTCCACCCCTCCCCCTCCACCCCTCCCACCTCCACCGCTCCCCCCTCCACCGCTCCCCCCTCCACCGCTCCCCCCTCCACCCCTCCCACCTCCACCGCTCCCCCCTCCACCGCTCCCCCTCCACCCCTCCCCCCTCCACCCCACCCCCCTCCACCCCTCCCCCTCCCCCGCTCCCCCCTCCACCCTTCCCCCTCCACCCCTCCCCCTCCCCCGCTCCCCCCTCCCCCCTCCACCGCTCCCCCCCTCCCCCCTCCACCCCTCCCCCTCCACCCTTCTCCCCAACCCGCCCCCCCCTGACCTTGCCCCTCCCCCACACCCTGCCGCCCCGACCCCCACCACCCAACCCCGCGACGTCCATCCTCCGCATAATCCCCCCCCCCCCCCCCGAAATACACCGGACCATGCACACCGCACAGAGCCTCACAGCGACATTCGCTCTGTTTCAATGGCCACTGGAAGTGAGATCCAATGCTTTGATGCCTCCATCCCCTCTCCACTCCCCCTCCACTCCGAGATTGGAGGGGGGGGTGGTTTGAGGATAAGTTCACCTCTTAAAGCGACCTCAACTGCAACACAGGGGCCAGCCATGTGGCCTCTCTCCCTCCTTCTCCTTTGTCACGCCCACTCAATCACTAGCCCCGCTCACAGACCACGCCCATCCCTCGAGTAGCTCCGCCCATCCCTCGAGTAGCCCCGCCCATCGATCGGGTAGCTCCGCCCATCGATCGGGTAGCTCCGCCCATCCCTCGAGTAACTCCGCCCATCCCTCGAGTAGCCCCGCCCATCGATCGGGTAGCTCCGCCCATCGATCGGGTAGCTCCGCCCATCCCTCGAGTAGCTCTGCCCATCCCTCGAGTAGCCCCGCCCATCCCTCGAGTAGCTCCGCCCATCGATCGGGTAGCTCCGCCCAAAGCCGAGGTAGTTCCCGCCCCCTTTGCTACCATTCCATGGAGGCGATAAAATGTTAAACTCGGGATGATATCCAGATTTCACCGCATATTGTTTGGGCTACCGGGGCGCGTGTTCGCTTCAATACAAGTTCAAAACAACGTAACCGGCATTGGCCAATTATGCCAGCGCTAATATATATTACCTGCCAAAATGTACTCAATTTGGGATTGCGCACGGCAAGATCGCAACTCTACTGCGATAAACGTGAACTTCACGGCTCATCAGATTGCTCCAGAAAGAAAATAAATAAATGCAGATTCTGATTGTGATTCTGAAAAAGTCTCGGGACTCAGTGAGGAACTCTCCCCGCCCCCCACCCCCCCCCAAGTGGCAGTTGTTACTCATTTGAGGCCGAGTCGACCTAGGGGAGGCCCAGAACCGGCGGTTCAGATATTCGCCAATGCTATTGATCGTTCATTGATCGTGAGCCGGAATCGAGGCACCGCTTTGCCCAGCGACACTTGCCGCCAGGTGAACTCACAATTGAGTCATTGACGCATCGTATGGAGGAGCTACGCCAGGCTTAAGGCAATACATCGTATCGGTTAACATACCCAGCTACATTCCATTATTCGCACCGTTAATAACTCAGACGGGCGCGCGTACAGAACCACGTGTCCACAGACACGTACATACGTTGTGTGTACATACAAAGACAAAGATATCCCCGGTGTAGCCTTCACAGACTGTTGGGGCAAGTGCTGTGAGCAAGCGCCTATGAGGGCCGGAACGGCACAGGACAAGGTTGGTGGCCAGAACCACGCCCAGCCGCCTTTGTCTCCCCTGTGGCGATGTTTACTACACACCGCACCAGGTACACATTTGAGGCTGAGCCGACCTAGAGGAGGCCCAGAATCAGTTCAGATATCCACGGTTCGCCGGGTTCGAAGCGCAGTGGGCTAACCGCTGCACCACAACCCGTCCCCAGACAACTCCACGTGACACAACAACAACCACCACCAGACACTAAGTAGCGGTGACGTCACCACGGCGCATGTGCCAGGCTATGTGCACGTTAAGGCCACGTGACACACACACGTGCACATACACACGAAGGTTGCAATCAGACACACGGTGCAAATGCTCACGCATGCGCACACGCCTACACAGACACACGCGCAACAACAGACACAGATCCCCCGTATAGCCTTAACAGACTGTTGGGGCAAGTGCTGTTAGCGAGCTTGCACCTATGAAGGCCGGAACGGCACGCGAGGGGGTGGGTGGTCGGCACCACGCCCGGCCGCCTTTGTCTCCCCAGTGGCTATGTTTAGTACTAAATACGATCGGCACGTTTGGCTGAGCACGTTGCGAAATAAATTTAGCATACAGTACATACATACATTTGTGTCCGAGTTGACCTAGGGGAGGCCCAGGACCGGTTCAGATAAACGTCAATGATTGGTCGTGCGTGCACACACACACACACGTGCACGCGCACGGGCGCGCGCGCGCATCCACGCGCCTCTCCCTTCATCAAACATTTAGTCGTCGCGCTATTGCGCAACAGAGGACGAGACAAAGACAAAGGTCCCCCGTGTAGCCTTAATCATACTGGCGGGGCAAGTGCCGTTAGCGCGCAACGCCTACGAAGGCCGGAACGGCACACGAGGAGGGAGGGTGGCCAACACCACGCCCCCAGCGCCTTTTTTTCATTTGAGGTTGAGTCGACCTAGGGGAGGTCCTGGGACCTGTTCAGATATTCGTCACCGGTGTTGGTCGTGAGCGGGAATCGAACTCGGTGCGCCGGATTCGTAGCGCAGCGCGCTCACCGCTACGCTGCCGCGCGCGCGTGTATGTGTGTGTTTCGTGCGTGTTTTTGTTTCGTGTGCGTGTGTTTCGTGTGATTTTATGTTTCGTGTGATTTTATGCTTCGTGTGTGTGTGTGTGTTTCTTGTGTGTGTGTGTATTTCGTGTGTGTGTGCTTCTTGTGTGTGTGTGTTTCTTGTGTGTGTGTGTCTTGTGCGTGTGTGTGTTTCTTGTGTGTGTGTGTTTCTTGTGTGTGTGCGTTTCTTGTGTGTTTCGTGTGTTTCTTGTGTGTGTGCGTTTCTTGTGTGTGTGTGTTTCGTGTGTTTATTGTGTGTGTGTGTCTTGTGTGTGTGTGTTTCTTGTGTGTGTGTATTTCTTGTGTGTGTGCGTTTCTTGTGTGTGTGTTTCGTGTGTTTCTTGTGTGTGTGTTTCGTGTGTGTGTCTGTTTCGTGTGTGTTTCGTGTGTTTCTTGTGTGTGTGTGTTTCGTGTGTGTGCGTTTCGTGTGTGTGTGTGTTTCGTGTGTGCGTGCGTTTCGTGTGTGTAGGCGTCTGCTCGAGAAAGAGAGAGAGAGAAAAAATACCCCGTGGACAATTCCTTCATTGACGACTCGTATTAAGGGGACACTTGTTTGATTGAAGACAAGAATGAGTCGTGCATGTTTTTTTTAAGGTAAACAAACCGACATCATCACCCACCCAATCACATGCCTCTTAGCCTCCCACGAGCCTAAAAATAAACGTGCCGGAATGAATAGACGACACGCACTTAGGGGCCGTCCATAAATGACGTCACGCGATTTTTGACGATTTTTGACCCCCCCCCCCCTCTCGTCGCACGGCGTCACAAAAAGTCAGACCCCCCTCAAATATGACGTCACAAAGCTCTGCCTCCCCCCCCCTCCCCCGATAACCATATTTCCATTTTGAAAATAAAACATGCTTCATATCGCTTTAAACTATCGTCATTGTAGTGCGTATTTAATGTGGCGCTGCACTCTGATGTTGTAAGAGTGTTGTTATAACAATTAGTGTTATAACAATTACATGCTAAGAGAACGGCATGGGAACGAGAGAGAGAGATGGAGGGAATGTGAGGTGTGTGTGGCTGTGTGTGCAATGGAGAGAGAGAGAAAGCGGACGGCAATGCAGGGAGATGAGAGAAAGACAGAGATATGGATGGGATAGAGAGCATGGGGAGATGAGAGAGAGATAGTGACGGGAGAGGTAGGGGAGAGGGGGGCATGAGAGCGAAAGAGTGAGCGCGAGGGGGGGGGGGGTGTACATAAAGCAAAGATAAAAAAAAAATACGAAATGATGAACGAAGCATCTTCTTGTTTCCTCTGATCGTAAAAATAAATGAAAAAAGATAAAAATGGAGACTCGACCACTCAATTAAAATGTAATTAAGAGCAATAACGAAGACATTCCAGAGAAGGCATTGGAGCGGTACGGCCATTGTCAATCCACTGCTGGATGAGGGCCTCCCCCCACCCTCACGTCATGCGGATCGTCGGTGTTATGTGACCATACTTCACCACGCTGGTCACTACGGATTTGATGGGCGGGGAGCAGAGACCAATTGATGTTTCTGCACAACAAGTTGAGCGTAAAGTCACGTTGAAGGGAAATAATAAAATAAAAAAAATAAAACATAATAAATTATGTTGTTAGATTATTTTATTATGTTGTATTTTTATTATTTTATTATTTCCCTTCTACGTGACTTTACCGAAAGAACCAAGAAGATGAATCCCTGCAGTCACGAAAGCTTTAAATTGAAATGTTGAGCGTAGAGAGCACCGGTTTGGGGCAAAAAAAAATTGTATCCAGGCCTAGACCTGCTTGGCTTTCGAGATCGGGCGAGATCCGACTCATTCCGGGTGGTCTGATCAAATAAGGTTTGAATTAACATGTTGCGGTTATCGACGCTTCGATGAATCGATTATTATCGATTGTTAAGGGCTCGTAATACAAAGATGAACGCATCGAATTGCGTGTAAAGGGGGTCTTACGATTTGCGCAAAATTATGAATCAGTTACGCACGCGGTTAACATCAGAGGCGAGTGATATCTGTACCAGGTCTGGGTGCAACCCCACCCACCCACCATCTCACCTCCTTCACTAATCCGCACGGCCCACCGTGGTGATCTGTGGTCTTGTCAAACAACGCGCTACGACCGACACAGCATTTGGAGGCCTTCATAGAGCAATGGATTGGCAAAGGGCTCTTTGGTTATTTCGGTAAAGTCACGTCGGTAGAAAGAGTATGGATTCCTGCTGTCACGAAAGCTTCAAATCAAGATTGATTACCATTATTGCTGTTGTTGTCCTTTCGATTAGCACGGGTTGGCTACGTGCGGGGCGAAAGAAGTTCCGCATACATCAATTATAGTCAGCGCACACGGCATTCCGATGATGTAATTGCAGAATGTGAGCAGCGTCGCGTGTAAAGAACAGGGGGCAAACGAGCTGCGTTTGATCTACGTGTCTCAATCGATACCCCCCCCCCCCCAAAATACAAAGATCCCCCATATAGCCTTTACAGACTGTTGGGACAAGTGCTGTTAGCGAGTAACACCCTATGAAGGTGGGAACGGCACACGAGTGGGTGGGTGGCCAGCACCACGCCCCGCTGCACCAGGTACTCATTTGAGGCTGAGCCGACCTTAGGGGGAGGCCCAGGACCGGTTCAGATAATCGTCACTGGTGTTGGCCGTGAGCGGGAATCGAACTCGCGTCTCCGGTTTCGTAGCGCAGCGTAGCGCTAACCACTACACTACCGCTCCCCGTCCACTTTGAGAGACACGCTTTGAAATGAATGACAGGCATTGACGTGGAGATGTAGCCACTTATCTGCCCTATCTACGGAAGTCTATCGGTCTGCGTGTAAATATATTCGTCAAATCGTTTTGGTGCTCTGAGTAATTCTAAGGATCTCTGTGTAATAGCATGATAAAAATATGTTGGTGTCTGGTTCCATAAGTCTATTGGTCTCTTATGTGTTCAAGCATATATGATAAGTGTATGCGTTCTATGTAAGTATACAAGCTCTTATACAGGTCTCTGCATGGCTACGTAGTTAGTTGAGCCTCCATGCAAGTACATGGCCGTCTATTTAAATCGTTTTCATGTAAGTCGCTGGATAGGTATGCACGCCTATGGATCTCTGCAAGTTGAAATTCAAGAGCTGTGGGTCTAAATGTAAAGTCACCTACTCGGGTTTTTTTTGTTGTTCTCGCAAAGCAAAACGTCTTGTCTCAATGGGCTAAGCGTAAACGCATGACGTTAATCCACTACCGGGTGGATGACGCTGGTCTAGAATTATTTAGACGTCGTCTGCTTCAGAGATGAAACGTGCTGTTTATTATGAATTTTGATGTGCTGAATTAAAATATGACAATTAAAACAAGAGATTGGCTACTGTGCCCAAGGTATTAAGGTTTTTACATTTTACGTCTATGCGTATTGTGTAGAGAGTAGAGTTTTACTCATAAATTGTAAATCTTGGTCTGTTCACGTGTTTATGGTTGCTTTACATGATAACATGTCACCTGTCCTGTTCATGTAACACTTAAAAAATCTGCAAAAGGGTTGTATAAATAAAATGTATCATGAAACAAAAGGCAAAAAACCTATTATATTTAAGTGCATAATTTAGTCCTTATTCAGTGTCTACTCGGCGCTCCTTGGCTTGTCTCTTGTATTCATTAAATGGAGCATCTCTCGTCACTGTCCACCAATAGTCTGCAAGCATTGATGGGCCCTATTTGCCCTGATTGCGTTTCTCCATTGTTGCAATGTCCTGGGTGAAATCGCTCGCAATGCTCGCCGCTCGCTGCTAGAGCTCTCAATCAACAACTGTAAGCATCATTTTCATTCGCAGTGACCCAGAATTAGTAAAGTTGGACTACATTTATTTCGGAAGCTATTTGGCTGTAGACCAGTGCGTGGGTTCTTTGAGCCATACTTCACCCGCAATGGTCAATGCTCGTCGATGGAAGGGTTAATACCTGGTTATTAAATAACGCAGCTGCGATTATAGGTCAACGCTGATTTACTACTACCACCACCACCACCTAACCGACACCGCCACTTGGTATTAGTATGGCCACGTGACTTTGGCAACTGAACTTCGTGGCGTTCATGGTGACCTCGAGACACGTGGCACAGTGGAGCCGGGAAATCCCTTGAGCTCATTGCGACTCGAAAAGCGAGCGTCGGAATCTCGCGCACGCCTCTTTAAGATTAGCTTGCTCATCGCAATCTTGAACCCGTGAAGTGAAGACGACGCGTGGTGCTTGCGTCGATTACGAACAAAAAGCAGCGAATTCATAGGTCTCTGCGAGAAAGAAAAAAAAGCCATTGCAGAAAAGGTCGCCTGCTATGCATTTACAATTACTCTTCATATATACATACGGGGGGGGGGGGACGACTGCAGATTTGTGAAAAAGAGCTTCATAGCTAATCGGATTCATCCAGGATAAATACGTATTCTGATTCTGATATTTGAAACACGTAGGTTGTTCGCGATCGCTATGTTTTATTCATGATAGTTGTTTTTATATTTGGGTCAAGTCGAGGAAGTAAAAATGCGAGCATCGTATACCCTCCTGGTCAATGGCATCTAACCACACCCCCGCGATGTAAGGTCAAAGACTGGAGGGCATTTTGACAATTCTGACAACCGCCTGATGCTGCCGGCTGTAACTGTCAGCGAATCCGCCCGTACTCAGTTTGAGAATCGGTTTCCCCCTTTTTTCTGGCAACAAAACAGCTGTGTTAAGATGTTAAAACACCAAACTGAAACCTTTAACAAGGAATCATGTCAGCATTAACCACAATACTTGTGGTCAAAATGCAAACAAAAAACGGACTCTGATAATATATGCATTGTCTTCACTTCAGTAATAGATTTTAAACATGTGATGGAGCATTACTACATGATACCATCAAAATATGAACTGCTCTATATATTTTAATGCAAGGATGATAACTTAAAATATATTAATTGCTTCCAACATGTATTTATTAAAAATGTTTTCATTGAAATAGAACAATCAAACATAGAACACATTTTTTTGTTAAATAAATAAAGTTTTAATACTACGAAATAAAACAATTCCAATAAGAAAGTAATAGGACTTAAAAAAATCGCAGACTTTGCGATTGGCTAATCGCATTGCTTCAAATTGCGATTTCGACTTCAAATCGATTCATCGTTCAGCCCTAAACAGCACTTGCCCCAAAAGTCTGTTAAAGGTATTGCAGGGATATTTGTTTGTGTGTGTGTGTGTTAGGGGGAGCGGTGGTGTAGCGGTTATGAACCTGGCGACCCGAGTTCGATTCCCGCTCACGGCCAACACCAGTGACGATTATCTGAACCGGTCCTGGGCCTCCCCTAGGCTGACTCAGCCTCAAATGAGTACCTGGTGCGGTGTGTAAACATCGCTACTGGGGAGACGAAGGCGGTCGGGCGTGGTGCTCTCCACCTACTCCCTCGTGTACCGTTCCAGCATTCATCGCTAACAGCACTTGCCCAAATAGTCTGTTCAGGCTATACGGGGGATCTTTGTCTTTGTGTTGGGGGGAGCGGTGGCGCAGCGGTTAGCGCGTTCCTCTGGGAACCCAGCGATCCGAGTTCGATTCCCGCTCACGGTCAACAACAGCGGCACATGTTTGAACCGGCCCTGAGTCCCACCGCTAGGTCGACTCAGCCTTAAATCAATACCCGGTGCTGTTTGTAAAAATCAGCACTCAGAGAGACAAAAGCGGCCGGGTGTAGGTCTGGTCAGACACCCCACCCCCGCACCAATCGTGCACGGAGCGACCCTTCCGAGGTTCTCGCCAATAGCGTCTTGCTCCCAACAGCCTGTGTGTACAAGGATACATGGCGGGGGTGGATGGAACGGAGATGATCGCCTTTGTCTGCATTCTCTTTTGAACCAGATCTCTTCTGCTCAGCGCAATATGCCTGGGAGGCAGCTTATCTCTTAATGCTGCGCGGTGGCCGGTCTGTCATTAAGGGAATAAGTCCCCGCGGTGGGAGGTCACACTTTGATGGTGGCGCGCGTTGAGAATGTTTTTGTTGTAAAAAAAATAAAATTTTGTCTCAAAGACTCCGGCGGGTGGCGCTTGCCACGACGACTCTCCACTTCGTATGCGACTCACGCGCACAGCCGCATCAACCCACCCCCCCCCCTCTGGTCTCGCCCCCGAGCAATATCCATCACGACACAAGACGATGCAGCCCAAACAACGTGTTCACCATCATTATCATCACCACCACCACCACTATCATCATCATCAATGCACACCAGCCGGCCAATGTCTATGCACTGCAGGATGAAGGCCTCCGCACCCATCCGTCTCCATACCTCTCGCACCGGTGCTGCTGCTGCAGCTGCTGGTATCATCCATCGCACTTCCTCCAGCACACGTCCCCTGATCTCACTCGTGTCCTCTCTGCTGTGATCACGCAGATTCACGAATCCATTGCTGCACTGCCATCTCCCGGTCACCTCGCAGCCCAAGCCTACATCATCATCATTACCCTCTGATGTCTATCCACTGCTGGATGACGGCCTTCCCACGCAGTATACATTCCTCTCTCGCTTCCAGTGCTTGCCACCACCACCAGCATCATCATCATCATCCACCTCACTCCTCCCGCCTGTGACCAAATTTCGTCATTTAATTTGCGCAGTTGACGCGTTCTCTGCATTTGCCCGGCATTCCACCACCGTTCTCGTTCAGCGGAGTTCGGTGTTCCAGCCTGAACAGATTTTCGCTAACAGCACGTGCGCCAAGACCGTATAACAGGCTATGTGGCGGGAACTTTGTGCCTCGGGGTTATCTGGTGCCTTGGCTGTCATTCAGCGCTTCGTTCTTGTCAATCCACTGCTCGATGAGGGCCTAGGACACAGCCGCCGGACTGTGTGAAGGCTCAGTGGGTTCCCGCTTGATCATTCTCCCGTGCAAATGTCAGCCAGAGATGATGGGCCGGTCTCTTACATCACAGCCGAGGGCTTTGAAGTGCTTTGGAGCTTTTTCAGAGATGCGTCAAATGTCTGAAATCACCATTATTATTGTTACTACTACATCGCCTGTGTATCAAGGAAACCTTCGCTGGGTCTCAAGACTCGTTTGCAGGAGGATCCTGCCAAGTGTTTTTTTTTTTGCTGCAGTAGCAGGATGCTGTGTTGCTTTGGTGTAATCCCAGTCGAGTAATTCGCGGATAGTAATTTATCATTGGGATGTTTGGTCAATAGCAGTTACATTGTACGATGGGGGGATTTTGTTTGGCTATGGGAGGAAACCGGAGAACACGGAGGGAACCCCAAGTAGGACAGGGGAAGAACACAAATTCCACACACTCATCCAAAGATCCCCCGTATAGCCTTAACAGACTGTTGTGGCAAGTGCTGTTGACGAGCACCTATGAAGGCCGGCACGACACACGAGGGGGTGGGTGGCCAACACAACGCACGGCCACATTTGTCTCCCTACTGGCGATGTTTTTACACACCGCACCAGGTACTAAGTTGAGGCTGAGTCGATATAGGCGGAGGCCCAGGACCGGTTCATATAATCGTCACTGGGGTTGACCATGAGCGGGAATAGAACTCGGTCGCCGGGTTCGTAGCGCAGCTCGCTAACCGCTGCACTACCGCTCCCCGCTCACACTCTCACAAACACTCACACACACACACTCTCTAAAGAACAGGATGCGAACATTAAAGTCGACACAGAAAGGCGCTTGAGTGGGGAATCAAACCCAGGGCCGTCTTGCTGTGGAGGCGCAAACGTTGCAACTGCCCCATCCTCCTGCCCCATCGCATGAGTACCTGTGTTCCACACTGTACCACAACAACAACAACATAAGTAGTATTTCTAGCAAGACGAGAGACACCAGCAACAATTCAAGTAAACAAAATCATCTTCTTGGTTCTTTCGGTAAAGTCACGTAGAAGGGAAATAATAAAATAATAAAATAATAAAAATAAAACATAATCAAATAATTCTCACGACGTTTCGGCCACAACGCAAGCAGCCGTCCTCAGGTGAAGAACAGGTCTGTCGAGAAGACAGAGTCTGAATGCGTTGTGGCCGAAACGTCGTGAGAATTAATTTATAATGTTTTATTTTTATTATTTGATTATTTCCATTCTACGTGACTTTACCGAAAGAACCAAGAATATGTATCGATACATTGGCGGAATCCGATGAGCTTTGAAGCCCTTTGTTCCCACAGATGTCCACGTGATACGAAACCTCCCCCGGGTGTGGGAGGTGTTTTACGGTTCGCCGACGCCGGAGAGACCCAGGGCCGAAATTAATCTCGGGACGGGTCCAGTGAGGACTGCGACGCTGGGGGTCTAAAGTGCACGCACTGCTAAGGACAGCAGAAGAGAGCATTTTGGTCATGAATATTTCAAAGCGAGGGGGGGGGGGGATTTGTACTCGGATGTCCGGCGAGTGCTTGTGGCAAGCTCGGCCATCTGTACCCACCCCCTCCCTCTCTCTCTCTCCTCAAGACATTTCAACAAATGACTTCCCCCCCCTCCCCTCACCTCTCTCACCTACCCCCGCCAAAAACAAATACAAAGAGCGATGCTTGCCGCGAAACAAATCATGTTGTTGGTTTTTGTTGTTGTCGTTGCTGTTACTGCGGAGCTCATAATAAGCACAGGTGACCTTTAAGAAGGCGCGAGACGCCGGCAAGGTTAATGTTGCGTTTACGGAACGACGCGCTTTATTACACCGGCACACAAAGACACAGATCCCCCGTGTAGCCTGTTACAGACTGTTGGGGCAAGTGCTGTTAGCGAGCACCTATGAATGCCGGCACGACACACGAGGGGGGGGGGGTGGCTAACACCACGCCCGGCCGCCTTTGTCTCTCTAGTGGCGATGTTTACACACCGCACCAGGTACTCGTTTAAGGCCGAGTCGACCTAGGGGAAGCCCAGGACCGGTTCAGATAATGGCCGCGAGCGGGAATCTAACTCAGGTAGCCGGGTTGGTAGCGCGGCGTAGCGCTAACCACTACACCCACCGCTCCCCACACCGACGCACGCGCGCGCGCGTGTCCCCGACAAAATAAATGAAACAAGAAACCTCCCCCACCCCCACCTCACAAATAAATAAAGCCGCCGCCACCACCACCGTCAAAATTACAAAGCGGCGTTGCTGTCGCGTAAAGGTCACAGCGTGGCTGTGTTTGTAACAGCGCAGGGTCGCCGGTTCGATCTCCCGGAATGGCAGCGATGATCCACGTGTTTTGTTATTTAAACCCGCCAGCCAGCGGTATGAATGTAGCAGGTGCAGGCTCGCGGTGGGGTAAAGTGTGGGATAGCCTCCCACATCAGGCCAGGATTTCGGAGCGTCTGTGATCAAGAGTTTCATAGCTCACCGGATTCCTCAAGCGTGAAAACATATTCTGATACCTAATTCTAGATTTGAAGCTTTCGTGACTGCAAGGATTCATACTCTCAGTTCTTTCGGTAAAGTCACGTAGGTAAAAAATGAAATTAAAATTAATAAAAATAAAACAATAAAATCACGACGTTTCGGAGGCAACACAAGCGTCCGTCTTCAGGTGAAACTGTCACAGCAAAATATATGCATCAAGTGACAGTTCCACCTGAAGACGGAAGCTTGTGTTGCCTCCGAAACGTCGTGATTTTATTGTTTTATTTTTATTAATTGTAATTTCATTTTTTACCTACGTGACTTTACCGAAAGAACTGAGAGTATATTCTGATACCCTCTCGAGAGTCCAGAATCATCCTCCTCTGGTGGAGGCCCTCCCATCCACCAGCAGTAGCGTGAGCAGGGAATTACAGAGCTGCGTCTTTTACCCATTACCTTGCACCTCGACCATCAAGCACAAAAACACCTGGGGGGGGGGGGGGTGACCGGAGGAGGGTGGAGGGGGCGGAGGGGAGGTGGGTGGCTTTGGTTTCACTTTGCCAGGCAAGGGGTGGGTGAAAGGTTTTTGAAAATTCGAGGTCGGGTGCTATTTTGAGAGCCTTGTTTCTCCGCCTCGTGTGATGTGGCGACGTGACGCGCGCAGAGTTGCAGCGCCCACGCTTGCTGCCTGTAGCAGGGCGCCCACGCTTGCTGCCTGTAGCAGGGCGCCCACGCTTGCTGCCTGTAGCAGGGCGCCCACGCTTGCTGCCTGTAGCAGGGCGCCCACGCTTGCTGCCTGTAGCAGGGCGCCCACGCTTGCTGCCTGTAGCAGGGCGCCCACGCTTGCTGCCTGTAGCAGGGCGCCCACGCTTGCTGCCTGTAGCAGGGCGCCCACGCTTGCTGCCTGTAGCAGGGCGCCCACGCTTGCTGCCTGTAGCAGGGCGCCCACGATTGCTGCCTGTAGCAGGGCGCCCACGCTTGCTGCCTGTAGCAGGGCGCCCACGCTTGCTGCCTGTAGCAGGGCGCCCACGCTTGCTGCCTGTAGCAGGGCGCCCACGCTGTTAGCAATGCGATCCTGTTGCCTAGCAGAGCCTGGAGGGCAGAGGTCGCAACCGGGTACCCGATACCCGTACCCGATACCCGACTACCCGACTACCCGTACCCGGCCAGGTATGGGTACAGGTACCCATTTGCGACCTTGGTGCGGTCGGGTACGGGTAGGCCGTGAGTCACTGGTGAGTAACCGTTTGTCACTCATTTCGGGTTGGGTACGGGTACGGGTAAGGAACGGGTACCCGTACCCGACAGGGTACCGTTACGGGTACCCATTTGCGACCCTGGTGCGGCCGGGTACGGGTACGGGTAAGGAATCAAACCCCGTTTGCGACCTCTGCTGCAGGGTGCCCACGCTGCTAGCAAGGCGCTCCTGTTGCAAGCAGAGCCCTACCACTGGCAAACTGAGCACTGCTGCTGCTGCTGGCAGCAGAGCGCAGCGGCGCTAACGGAGGAGGCGAGGCCCCCATGCTGGCAAGCGCCGTTTCACTTGCCGCTTTATCCCGATCATTTCCCCCCCACCACCACCACACACGTTCGTCGTGGTTTTTTGTGTTTGAAGCCAACCCGCCCGCCACCACCTCGTGACATTTACCGCAGACAAATATCTCCAAAATGAGTTTCCAAAGAGCTTGCTGGGTTTGCTCGCCAGGGACAGGGCGATGATCCTGCGTACACACACACTCACACACACACTCTCACACACACACACTCACTCACACACTCTCACACACACACACTCACACACACACTCACACACAAACTCACACACTCACTCACGCACACACACACACACTCACACACTCACACACACGCACACACACACTCACACACACGCACACACACACTCACACACACTCAAACACACACTCACTCACACATTCACACACACACTTACACACACTCACACATACTCACACACACACTTACACACACTCACACATACTCACACTCACACACTCACACACACTCACACATTCACACACACTCACTCACACATTCACACACACTCACTCACACACTCACACACACTCACTCACACACTCACACACTCACTCACACACTCACACACTCACACACACTCACACACTCACACACACTCACTCACACACTCACTCACACACTCACACACTCACTCACACACTCACACACACTCACTCACACACTCACTCACACACTCACACACACTCACTCACACACACTCACTCACACACTCACTCACACACTCACAACAACAACCGCCATTCGCCACTAAGTGGCGGTGACGTCACCACGACGCTTGTGCCAGGCCATGTGCACCTTGAGGCCACGTGAAGTGTCGAACGCCCGCTGGCAGGAGGTCACGGGGCAGACCCAGGTGCCACGGGTCGACTGACCGAGATGACCGAGATGACTGGCTGATGCACCACCTGTGCCCCCTACTGTGCCAACTTGCTGTGCTTTAGCCACCCGGCGCTCCGCTCGTTGTTGTGAGCGTCGCTCCTCCGCCCTCCGTTGTTGTTGGAGGGCGACTGCCTCCAACTGCCCAGTAGCGTCCTTCACGAGCCTCCTCCACTGAGGCCGATCTTGACACCGCTGGTACCAGTCATCGGCAAGTCCACTCAGCTCCACGTCCTCCTGTACCACATCACTCCATCTCTTCTCTAGCCCGTGCCGCGCCCGTTTAGCCCCCTCGATCCGGCCGAACAAAAGCTGTTTAGGCATGCGGTGGCTGGGCATGCGGGCTACATGACCCAGCCAACGCAGCCTTGCCTGCCGGAGGAGCTCACTGATGGGACTTTGCCCAGATCTTTCAAGGACTTGTGAGCTCCTCACACAATCCAGCCTGGTCAAACCCAGGATGGATCGTAGGCAGGCCAGCCTAAATGTTTCCAACCGGCGAAGATGCTCCACTAGGGGGGTCCACGTTTCGCAAGCGTAGAGAAGGGAGGGAATGACCGTGGCCGAGAAGACCTGAAGCTTCGTGCGGAGCGACAGACCAGGTAGCTTCCACACAGCGTTACGCAACCGATGAAAAGATATTGCCGCTCGACTGATTCGGAGTGAGACCTCTGCTGATAAACTGGAGCTGGTCATGAGCACACTGCCCAGGTATGGGAAACTCTCTACTCTCTCCACAACTGCCCCATCACCGATTGGGAGTTGTGGGGGCGGAGTGCCCGATGGTACAAAATACCCAGGCAGGTGCTTAGTTTTGGTGGGGCTGATGGTAAGGCCCCACCTCTTAGTGGCACACTCCAGCCTCAGCAGCAGCGTCTCCAACTCCTCTTCTGAATGAGCAGCTATTACCAAATCATCGGCATACATAACGTGGTTGACCAATAGGGAGCCATCCCTTGATCGCACCCGGGCGTCGATCAGCCTCCCATTATATCTGTACCAAATGGTAATTCCCCCGGTACAGCTATTGAAGGCTTCACGAACTACGCAGTCGAAATAGATGTTAAATAATGTGGGAGCCAGAGGACATCCCTGTCGCACCCCAAGGTGTACAGGGAAAGGCTCCGACTCCCGGCCACGTAGTTTTACCCGGGCCCGCTCACCATCATGAAGGTCCTTAATGATCGTGAGCAGAGGGTCAGGGACTCCGAAAGCACGAAGAACAACCCAGAGCCCAGTCCTACTGATGGTATCATAGGCCTTGACCAGGTCAATAAAGCAGAGATGTAGGTCTTTTTGGAATTCCCTACACCTCTGCTGTAGCAGACTGACAGAAAATATGGCATCTGTGCAGGACCGCCCTTTCCTGAAACCACATTGGGGCTCCGCAAGCCTCTCCTCAGCATGCCTAGCAAGGCGATGTTGAATAATCCTTGCCAGGACCTTACCCGGCACACTGAGGAGTGAGATGCCCCTGTAGTTGTTACAGTCTGTGCGGTCCCCCTTCTTAAAGAGGGGGACCACCAGGGCATCCTTCCAGTCCTGCGGAACCCGTCCAGTGGTCCAGACTGTTGTTATGATGTCATATAGGGCAGTCTGTGCACAAACGCCACCCTCCCTCAGCATTTCGCCTGGGAGATCATCTCTGCCCGGTGCCTTCCCTGGTCTCAGACTCCGGATCGCCCTCAGTACTTCCTCAACAGCCGGTACCTCAGCCAGCCACTCACAGGGGGTGACCTCTTCCAATATTTGAGGCACCGCAGCCTCAGCAGGGTTATCCCCACTTTGTGCCATGATGTTTTCCTGGCTGAGAGATTTTCCCTCCCCCAGGACCTCACAGAAATGCTCAGCAAATCTGCAAACCTGTTCCTGGGGGTCGGAGATTGGATCACCGTTTTTTCCTCTAATGATGGTAATAGGTGTGGCGCTGCAGGTTACTTTTTTGATGGAGTTAAATAGTGATTTGTGATCGCGGGCCACTGAGGCAGACTCCATCTCCTCAGCAACCCGCGACCACCACCCATCCTTACAGCGCCTTACGGCTCTCCGAACCTCCGAGCGAAGGCTGCGGTAAACCTCCTCATTCTCTGACGTGGGATGCTGTAGGCGATGAGAGTGGGCCTGTCGCTTTTTCTCAATTAACCTGAACACCTCCTCCGTCAGCCAGGGTTCCCGGGGAGGTCTGGACCGCGTACCCAAAGCAGCCATTGCAGCTGCATGAGTCACAGTCTTAAACCTCGCCCATTTACCCTCGACATCAGGTGGAGTGGGGGACGATGCCAACCCCAGCTGCAAGCGATGATGAAATTCTCGCTTGCAACTTTCATCAGCTAACTTAGACCAGGCCACTTTTGGTTGGAATGGGATCCTGGGTGTACACCCACCACCGGAGTGGAAGAATGGCAGGCGCATCTTACAGATGACTAGTCGATGGTCAGAGGGCAGATCAGCTCCACGGTAGGTCCTGGTGTCAAGGACATGGGCTCGCATCCGCTGGTCCGTCACTACGTAGTCCAGCAGATGTTCTTGCTTGGACCCGGCATGCATCCATGATGTTGTGTGGATGCGCCGATGCCGGAAGAGCGTGTTGGTAATTACAAGCCCATGGGCTGCACAGAAATCTAGCAGCCTCCTACCGTTGTTATTGAGCTGATCTGGCCCATGCCTTCCAATCACTCCAGACCAGGTGCCAGCATCATGACCAACTCGGGCATTGAAGTCACCCAACAAGATGACTCTGTCCCGAGTGGCCACTTTAGCCAGCACCTGTGACAGTAGGTCATAGAAAGCGTCTGACTCATCGGCTTTGCCTGCATCCCTCCACGGATGTTCGTCTTCGGTGGGGGCGTAAGTAACCACGACCACCACTCCTCGCCTCTGGTTGATGGGATGGCGAGCCCAAAGTATCCTGGGGCTTACAGCTTCCCACACCTCACCGCCACGCTCCCACGCCCCCTTCATTCTTTTGTTCAGAAGAAGAGCCACACCCTGTTGTTTGGCAGTCTCCTGCCCCGAGTAGAGGACTGTCCACCCCTCATGGTGGCAGGAGCCAGAACCGGTCCACCGGACCTCCTGAATGCCACAGAGATCCAGGCGGTACCGGTCCAGCTCCCGACAGAGGAGTGGCAGCCTCTCCTCCGCAGTGAGCGTTCGAACATTCCACGTGGCCATCCGCAATGGTTTTTCATTGTTACTGGAGGAGCCCCGAGGGTTAAAATTCAATCTCCTGGCTCCGCCAAATGGGGTTTGGCCAGGAGACGTCATAAAAGCCTGACCCCCCGGGGCCTCCGGCACAAGCTTATTAATTACAGGTTTATGTTTAAATCGTAGTTTAGTGGTGGTTAATTGAAGGTGGAGGGGTTACCAGCCCCTCGCACCCGTCCAGAGCCCCCGTTTAGCCACTGTGGTGGTCACAGACGCCATGAGGGGAGAGGCCAATGGGCATTGGCCCTCCCCCCACAGCACTGCCCACGACAGTGTTGCCCGTCCGGCACCGCGAGGAGGTAGGAGGTTGTTTTGCCGGACTACTCACACACACTCACTCACACACACACTCACTCACGCACGCGTGGCGTGGCTTGTGGCCGGGCGGGCGAGCGGCCGTGCCGTCGTGATTATGGTCACATAATAATAATACAACAACAACAACCACAACAACAACAACAACAACGGGCCCTTCTGTCCGAGAGATGCCTGGGAGTCGATGATGGAGAGACGGGTGCTCTTGTTACATTTATTCGCACACGTCGATTGTATTGATTTCGGGATCCAGATGTCCATTTAAACACAGACACTTCGTCTCGAAAGGCTCCCACCTGCTGTGATGACTGCTGGAGTAGCCGTGGCCCCCTAGGAATCGTGACTTTGGTCTTGCGACGTAACGATCGAGCTAATTTCATCGCTCCATCTCATTATCATCATCATCATGATCCATGGGCAGATAGACCGTGGGTGTCCGCTGCGTAGCTCGTCAATTGTTGCCACTTTGGTCTGTCTTGTGCCGCCGAATATTGCTGAAGTCGTGCCACATCTTAGTGGCACCAATCTCTGATATCGTCGTCGGTGGCAAGGCATTCTCTGTGAGGTCTTCCTCTTTTTCCGGTTCCTCCCATGTTTCTGAACAACACCAACAACACTTGAAATTTTGATTTAAAGCTTTCGTGACTGCAGGGATTCATATTCTTGGTTCTTTCGGTAAAGTCACATAGAAGGGAAATAATAAAATAATACAAATATAAAACAATTAAATTCTCACGACGTTTCGACTGTAACACAAGCAATCATCATCAGGGGTGAAATCCACAGCTCACATTTTCTTGCTGTGGATTTCACACCTGATGACGATTGCTTGTGTTGCAGTCGAAACGTCGTGATAATTTTTATTGTTTTATATTTGTATTATTTTATTATTTCCCTTCTACGTGACTTTACTGAAATAACCGAGAATATGAACACTTTAAATGTTCCTGTTGTTGTCCATCCTAAATGTGGTGTTCAAATAGTGCTAGTCTCCTTCTCGTCACTACTTGCATCATCGTCATCAGGTCGTCTTCTTCTTCTGTGTGCAACATTTTTCTTACTTTCTACGTTGGTGACTCTTTGGGCCCAGCTTAGATGCAGCAGTATCCTTCTGTTTTCAATACATTTCGAGTGCCATCTCATTTACGAGTAAATGGCATGTGCTCCATTTCCAATCCTTACCAATCCCTATTACTCTTCTCGCCCTGCACGAAAAGAAGAGAAATATTAGACCAGGTCTCATTCGCTTTAAATCTCCTAAATGGCTGGAAGGAGAGCTTTAGAATTACACTCGGCATTGCCACGGAACCGCAGTGTGAAAATAACTAAACTTTAAAGCTAAACTATTTTTTTTTTTTACTTACCAGCTGAGCTATATAGCTCTTACTCTTTGGTTCTTTCGGTAAAGTCACGTATAAAGAGAAAATAATAAATCAAATACTCGCATACGACGTTTCGATTGCAACACAAGGAATCATCATCAGGTATAAATGAAATAGAAACACAAATCTAGTATACTTAGAAATGTAATGCAATACAACACAGAGAGTCGGCTAACATAACAGTCAACACCCTACATATCTCCGGTTCTGTATTTTATCTCTCTCTCAAATTTAGCATTCTCTGGAAGAACGTAATCAACCAGGTAGGGTGTTGACTGTTATGTTAGCCGACTCTCTGTGTTGTATTGCATTATATTTCTAAGTTCACTAGGTTTGTTTTCTATTTCATTCATACCTGCTGATGATTGCTTGTGTTGCAATCGAAACGTCGTATGCTAGTATTTAATTTATTATTTTATCTTTATACGTGACTTTACCGAAAGAACCAAAGAGCAATTCCTGCAGTCACGAAAGCTCCAAATTAAGTCTTTATAGCTCTTATTTTAGAACCGACCTGGCTATCACAAATGACAACCCAGTGAAGTGGCTTATCGCGTCGACATTTCTCGCAGCCAAATACTCCAAACGCACGTTGATTCTTAATGTGGAGGGATTTACCGGAGGACCCGGAGAAAATCCACGCGACCACAGGCAAAGTTATAAAAAAAAATACGAAATGATGAACGAAGCAAAGTGCCGACTACACCGAGCATCTTCTTGTTTCCACTGATCGTAAAAAAAAAACAGAGAGAACATGTAAACGCCAAATATACAGCAGCTCGAACCCACGACCTCCTGTAGACCAGGCAAGGCAGTTCACATCTCCTAGCCACCGCGACGCCCTAACCCTCCCGACCCAAAGCATCGGCCGTCCCCGCATCTCACGTCTTCATTTCCGTACGATTTCAATTCACATCCTGCCGAAGCTGCATTTCGTCTTCGTCCGTGCGTAACGTGGAGCGGCGGTGCAGTGCTGAGTGCAATGCGCCACGAACCCGGCGGCTACCTTAGTTCGATTCCCGCTCACGGCCCACTAGCAGTGACCAATATTTGAACCGGTCCTGGGACCATTCCCGCGGTCGACTCAGCCTCAAATGAGTACCTGGTGCGGTGTGTAAACAACATCAGCGCTGGGAAGACAAAGGCGGCCCAGAGTGGTGTAGGCCATTACCCCCCCCCCCCTAATCATGTGCCGTCCCGACTTTCATAGGTGCTCCGTAACAGCACTTGCCCCAACAGTCTGGTGGTCTCTGCCTTTGTTTTGCTCTGTGCCTAAGCGGGATCGACGTTGGGACGAACGCCACCACCACCACCACGGTCTCATCCGACCCCTCCTGGTGACTCAGGAAGCGGCTCCCACCTCGGCACCCGACTGAGCCGGTGTGGGAGAGGGTGCGGAGATGGAGCGGATCACCAGGCGGGCGCGTGCCTCCACTCGCGTCACACGTGGCGGGATGGATCGTGTGTCTCCCTCCGTCACTCGCGATGCCCGCGTGGCTCATTTGAAGTCCACAATCCTGTGATCGCGGTCCTCGAGAAAATCAGCCGGAATGTTGACCCATCATTTTTTTTTTGCGCGCGCGAGCTCCAAATGTCACGATTCAAAAGAAGATTTTTTTATACATTTTATTTCAAGTTTGTTTGTGTGTGTGCGGGTTTTTTTTGTTCTCTCTCTCTCGTGTGAGCGATGTCACGCCCCGACGTTCAGAGTATCCCCGTATAACCCTAACACGAACTGTTCCGAGCGAGTGCTGTTAGCGAGCACCTATTAAGGCCGGCGCGGCATAGAAAGAAGGTGGTTTGGCCAATACCATATCCGGCCACCTTTGTCTCCCCAATGCTGATGCTTTACGCACGGCACTGGCTACTCGTTTGAGGCTGAGTCGACCTAGTGGAAGGCCCCAGGACCGGTCCAAATTTCCCCCACTGTTATTGGTAGCGAGCGGGACTCGAAATCGGATCGCCGGGTTTGCAACACGGCGCACTGACCCCATCGCCACCGCTCCTCACCATCTCTGGCGTGTACAGCAACGCAGGCGCTGCTCGAGTCTCAAACATGCAGCTCGCAACCCCTCTGCGTTGCCTAGATGCACGAAGCGATGCACGGGGGGGGGGCGCATCCAAAGCGCGAGAAACGATCGCTGCGAACGCAAATCTGGAACCTTCGTTGACTCGCCGCCAACTCCCCTGCATTGTGCACATGACCACCACGTGGATGGAACGGAAACACTCGGAAGCTGGATGCTCGGATGGGCGACCACCGCACATTACGCAGGTGCTATAGGCTGCTCGTAGAGACACGTCATGGGCAACAGCAGCGGCAGCAGCCACGCTGCAGCCATGCGGCAAAATCCACTGTTGTAGTGTACTCCTATGCTCCCACGTCTAATGCTCATCGCGTTCGCAAGAACCCGCGACGCTGATGTACGTGGGTGAGGGAGGGTCAGCAGCAGACCACCACGAGCTGCGCGTGGCGTGAGAAGGCCTTCACTGCTATTAAACAAAAAATAAATAAACTACATTTTATTTTACCTGCTGAAGCCCACTGAGCTATGTAATTCTTTTTCAGAAGCGACCTGGCCACAAACGATAGCTCAACAAAGTGGCCCATCACATGGACATTTATGGCAGCCAACTTCTCTAAACGCACGTTGATTATTAACGTGGAGGGAATAACCCGGAGGACCTGGAGAAAAATCCACGCGACCACGGGGAGAGATAAAATGCAAACTATAAATATACAGCAGCAGGCGTAAGGGTCGGAATCGAACCCTCAACCTCCTGTATTCCAGGCGAGGTAGTTAACATTTCGCCACCACCGGTGCATCAATGCCAACGAACAAAACATTGTACAACGCGGCTCGGTGCAAAATAACGCCGGAACGCAAACAACAACGACAACAACGACAATAAGAGCGCTTAAAATGTTTAAAATAACCCCGGCGACGCATCGCAAACACCGTACACGGGAGGTAATAATGACGCCTGGAAAGCATAATCATAGATTATCAGAGCACCGCGCCATCCTTGACAGAAAGAGAGAGAAAGAGGCTTCACAGCTCAGCGAAATAAATAAAATAAATTGCCTGACAGCGAGAGAGGGGAGAGAGAGAGAGAAAGCTGGACCGCAAACGTCCACCGACGAACGGATAAACGGACGGACGGTCCAAAGCGTACCAGCGATACGCAATATAATTTAAGCCATCGAACGGCGATACCGCGAGCCTGTTATGCGGTGGTGCTGGCTACAGCAGCAGATACTATTAGCTTTTTTCGGTAAAGTCACGTAGGTAAAAATAGATAATAAAAAAATAATAATATAAATACAAATTTTAATCACAACGTCGTGATATATTATTTTATTTCTATTATTATTTCTATTTTGTATTATTATTTATTTTTACCTACGTGACTTTACCGAAAAAAACCTAAGAGTATGAATCCTTGCCGTCACGAAAGCTTCAAATCTACAGCAGCAGATCTTCGTGTGCCACTCACCAACGGCAGTTCTGTGGCAGATCAGAAAGACGTTATTCTTTGGTTCTTTTCGGTTAAGTCACGTCTAAAAATAAAATAATAAATTAAAATAACTAAAAAAAAATAACTAATAAAATAATTTATTATTTTATTTTTAGACGTGACTTAACCGAAAAGAACCAAAGAATAATTCCTGCAGTCACGAAAGCTCCTAAATTAAGACAGAAAGACGTTTTGAATATAATTCCGTCGAGCGCTGTCAGTTTGTGCCAGGCAAATAGTAAACAAATGCGAACATATTAAAACTCAGGGAACAGCGTATTGACGCTTTGTTTCAACGTCGCCAGCTCAATTCAGCCATTTAGAAATCTGCCGCAACAAATAACAGCACTAAACGGTTCATAATCATTGTTCAGGCTAAATATTGAGTTTAAATGTTTTTTTTTTCCCCATTACTGCAGTCAAGATAAAAATTTAAAGTACAAGTGGAAAGAGGAATGTTCTCTCTCGGTAAATTAACTCGACGCTTCACGAACTGGACCGGTAATGTGGCAGGATGCAGGCATAATCTATTCGGTAATTCCTGGAAAATGTTAACCGCTTGATTCCTCGATTTCACTGCCTGCCGAAGGCGAAAGCAGCTTGGGGTTAGAGGCCTCCTCGCGTGTCGTCGATGTTAAAATTCGGTCGCGACGTGTTTTGTGCCCACGGCGTGGAGGAGTTTTTAAAATCCTTTATATTAAGTTCGCTTGCTTGCTTGCGTGCTTGCTTGCTTGCGTGCTTGCTTAGGACCGTGCAAATCTTTCAGTCATTTTTTAACCCACTTCTCGTGATCCAATCGAGCTGACATTTTCCACACAGACTCGTTGTGCGTGACAATTAATGTTCGTGAACAATGTTTTCCAAAATTTTACACTTTTTAGGACAAAAATATTATATTTAATTACCAATTGCTTAATGGTGCAATGCAATCATCTGACCCAATGGTGGCAGCCATCTCAAGCCAGAGGACGAGAGGACTCTAGCCGCCACGCATATAAAGGATTTATAGTGAAAAACTTTGTTTTTACGGATTATACTTGTTATCGGTCAGAATTGCGATCGACGCAGCGCCGGGTGGTGGAGGGATAATGACTAAAAACGTTGGCCTAAAGCCACCACCACGCTGCCCAGTGGCGTGACGAGTGCGGGGCAGGCCGGGGGGTGCCTTGACTCCCCCTCCTGGTGGCCAAAGCGACGAGTTGAGACATCCCTTGACAACCGCCACCATGAGATTTGTTTCGAACAAGTGTCAAGAAACAACAACAACTTGAATTGACATTTACTTCGTGAAAGTGCTTTCTTTTCCGCTCCACCTTTTTTCTTTACTTTAATGAGGGCGGTGACGTAATATTGCAAAGAGGTAACTAACTCTGGAGCTGTAGCGGCTGCATTTTTGCCAACACGGACCACCCCCGCAGCATTAAATGTTCGCGAACGGTCAGATTATGACGACGTGATGAGGGCAGAGGAGTGCCGCGATATGTAATAGCTGCTAGGTGCGACCGTGCCAGACAAATCAAATATTGGGGGGGCCCACCTGACCGATTTCCGCAACACCACTGAGCTGATAATGGAGTTATCACACCACTGACGCTGCCTAACCCACACTACGCACAGACGGATCAAAAGCCACATGGCTGAACTCTGTTGGCAGGTGTGTGGGGGCTTTACTCGATGGGGGCGAGTTCATACGGATTTCGCTCGATGTACGGCGAGGTTGTCAGATTCAACCCGTTGATGTCGTCGGTGACAGGAGATCGGTTCGCTTAAATGCGGGGGTTCCGTATCTCGTGAGCGAAGTAAATCCGCGTGACAATTGGCGTCGCGAGCGCCGTTGCGTTATCCAGTCAACGCGGACGCGCGCAACAGGGCTTCTGCGAATGTTTTTTTTACGATTCGATGCAAAACATTTGACCGCGTCGTAGGTTTTCGCGACCAATGTTATCCACAAGCGTTTTTTTTAATTTCGGTTAGATCGCGTAAATATAAATGTGTCGTTAAACCCGCCGCCACACGCCACAGCCAATCACTTAGGTTTGTCACGTGAACAAAATGTGCAAATGAATTACTAGTTCGAAACACACTGGTGTGTTGGAGAGTAAAACCACAACATTTACATTTCGACTACGACGATTTTGCCGGTAATTATTAGAAGACTTTGGGCACCAATAACGATTCGCTTAACTGAACCAAAATTCTTCAACTGCATCTCACTCAAACATAAAACCGGCCGCAATAATTACAATTGCACAAAATTAGGAGCGACGTTTAAAAACTCATTATAATTCACACTCTGAAGCCAGAGCGCACGTATAAACAGTCAATACATCTGCAGCATTTACCGGGGTGGCCTGCTCAGGTTGAGCCACAAACCTATACAACAAGTGGCGGGAGGCGGGGGTGGATTTTGGAATATGAAATGCTGTGATATTGCCTGCCGGCCGAGTTCGCCTTGTAAAAAATAGCTTCTTAGCTCAATGGGCTTCACTCGGGAAGTAAACTCATTCTTGATTCTGAAAGCAGCGTGCAGTTAGCGAAGATGCTCCTCAAAGAGAAGAAAGTGGACTCATTACTCGACTCAGTTTAAACTATTTAAAAATGTTACCAGGCAAGGCTCACTGGGCTATGTAGCTTTTTTTCAGTAGCGACCTGGTTATCACAAATGATAGCTCAACGAAGTGGCTTAACACGTGGGAAGTTATTTATCAATTTAATATCTTGTTTATTCACGATTGCTGCCGTGTCTGTCTGCTGGCCGAGTCACCCTATGAACCCATCCCCCCCCCAAAAAAGCTGCACAGCTCAATGAGAAATCTACTCGGATAATAAACTTCTGATTCCTTCGGCCAAACACAGTTGCGTCCAGCCAGGCTGATTCTGAGGATGCGCGACCGGGGCCGATTGCTCGGTTCACGATCGGACCCAGCCCCGCTTCTTTCTGTAGTCGTGGGAACGCGGCGCGAAGTTGCCGCTTTCGGATGTTTCTCAACCGTAAAAAAAAAGTGTAGGAAAGACACTTTAAAAATAAAAAATATTTGTTTCAATGCAGGTAAAAGCAGCGTGACCTTGCGTTGTTACACACAAAAAACAAGCACACATGACGCTTTTTTCTTCTTAGGTTTTTTCGGTAAAGTCACGTAGAAAGTAAAATAAAATAAAAACAAAAATCACGACGTTTCGGAGGCAACACAAGTCTCCGTCATCAGGTGGGACTGTCACAGCCAGATTAGCTGTATCAAGTGAGGCAATGATTCAAGATGTAATCCCTTAAAAGCGAGTTGAGGGGGGGAGGGAGAGGGAGGGGGGAGCTCATCAGACTATGGTAGCCAATGAAAGGAACGTATCGGGAGGGAGGGGGGGCGAGGCCAAAAGGGTGGGCGATGGACGTGGAAGCGCTTGTGCGCAAGCGGCCAATTACTGCACACGCCAACACAATGGAGCGATTGTGCGCAAGCGGCCAGCCACTGCACCCGCCAACACAATGGGCAGAGAGGAGGAGGGGAGGTCTAACACACATGACGCGGTTCTGTG
The DNA here is from genome assembly GCF_964198595.1 of Lampetra fluviatilis. NCBI lineage: Eukaryota > Metazoa > Chordata > Hyperoartia > Petromyzontiformes > Petromyzontidae > Lampetra > Lampetra fluviatilis. The sequence continues at coordinate 12,718,627 of NC_136288.1, forward strand.
ACGCTAAGGCAAGAGGAAATTATTACTCTCATGAGGGCAAAAACTTTAATTTATAGTTTCCGTTAAGGCGGCCAGCATAATAAAAAAATATATATTACAAACTCGCGTAGCCACCTCCACTCTCGGTCCGCCCCGTCATATAAATTACATTCCCGGCTACATTTAAAATCGCAAGCGACATTTACAACGGCCCAAGGCGATCTTAATTATTAATAGAAAACTTTTAACAAGATGGATATCCTTTAATTCCAAACTACTAAAGAAGTAATTCAAACTGCAAAGACAATACCGACGGTGCGTTGGTGTAAACAATTGTTGACGAGCCCAACTGAGCTACCTAAAATATAAATAAAGACAAAGATCCCCCGCGTAAGCTTAAGGAATCGTTGTGGCAAGTGCTATTAGCGAGTAGCACCTATGCAGGCCGGCACGGCGCATGAAGTGATGGGTGGTAACGGTCATGGAAGGGGCCCAGGTTCTAGGCTTTTCATAAGTAGGTAAAGCTGAATTCCTTACACCAGGACTCATGCCAACCGCGTCCTTCCACTGCAAGGCAGTGCATGCATGCTGAATTCCCATCACGTGTTTAGCCTCCAGACCTAGAGATGTAAAATTTGTCTTGGGTTAGAAGAGACATCGGCGGACGTAACTATAGGGCTGCCACGGTGGTGAGATGTTAACCACCTCGCCTGATTCGATCACGACCCTGACGCCTGCAGTATATTTGGAGTTTGCCTGTTTCTCTACTCGTGGTCGCGTTGAATTTTCTCCGGGTCCTCCGGCTTTTCCCTCCACATTTAGAATCCACATGCGTTTAGGGTATTTGGATGATTCAATTTTCCATGTGACGATAAGCCAATTCGTTGAGCAATCATCTGTGATAGCCATCTCTCGCGTTTCTGCGACGTAACAATCCACCGAGCGCCTACACACAGACAGATTTCATGGCTCCATCTCTTCGGTGAACGTCCTAAATGTCATTTTCGTAACATTGGTTTATTATTTGTGTCTAATTTAGTATGAAATGAAAACGATCGAATGATCACACACAATTTGATGTATCCATCATGACAATTATTCATAAATATAGTCAACAAGGAAACTAAAACCAATTCTCGCGATATTGGGCGTGGGGTTTTTTGTACCATACTTCACCACACTGGTAAGTGTGGGTCGGTGAGGCAGGAGGTTACAGCAGCACCGAATCTGAACTCACTCGCCGCTGGTGGAACAGCGCACGAACCACCACTATACCACCACTATCAGACAAATCACCAGTCAAAATTAGTTCCTTGCTCAAATGAGCATCCGAGGCAGAGCTCCGTCTCTCGTTTACCACCCTGAGCCAGTCACGGAAATTCCACGTTCCCATGGCGATGGTAGGTCCATCCATCGTGACAACCCCTCCTGACTGCCCCACATGGTGAGGAGGGGGGAGGGTGCGGGGGCTGAGTGAACCCCCCAAACCAGGAAGATAACTTTTTTTGTGTTAGTTTGTTGTTTGTCCCCTGCACGGGTTGGCTACGTACGGAGCGAAAGAAGTTCAACATACACACATACAACCGGCAACCTCCCGCCTCTACAGCCGAGCCACAGGGGCCGGTTAAACCTTGAGCATAACCCCAATCCCTAACCTAGCCATGAGAATTTGTGAGAATTTTATTTTATTTTAGATTTATTTTATTATGTTTAACTTTTATTATTTTATTATATGAATCCCTGCAGCCACGAAAGCTTTAAATCGAAATTTACCCATGGGCCACCCTTGCATCATCCCCCCGTGCCCCCCCCCCACCCACCGCCATGCACCGACACCGACTCCACGGGACTTTCTTTTTTGCAGACAGCGAATCAATGTGCACGGTGAAGAATGGGGGAAGAGAGGGGGGGGGGGGTAACACGGGCGTGCGTTGCGTGTTAAGAATCAGGAGGGGGAGGGGGTGGGTGCTATACGGAGCATCGATCTGTATTACGGGTTTCACATCGCATCGCTCTTTTTTCCCCCTCTCTTTATCACAGCTGCGCGCGCGAGATTCCCAGCCACCAACCAACATAAGCAGCAGAATGTCACAGCAAAGCGAAAAGCACAGATCACCCGCCATAGTCCTAACATCATTTTAGGGCAAGTGCCGATCGCGAAAAGCGCCTATGAAGGCCGGAACGACACACGAGGGGGTACGTGGCCAGAACCACGCTCGGCCGCCTTTGTCTCCCTCGTGGCGATGTTTACACACCGCACCAGGTACTCATTTGAGGCTGAGTCGACCTAGGGGAGGCCCAGGACCGGTTCAGATAATCGCCACTGGTGTTGGCCGTGAGCGGGAATCGAACTTGGGTCGCCGGGTTCATAGCGCAGCGCGCTAACCGTTGCACACATACATATATACACGCACACACGTGTATACTGTGGAATATGTGTGCACACACACACGTAGATATGGATTTGGGGTAGTGGCTGTGCAGTTATTGGCGCACTTCGCTATGAAACTTGAGATTCGAATTCGATTCCCGCCCACGGCTATCATCAGTGGCGAGCGGTTAATATATCCCGCTACCACCTCCTCCTACGGTACACTTCACCAACCAGCACTGACCAGTGTGGTGAAGTAGGTCAAAATATCCCCATGACGAACAAAGTGTCAGGAGGCCTTCATCCAGCAGTGGACTGACTATTAGCATTGCCGCTTACCTCCATAACGGAAGGACAGGCACTTTCTGCATCAAAGTCATGCTCGTATAATTAATAATTCTTCATTTACAAGATAGGGCCCATTGAGCTATGTAGTTCTGTTCTCAGAAGCGACCTGGCCACAGGTGATAGCTCAATAAAGTGGCTTATCACGTAGACATTTATAGCAGCCAAATACTTGAAACGCACGTTTCTAAACGTGGAGGGAATAACCGGAAGACCCGGAGAAAAATCCACACGACCACGGAGGTAACTTGCAAACTCCAAATATACAGCAGCAGGCATCAGGGTAGGGATCGAACCCGCGACCTCCTGTATACCTGGCGAGGTAGTTAACATCTCGGCACCGTGGCGCCCCTAACTTTGGAATGGGGGACGATGGGAGGGAAATCCAAAGTGTAACTGTGGGAGGAAGGAAGCAGAAGGGGGGGTTGTTTCGAGGTGGATGAGACGAAATGATCCGTCTGGAGAAACCGAGGCCTCAACACGGGTGGAGGAATCAGGGAAGCAACGTTCTGGAGAGAAAAAAGTAACCACGGTAGTGGTAGTAGCGATAGTAGTGGTAGCGATAGTAGTGGTAGCGATAGTAGTGGTAGCGATATTAGTGATAGTGATAGTACTAGTGATAGTAGCAGTGATTGTAGTAGTAGTGCTCGGTTTAATAAAATAACTGCCTCCAAGAACTCTCATCTCCAAGTCGGTCACTACACATTGAAAGGATAGGGGGGGGGCTAGGAGTGAGGGGGGGGGCTTGGTAAGGAGGCTAGGTGCGGGGTGGGGAGTCAGCTAAGTGGGTGCGGGGAGAAGGCGAGATGGGGTGGGGAGGCTTGGTGGGGTGGTGGGGAGTGACCCAGCATCATCACCACCACTACTACGTGCAGGGTTAGCTGCTGGGCAGATGGCATCGTGTGGCAGCAGCCACTGCCACGCAACCTCCCCCTCTCCTCCCCCTCGTAGCCGCTGCTGCAGATCGAGGCTTTTAGCGGCTTAGCTAAGCAGATTGTACGGCCTGCGTTTCGCTTCCTGTTGCCCTGACTCCTCGGCACCCTCACCAACCCTCACCACCACCACCACCACGGCACGCGCAAGCCTCGCGCGACCCCACAGGTCGTGCTCCCTGACCCCTGACCCTAACCCCCTAACCCTCACCTGTCACCGTCGTCGAATACAAAGGAGCGGCCTCATGGGAGAAGGAATTCCTGGCTTCCTCACCCCCACTAACCACCCCCCCCCTCCCCAACGCGGCTATCGTCGTCTGGAAGCTGCGGCCCCAAGGGGTTTGACGTGATCAGTGTTGAGCGAGCGTGGCGATTAGCGAGCGGCTAATGCAGGGAGACCGGACATGCACACAGGGCATCACCCCACCCCCCACACCCCGCAGCCCCCCCCCCCCGCAGCCCCCCCCCCCAGCCCCCCTCACCTGTCCCTGGCTCCCAGCCATACCCGGCCAGGTGCTGCTGCTCTTCCAGCCACCGTGCGTGGAGAGAAGCCGGTCCCGTTCCTTTTTGGTCGATTTGTTCACTTTTCGCTGTCGTAAACGTGCCGAGATGTTAGCTACCTCGCCTGGTTCGATCCCGACCCTGACGTCTGTTGTATATTTGGATTTTGCTTGTCTCTCTCTCCCCGTGCTCGCGTGGATTTTTCTCCGGGTCCTTCGGGTTTTTCCCCTCCACACTCAGCAACACGCGTTTAGAGTATTCGGCTGCCTTACATGTCCACGTGATGATGAGCCACTTCGTTGAGCTATCGTTTGTTGCCAGGTCGCGTCTGAAACAGAGCTAAAATAGCTCAGTGAGCCTCTAACCTGGTCTACTAAAAACATTGGTAAGCTAAATTTTAAATCACTAAACTATACCGACTGTAAATTTCGATTTAAAGCTTTCGTGACTGCAGGGATTCATATTCTTGGTTCTTTAATAATTCTCACGACGTTTCGGCCACAACGCTTGTGGCCGAAACGTCGTGAGAATTTTTTTTTTTATTTTTTTATTTTTTTTTATTTTATTATTTTTTTTATTTTATTACTTCCCTCATACGTGACTTTACCGAAAGAACCAAGAAGATATACCGACTGTAGATCAGGACTGCATCTGCCCACCTCCCCCCCCCCTAAAGTCTCGCCCCTCCCCCCACGTCCACCCACACCCCAGTCCCTCCTCTCCTCATCCCACCCTCGTGTGCATCTCCAGTGCCCTTGTCAATCCACCGCGAGCTGAAACCTTCATCCGTGCTGACGTCTCCGTCAGTCGCCGGGCTTTAGATTGACCATAATTCTAGATTTGAAGCTTTCGTGACTGCAAGGATTCATACTCTGAGGTTTTTTCGGTAAAGTCACGTAGGTAAAAAATGTAATAAAAATTTATAAAAGTAATAATAGAAATAAAATGAAATGTATTAGTTTATCATTTTATTTCTAATATTACTTTTATGAATTTTTATTCTACTTTTTTACCTACGTGACTTTACCGAAAAAACCTAAGAGTATAGATTGACCATACTTCACCACGCCGGTGAGTGCATATTGGGGTATGGCAAGTCCCAGGAAGGGCTCGGACATCGCTCCGCCACCAATATCAGCGGCGGCCGCGGGGAAAATCGAACTCAGGTCAAGCGGGGTTACGAGCCTCGTTTTTTTATTTTCCTTTCTGTGACCCGTGCACGAACCAACGCGCACCACCGGCTCCATCAGCAGCATCTTACGTTGGCGAGAAAACAAACAAAACAAACGCCGCCAGACCCAAAACGCAATCCCAGCCACGTTTCTCTTGCAGATTAACGGGACGTGAATTGATCGTGGATTTGCAGGAGAGCCCCCGTTCAGCGTGACTCACGCCTGCACCGAAACTCCGTGACGCACGCGTGCGATACATGCAGGAGCGCCAGGTGCTATCCCCCAAGAGTCTAAGTACGCATGCATGCACGGTGAACTTCTTTCGCACCGTACGTAGCCAACCTTGCTCATTGAGCCCCCCCCCCCACGTGCCCGCTCTCCACCCGACCGCACTATGATGATCTCCGCACGGCCAGGGGGGGTTCGGCAAATCTGCGGCTCTTTAAGAACCGCTTCGTGACGTTATCTATTAATGAATTCCCCGTCTCGTATTCTCCACAGAGTGCACTGCGGCTTTTGAAATATCGATTTTTCTTCTTTTTTTTCTTCCACGAATTCGATTATAAAAAAGAGCATCCTCTTGTTATGTTGCTTGCCGACCCCTGCGCATGACCCAACAATCCCCGACTCGAGCCGCATTACAATAATCAACACTTTGGACGTCCGCTCCTCCCCGTGTCGCATAGCCAACCCCCTTCCTCTCCATCTCTCTCTCTCCTGCTGTGTGAGCGGTCCGCTCCGCATTCTAATGCGGCACAGAGCGTCAGAGCCCCCCCCCCCACCACCACCACCACCACCGCAGAGACCTCAGTGCGGTTTTACACGCAGTCGGCTTTCGAGACCAATATTATAAAATTTTGTAAAAAAATATTTTAATATAAATGCGTCGTTACGCACGCCGACCACCCGACACAGCCAATTCGTAAGCTTTTGAACGTGTTAACAAAACGTGCAAATTAGTAACTTCAAATCTAGAATTAGTAACTCGTTCAGCACGCAGAGATTGTGTGTGCTGGTGAGTAAACCCACAACAGTTATACATTCGAGTACAGTGACGTGTCGCCGGTGATTACAACAACAACAGCCACCATCTTCATCGAGCGATCAGCGAGCATTGTGAAGACGTCTTCCTGTCGAGTTCTTAAATCGAGGAGTGAAGGTGATGTCGTCACCGTGAGCCTATCAGGAGCGAGGACGAGAGTGGGGGGGGGGGTCAATGCGGGACCTATACATTACGATGGGTTGCCTTAATGTGAGAATGGTAGCCTATTGCCTGTCCAAAGACGGGTGTATTGCAGTAAATCTGAAACTTGCAAGCGAAAATCAGACCGCGACGTGATAATCCTTGCGTCAATTCGTGTGCACTGTAGTATGTAAGGCCGCGGTCACACAGACTTATTTCATTTCAAGGTTATAATCCCTTGTTCATCATGACGTCCTTTTTACTTTGATGTCTCAACAGCGTGACGGAGATCGCGTGACGTGAGGGTTCTGCCTTTGTAGTGAGGGTTGTGAGTTGACGCCGAGGAGGGGGGAGGAGGCGCCTCGCCCCCCCCCCACCCACCCATGTGGAGTGACGTCACCCGCTAATTAATATTAATGACGGGGGGGGGGTGTCCATTTGGAGGACGTCACCTGCTCATGATTATTAATGAGGGGTGGGGGTGCTGCATGTGGAGTGACGTCACCCGCTCACGATTTTTAATGAGGGGGGCTGGCCGACGTGGAGTGACGTCACGCGCGGGACACACGGACATTCTTGGCTCATTTATCTGAGACAATGCTGTAAACTCTGGCTCTGCCACGGCCTTGAGAGATGATGATGATGATGATGGTTTGGGGAAGCCTTCATCCAGCAGTGGATTTGTTCATGGCAGAGGTTGCTGATGATGATGGCTCATGGGAGAGGCGTAACGATCGTCCAAAGCGATTACGATAATTCACTGCTGGTTAATATAAACACGTGCTTTGGTGATGCTGCTGCTGCTTCTGGGTTGGCAGTGTGGCACGTGGTTAATAAAGAAAAAAAAACTCTCATCAACATCTTTGTATTAAAATATATGTATAATATGTGACGTTTCGGGCAATGGCTCTTCTTCATGTATACACACACACCGTGGTTCACCTTAATGCAGGCATGTTTTAATAAAAATTTGTATTATTTCCAGCAGAATTTTCTCAACCCACTGCTGGCTGAAGGTCTACCCGCACTGTGCTATTCATGAGTATTGTTTGACCATACTTCACCACGCTGGTCAGTGTGGGGAGGCGAAGAGGGGGATGGAGGACATGGGGTGAGCGGTGATCCAGGCCTAGCCCAGATATCATCACGACCCACGTAACCCCCGTTGCCGGGAATGGAAATCATGTTGCCAGGTTCATAGCGCACGGTGCTAACAACCACTGTGCCACTGCTCCACGGCGAACTACGCGAATCACCCCCCCCCAACTTTCTTGAAATGAACGAAATAAAAATGAAGAAACAAAAAAAAATCAAGGGACCGTGTTGACAGCGATGCACAGCCACTGTCAAAGAAGAAATCTCTGCCCCGCGGCACTCACTCATCGCGACCCTCACTCATCGCGACCCTCACGCACCGCGACCCTCACTCACCGCGACCCTCACTCACCGCGACCCTCACTCATCGCGACCCTCACGCACCGCGACCCTCACTCACCGCGACCCTCACTCATCGCGACCCTCACGCACCGCGACCTTCACTCATCGCGACCCTCACGCACCGCGACCCTCACGCACCGCGACCTTCACTCATCGCGACCCTCACTCATCGCGACCCTCACTCACCGCGACCTTCACTCATCGCGACCCTCACGCACCGCGACCCTCACTCACCGCGACCCTCACGCACCGCGACCTTCACTCACCGCGACCCTCACTCATCGCGACCCTCACTCACCGCGACCTTCACTCATCGCGACCCTCACGCACCGCGGGCGGGACACGTCACGTTCACACGCAGCCGCGTTCGAATTGAGCCAACTCCCTGCAGTATTCTCTTACCCTCGCCTCTGCCTTCCGGGGGCAATTGCCCTAATCAAGGTGAAATACGTTCGTTTACCTACCTGCTCCCCCCCCCCCATTGATTTCGCCACTGTTAACGCTGGTTCCCTGCCTCTGTTCGAGACGGGGCTTCAGACCGTTCTCTTGTCCTCTGCCTCCGATTGACTGCATCTCTCTCTCCCTCCCTTATTCTTGCGACAATTACCGCGCCTGTGGTTCCTGCCATCTAAATCACTCTGTTGCGGTTACCGCTGGTTTTTTAAACTGTGCAACGCGCCTTGAGCTAAGGCGCTCTGCTCTCTAGATATAAAACTAAGATATAAAACTAAGATGAGACGGCGCCATATCAATCCACATTGCTTTGCTCACAGGCCAAGAGGTCTCAGCGGTAGAGCGAGTGGCTCGCGATCAGAAGGTTGCCAGTTCATATACACCAGTTGCATGGGGTTGACTCAACCCATCATCTCTCAGGGTTCGATAAAATAGGCACCACTTCGTGTGGAAGTCAACAGCCCTTGTCCTACGGATCGACTCGTCATTCCCCTGATAATAGAGGCATCTCCACCACGGGCTCATGGCCGTGCGCAGGAGATTAGCACCGGCTCAACGCTCGTTTCAGCAGGAATCCACTTTGATTGTTAACGCCTTCACTTGCCCTGCCAATCGTATTCGTGTTGCGAGTCTCACTTTGCCGAGCTGTGGAGTCTTCACACAAAGTGTGGAATCGTTGTGGAAAATATAGCAAGATGAATTGGCAGGCTGTCCGCTTCTTCGCGTATCTATCCCTCCACATGAAAAAAACGTGAGCCTTCTTCTTTAACTTCACATCCCATACGCCACACCGCATTATAGGAACCCCATATCGACCGGAGAAGGTCCTTCTTGCCTTTAAACACGTGGCAGTTCACCAGCATCGCTTCAAGCAAACCTCACTCTGCTGCTGACGAGACGCCGATTGGCGAAGCCGCTCCGGAGTTATGTTGTTTGTGCGCGTTGCTGCAGAGCTGCGATAAATGATGCGCACCACAGAAAGGCCGTGCGGCTGATGCGACGTGTTAAAAAAATACTTTTACTTATGTTGGAGGGGCCAGGGTGCAGGCGGAGGAGGAGGGGGGGGGGTCGGGACATTTATGGCAAAGGTGAGGTACAGTCGGCCGAGTAACGTTGTGGTCTTAACGAGCGATCCGCGTTGCTCACGGGAAGGACCGACGACACGCCAAGGTCACCGGGGGTCACGCCGGGGTCGCTACCGCGCTCCCATTACGAATCGGCGCACGCTCGGCGGTGGCGGTGGCGGCGGCGGCGCATCGCACCGCACAATTCGCCGCGAGACGGTGACGGTAAATGCACGCGTGACTGCGCATCTCTTCATCCCATCGGCCCTCTGGGGTCGATGCATATTAGTGCCGCTTTGCGGGGGGAAATCAACGGTGGTTGTCGTGCAGAGAGACTCACCCCCTCTCCCTCCCCCGCCCCCGCTCCCACCTCCGATCACCCGCCGCCCACCATGGGAATGTGGAATTTCCACCACTGGCTCAGGGCTGTAAACGGATAAATGAGCACCACCTCAATGCTTATTTGGGCCTACAATCTATTTCATTTTATTTGACTAACAGGTAAATATTATGGCTATCCAGGCCAATATCATCAAGAAGCAAAACGACTCTATCCCGGTTTGGTCATTTTTGGTAATATTGGCCTGGAAGGCCATTAGGCTCATGGATTAGTTGATATTTATATGTGGACACAGATAATTTAGTTCTAGTTTAAATTTCTTTAACCTGCGGCTCAGCGGCAGAGCGAGCGGCGTTGCGATTGGAAGGTTGCGAGTTAAATATCCTGATCATTCGGTCGACTCAGCCCATTAATTATCCTTCTGGGGGTCGATAAAATTGTACCACTTTGTGTGGAAAGTCAACCGTGGTTGCCGTACAGTCTAGGTCAGTGCTTTTCATTGCAAGGCCTTTTAGTGCAGCGCCTCGTGCTCAACCCCCGACAATACACAACATGCGAAAACACCTCCCATCATAATCATCTGCTGCTGTCAAATCTCAACGGCTTCAAATGGTGTGGTGGCCCTCACACTGATGATGCCTTATCGGCGAAAGTTCCCTCCCCCCCCCACCTCTGAAATAACTAGACTAACCCCAAACCGCCATATGAAAATGGACTTTCCAATGAGTGGCTCAGAGCCTCTAAACAGGAGACGACCTTTGCCCTGCGAGCCCCGCGTGCATCTCACGGCGAGGCCGCTTGAACGCAGAGCGAGCGACGCTGCGCCACGCGTTGCCCGCTGCGAAAAAAAAAGAAAACAGCGCCACGCGGCATTGACGCCAAATTACGAGATGAGAGCACTTTGTCGTCGTCGCAGTCAATGATCAGAGAGCGCCGTGGCCAGCACGCAGATCGACACGATTTTTTTCTGTGTGGAAGAGAGCCAGACAGGCAGCCAGTCCCACCCCCCCTACCTATTTTTTTACAGTTTAATATTTAATGCCCTTTTAAACGGATCCATTCTTACATCAATCTGACCCCTGCCGAAACACACGCGGCTCGTTTCGTCTCTTGCGTGCGCGTCACGTTTCGCTAATCTAGTTCCCAATTCTTCGCTCCTCCGGGTACCAATCGTTCGCGGCGAGCAGCTCCATTGACCTGCCGTTGAGGTTGCACGTGAGTGAAGATGCTTCCTCTGCCCTCTGAACGTCAAGAGGGCCTGGGACGGCGGAAGCCAGACGCAAACTGCCCACTCGGCATCGTCGGGGTTATAACACTGGTCAACAAAAAACACGTTTTTTTCTGGCCTGGACTTTTGCAGCTGTTTTAGACTAATTTCAGGGTGCTGATTCCAAATATGATCTCAGATTTGGTCTATCACATCTCATTTTTATGCTATCGGCATACCCCATTTTCATTGATTTTACCGGAAATTAACTCTGTCACTTATGATTGCAAGTTATTGCGAGTCAGTGACTGCTTTAGTGTTAAATATGGTGCTGTATTTTTAGGATAGTGTGTTTATAATATAATTTTATGTAGATATCCACATTTATTTAATATTTTTTTTCTGCAGTTTTTATTGAAAATGCAATATTTGAAACTGATGCCAGATTTGGAATCAGCACCTCAAAATTACCTTAAAACCGTTGGAAAAACTTATGCCAGAAAAACTGTGCTGACCAATGTAATCCATCACGTTCCCCGGCCGTCGCGGTTCGACCGGCCACGCAGAGGTTCCGAGTCCCGGCGAGAGCAGCCGCAGTTTCGATGCTTCCTCGGCGCTGGCGGTGATGAGCTCCTGCAAGTGTCGCCCGAGGCGTGAGATGTCCCAGCTTGGCTGATAGGGAGACGCTCGCAACGCCAGGCAATGAATCGTGCTGCTACCCAGCATTGTCACCACCACCACCACCTCTGACCCTCTTATCTTATCTTAAACGAGAATGCCACGAGGTAACTGTCAGCGCAAGTGGACTTGCAACCCTAGAGGTTTAGATTCGATCTCCAGGCGCGGCAGGCGAAACAACGGTGATAGTTTCCTACCCCCCCCGCCTCACCCCCACCCCAACCCCCCGTCCCCGCCTCTGTCCATCCAGCAGTGGGAACGGGTTCAACACAGTTGCAGTCGATGGGCAGTTCGCGTGTGGCGGGGTAGAGCGTGGGTACGTGGGTACCACCGCCTCCATCACCGCGTCGAGGTCACTGGAGAAGCGTCGAGCAAATGAACAGTGCACTCGACTGGCAGGCGAACCCATCCGCCAGCAGTGGCGTGAGATAAGCGATCGCAGGGCTGCGCCTTAGTGCGTGTAAAAAATATATTTATATATTCTAGATTTGAAACTTTCGTGACTGCAATGATTCATACTCTTAGTTTTTTCGGTAAAGTCACGTAGGTAAAAAATGAAATTAATATTAATAATTAATATTGTTTGATTTTCATAAATTTAAATTTTATTTTTTACCTACGTGACTTAACCGAAAGAACTAAGAGTATATATTTATATATTATTTTTGTTCGCTTTATCTGAGACCTCGATCTTATCGCGAGAGCAGCCGCTGACAAGTACAAAAAAATGGAATAGATTCAGGGACGCGCGCAAATTTATAAATTGAAAACTCACTTCTTTAGAACTGATTTTTTTGTGTGTGTGTTTAGTTTGATGTAATCCCCCCCGCGTATACCTCCCATTAGCACGGTTGGCTACGTACGATGCCGAAAGTAGTTCAGCCTCCACACGTGCCAATAACGACGGGACAATGTTGTAGGCCGAGAGAGACGCCACTTCGCTTGCAGCGATAAGACGCCCGGGGAAGCTTGCTCAACAAATCCCCTGCTCGGGCAAACAGTGGCGACCTCCCCAACCCCCATCCACTTCCCTTTCCCCTCCACGTAGAATGATCTCTGTCGATCGCAAATCAAATTGGGTATCTCCGAAGCAAATGACTCTAGGCGGCGTGGACTACTTTGAAGTGCACCCCCCCACCACCACTACCCCCCTATTGCGCAGCTCTCGATCGGAGCGTGCAGCGAAGGCTGTCGGGTGCGATTGCCTCTTCGTGTAACCGCGCAGAAGAAGAAACGGATGCCGGCCTTCAAGGAGCAGTGGGCGATGGAGGAGGCCGTGTGCTCGGTGGCAGATGACGGGGAGCTCTGCATGCTGATATGAGCTACCCGTCGGAGGCCGTCGGACTACGAGAAGGGCTGCGTGCAGAACGAGAGAGAGAGCGAGAGAGAGAGTGAGCGAGAGAGTGAGCGAGAGGTGGGGGTTTACATAAAGCAAAGTTTAAAAATTTAAATTTAAATAAAAACAAATACGAAATGATGAACGAAGCAAAGTGCCGAATACACCGAGCATCTTCTTGTTTCCACTGATCGTAAAAAATAATAAAAAAAGAAACGGCTGCGGCGAATGCCCTCCTCGGGGTTCAGAGGAGCGCCTGGCGGATCGAGGTTTTGCTCGGGTCCCCTCCGCCAGCGGCTTCCCGGCGTACCAAGCGAGACACGTGGCAGGCGACACGCCCGATGCGCGTGCGTTGCCTCAAAACTCTGTCGGCAAACGAATGGAGAAGTGCATTGGATGTCCGTCGCCTTCCGTGCAGCAGCGCGGTTGGCTCAATGCGAGCGAATGAGACCGGCTGACAGCAGCGGGCGATGCGGTGGTCGGCAACTGTGGGCCGGTTTCATCGCATTGAGTACTCGTCAGCACAGTCGAGCCTTTAGGAAATGTTCACGTTTTTTTTAAATATGCGAATGTGCAAATATATGTGTGTGTTCTATTGCGCGTTTTTACGATCATGGCTTTGTCTCTTCATGTGCAGATTTATTTTATTTGTTGGCGGTGGCTCCTGTTCCCACCGGCCGAGATCCCACGCTATTCCATTACACACCTCACCCACACTGACAAAGATAAAGATCCCCCCAATTGCCTGAACAGCCTGTTGGGGCAAGTGTTGTTAGCGAGCACCTACGACGGCCGGCACGACACACGAGGGGGTGGGTGGCCAAGACGGCTCTCCAGGGCCGGCCCGAGGCATAAGCGAACTAAGCGGCTGCTTGGGGCCCCCTGGCCACCAGGGGGCCCCCGAATCGTTTTTTTTTTTACAATTAAATAACTTAAACAAGTGATATAAATGAATTAATGAATATACCAAAGCCATGTTAGGTGGGGAGACTTCTGTAATGAAAATAGACTTCAATTTTATTAATATGGTGGCAACTGATGTAGCAGTGCTATCCTCATATTTATAGGCTGCAGTAGATCACCATGTTAATTTTTCACCATACTGCAATTATGCCTCATTTGCCAATAGAATATGAATTGTTAGGTGTGGTGTGGAATTGCTTAGTAATGATGGAAAAATAAACTCATTCTGCTCGATCAACTATGCATTTATGCAATGCTATTTTTTTTTTCCAGGAACACTGTTGAAGTACTTTGGAGCACAACCAATTTTACCTGCCCCTACTGACATATCGAGTGTCAGAGCCTCCACAGCTGATGATACAGCAGGTGAGGTTTTTCTTGATGGCAAATGGTTACATAGCCTGTTAATATGACATGACACATTTAGCTTTTTATTTATTTATGTATTTATTTGTTTGTTTGTTTATTTTATCATTGCAGGTTCATCCACTGCAGAGTTACAAGCGACTGAAAGCGAGGAGCAGTTACAAGCGACTGAAAGCGAGGAGCAGTTACAAGCGACTGAAAGCGAGGAGCAGTTACAAGCGACTGAAAGCGAGGAGCAGTTACAAGCACTTACATTCACTGATACATCGGTTTCAACCTCAGCCAGCATGACAGGTCAGTTAATCTAAAAGTTTTTGTTTTGTGTTGGCTTTACTATAAAATATTCTGTGTTATGTTATTTTATAATTCTATTTTTTATTTTTATCTAATGTCCCTACAGGTCCTTCTACATCTCCACCCACTGCAATAGATTTCCCATCTACTCCCTCAACAAGCTCCAGCTATCAAGATAGATCAACAGCTCCTCCAATTGACCCAGTTGAATGGTCAGCATTCCTGTCAGACTCAGAAAGGACTGATCTGGTAAGAAGAGGGCCAGTGCCAATAAGTGACACCTTTACCTTCCCCAAGAAATCAGATGGACGAAGCTTTCACTACCACTACACATACAGACAGTTAGTTAATGGGGAAAAAATCAAGCGAAGCTGGCTAATTTATTCAAAGCAAAAAGATGCGGTTTACTGCTTCTGTTGCAAATTATTCACAAGAAAGTCCACAAAACTGTCAACAGAGGGACAGCGTGATTGGGTAAATGTAGGTGCTTTGCTGAAACAGCATGAGAATAGTCAAGATCATTGCAGTAATATGGTGAAGTGGAAAGACTTTGCCCTCCGTCTTTCTAAGCAGAAGACTATTGATGCAACAGAAATGGCCCTTTTGGAGGCAGAAAGAAATCGTTGGAGAGATGTTCTCATTCGTTTGATTAGTATCATTCAGTCTTTGGCGGAGAGGAATCTTGCACTCAGGGGGTCTGTCGATACTTTGCATCAGGCCAACAATGGGAACTTCCTTAAAGAGGTGGAACTGATGGCAAAATTTGACCCGGTGTTAAAAGACCACATCAGACGAATTGATAGTGGAATGCAGCACAACACGTACCTGGGTAAGACTATCCAGAATGAGCTGATAGAGTGTGTCAGTGACAAAATAATTGAGGTAATGGTGGCAGAAATCAAGGACTGCAAATATTATTCAATTATTTTAGACTGTACACCTGATGTTAGTCACCATGAACAAATGTCTGTTGTGGTGCGCACAGTCACTCTGGGCAAAACACCAGAAATAAAAGAGCACTTTTTAGGATTTCTGATAGCTCCAGAATCCACTGGCCTGGGTTTGTCCAATCTAATCCTTAACAGGCTTGAGGAATTGAACATCCCTTTTCAGGATTGTCGGGGGCAGTCCTATGACAATGGGGCTAATATGAAGGGAAAAAACAAAGGTGTGCAGGCTAGGCTATTAGTTAAGAATCCAAGAGCTTTTTATGTGCCTTGCAGTTCTCATACACTAAATCTGACCGTTTCAGATGCGGCTAAAGCATCAACGGATGCTTCTTGTTTTTTTGGAAATGTGGAGAAGCTGTACAATTTGTTCGCTGGGTCCACTCAAAGGTGGGCCATCTTACGGAAGTTTGTTGACATCACCCTCAAGTCCTGGAGTGAGACACGCTGGGAAAGCCGGATAAAAAGTATTGAAGCTTTGCGCTACCAGTCAGAGAAGGTGAGGGAAGCCCTGCTAGAACTGAGAAGTAAAGCGACTGACCCTGTAGTGGCTGTTGAAGCCAACTCCCTTGCGGAAGAGATAGGTTCATTTAGGTTTCAGATTTGTTGTGTTGTCTGGTGTGACATTTTGTCTAAAATTAACATCACGAGCAAGCTTCTACAGTCAACCAACATGCAGCTTGATGTAGCGGTTAACCTTGTAAAAAAGAACAAAGGCGAACTTATCAGTTACCGAAAAACAGGCTTCTGTGATGCACAGACATCTGCTAAAGAAATTTGTGAGCGGATGAACACAGAAGCAGTGCTGAAAGAGAAGCGATTGCGTTCTACAAAAAGGCACTTTGCCTATGAGGCTGCAGATGAGCCGATAGTGGACGCTATGAAGAGGCTGGAAGTGTCATTTTTTAATGCTGTAGTGGACCGTAGTATTCTGTCATTGGAGGATAGATTTAAGTCTCTAAGTGAGGTTAAAGAGAACTTTGGAGTGCTGCTCAATTTTAGGGAGCTAGATCAAAAGGTCCGGAGGGAACAATGTGAGCTTCTTGGGGAAAAACTCTCTTGTGGAGAGGAGGCTGATATTGATGGTAGCGCACTGGCAGTAGAGATAGAGAGTCTTCCTGAACTTCCCCAAACTATGATGACTGCCTTTGAGCTTCTCACATACCTCTCACAAAATGAGATGTGTGAGCTTTACCCAAATCTTTGGGTAGCTCTCAGGATAGCCTGCACTCTGCCTGTGTCAGTTGCCTCAGCAGAGAGGAGCTTTTCCAAGCTCAAATTGATAAAAACATATTTGAGATCATCAATGGCCCAGGAAAGACTAAGTGGACTTGCAGTCATTAGTATTAATAACAAAGTTGGCCAAGCAATACCATACAATGATGTCATTAGTGACTTTGCCTCCAGAAAAGCTAGGAAGGAACGATTTTGAGGTCATTGTTGTACAGTTGACATTGTTGAACCCTTGCTGTTCTTATGTTTGCTTTCATTATTTAAGTATCTTTTTTTTTGTAACATTCTATTTTTGATTAGATTAATGTTTGTCTATTTTGGTTTTATTTAAAAGATTGCACATTTAATGCACATTTGCAAATAATTTATTTAATATGTTTTTTGTGACCGTTTGTATTCAGAAGTTTTAATAAAAGAGTGAAGTATTTTAAGTGTTGTTTTTATTTTTTATTAATACATAACCTCACTGTATTCGTTTATAATATTCGCTATAACATTATAGTGTGACATTTGTGTCAATAATCTTCTAGCACAGATGAGTCTGCGTGGTGGGAGGGGGGCCCCCAAATCAAATTCTGCTTAGGGCCCCCAAGAGGCTCGGGCCGGCACTGCGGCTCTCAGCCGCCTTTGTCTCTCCAGTGGCGATGTTTACTACACACTGCACCAGGTCCTCATTTAAGGCTCAGCCAACCTAGGGCAGGCCCAGTTCCGATTCAGATAATCGTCACCGGTGTTGACCGTGAGCGATAATCGAACTCGGGCCGCCGGCTTCGTAGCGCAGCGCGCGAACCCCTACACTACCGCTCCCCCACTTCATAGGTGCTACTCGCTAACGGCACTTGCCCCAACAGCCTGCCAAGGCTATACGGGGGAGCTTTGCCTTTGTGTGTGTGCTCGCGCGTGCGTGTGCGTGCGTGCGTGCAAGAGTCGGGAGAGGGGAGGAGGAGGACGACAGATGTGGGTCAAGTTACGCGGCACGAAAGTTTCTCCCTTTCTTCGGTTCGGCCACGGCATCCTCGTTCTCATGAACCCCGGGGCACGATGCACGCCTCTCGCCGCCCGCCCGGCCGCTAATTCGGCCAGCGGCGCTGCTCCAGATGCCTTTTGATAATCACCCCGCTGCTGCTGCTACTGCCAAGGCAGCTAAGGTCAGCCGAGATGAGCCGGCTGAAAAACGGATTACATCGTCCTAAATTTAGCCAATGCACTCTCCTCTTCTCCCCACTCCCTCTCTCTCTCTCACTCACTCTAAATCTCTCTCCAGCCTATATTTGTTCCGGCACTGTACGCCTAATTTCCTCTTGACACACATCAGCGTTATTATTATTATGATTGTTGTGATTGGTATTTATAGTTTTTGCCGCCACGGTAATCTGGATCCGTGCTAAAAATGGTTGCACTTGGAGGGGATGAAGCGAGCTTACCCTTGAGAGAGGATGCACCCAGGTTCGTCTTTGTAACATCGTACACCTGTGTTTGAGTACAATCACGAATATATAATTGATGCATGGTACTGGCTACCTATTCATCTACCCACCTGCATTCCTACCCATCTCCATAACCACATCTCCACTCATTTGACAAACTAACACCACCTACTCGCTATGTTACCCATACACGACTTTATGTGAAGGAATTACACAAATGCAAACTACGTTTTCTCATTGAAAATAGGTAAATTTCAAAAGATCACTGTCCTGGTCACAAAAGCAAAGTTTGTGGGTAATAATAGCCATTTTCTGCACTTTTGAGGCATAAGCAATTGGAAAATAATACATACTGCCCAGGAACAAAATAAATATTTTTTTTCTTACACAGTGATGACAATCATTATAAAGACATGCAATGTAATATATCTTGTGAATATCAATACATCACAAATGTTAGGGGTCTTGGATCCGTCACAACCACAGCATCACCAAAACTCGACACCGTACAGTCCACGGCTTCCCAATCTTTCGAACGCGGCCCGACACTTGGAGCATGACACCGACACTGAGTCTCGATACGGCACGCCACCCCCCCCTGCGCCGCGTGTATCGATCTGTGCGGCGAGAATCGATCATCGCTGAGAGGAGAGAAGCCGCGCGGCGTACCCCGTGGCTCCAGCTACGGCAGCCCAGAACGACAACAACAACAACAACGACAACAACGACGACGACAACAACAACAACAACAACAACGACAACAACAACAACGACAACAACAACAACAACGTCTCCTCTGCTTCGTGCTGAACGCGGGTTGCTGTCAGATGGGAATGTGTCCCTGAATTCCAACCTCCCTGCCTACTTGTCCCCTCTCAGCTCACTCTACTCCCCTCCAAACTCTCCCCTGTTTCTCCCCTCTCAGCTCACTCCCCTCCAAACTCTCCCCTGTCTCTCCCCTCTCAGCTCACTCTACTCCCATCCACGCTCTCCCCTCTCAGCTCACTCCACTCCCCTCCAAACTCTCCCCTGTCTCTCTCCTCTCAGCTCACTCTACTCCCCTCCACGCTCTCCCTGCCTCTCCCCTCTCAGCTCACTCTACTCCCCTCCACGCTCTGCCCTGCCTCTCCCCTCTCATATCACTCTTCTCCCCTCCACACTCTCCTCTGTCTCTCCCTTCTCAGCTCACTCTACTCCCCTCCACACTCTCCCCTGCCTCTCCCCTCTCAGTAAAACAAATTACGAAATATCTGAAAAGTGCGCAAAGAAACTCGGGGAGACGAGCGAAAGAGTTGGAGAGAGAGAGAGAGGGAGGGAGGACGTGGATTTGAGGGTGACGCCAGCAAAAAGCCCCGAGACTCCACGTTGACCCGTTCAAGGTCGAGCGAGAAGACAGACGTGCGCAGGACGCGTCGCGGTTGCGCGGCATGACGATGGCCGATGGGTGGAGACTGCTGACTGAAATAAAAGCCGAGGAAATCAAAAGGACTGAATGCACGCTCGAGGGACGGAGAGAGAGAGAGGACGTTCACCGTGGAGAGACGGAGCGACGGAATCAGCTCGGGTGCAACGAAAGGAGCGCGATGGATTGTTGGACTGAACGTGGTGAGAGTGAGAATGACAGGGGGGAGGCTTTCTTTCAGCGGGTGGATACATCGTGGCCCACGATGAAAATTGCTTAAACTATGAAGCTCAAATGAGCTATCGGCAGAGCTCGGCTACGGTGCTAGCCTTGAGCACGTGATGAAAATGCCGCATTCGTACGACAGGGGCTAGTCGCACACACAACAAGCGTCGTGGATTTTCCACAAAGTGGTACTCATTTTCGTGAACCTATCGGGGGTGATAGGCTGAGTTGACCCATATCCAGGGATCAAAGGGGCTGTACATTGTCTAGGTTATTATTCACACGTAAAGACAAAAATCTCCCGCATATCCTGACCCGAATGTTGGGGGCAAGTGCTGTTAGCGAGCGCCTATGAAGGCCGGCACGGCGCACGAGGGGCTACAGGGTCGTCAGCACCACGCCCGGCCGCCTTTGTCTTCCGAGTGGTGATATTTACCCACCACACCAGATACTCATTTGAGGCTGAGTCGACCTAGCGGGAGGCCAAGGACCAGTTCAGGTAAACGTTACTGATTCTAGATTTGAAGCTTTCGTGACTGCAAGAATTCATACTCTTAGTTTTTTTCGGTACTGTATCAAGTGATACAGTAAATTTAGCTGTGACGGTCCCACCTGATGACGGAGACTTGTGTTGCCTCCGAAACGTTGTGATTTATTATTTAATTTCTATCATTATTACCGACAAAACCTAAGAGTATAAACGTTACTGATCTTGAGTCGCCGGGTTCGTAGCGCAAAGCGCTACTGCTCCCCATGCTTTCCATATGCATGACAGACAGCGGCACCTAAATCTCAATGGTTTCTGCGGACTGGACAGTGACACAATCAATTGGCGGCTTTCCCGACTGTGTGCATTTCCCCCACCAAACACAGCCGTGATGGGAAAGAGATTAATAGGGCTGATAAAAGCCAAGGGGTCATGCCTTTGCTTGGTTCAGACCAGTGACACACCTAGTAAACTCCTCTCTCTCACTTTTCCCTCTCTCTCTCTTCTCTCAGTCGGTCTCTGTCTATCTCTCTCGCCCCCCCCCCCCCCTGTTAGAATTGGCAAACCATTCCATGTGTACGGGCTGCCCATCATTCCTACAGCTAAAATAAGTACCACACCATGAAGATAAAGATCCCCCGTAAAGCCTCAACAGACTGCTGGGGCAAGCGCTGTTAGCGAGCACCTATGAAGGCCGGAACGGCACACGAGGTCGTGGTTGACCAGCATCACGCCCGACCGCCTTTGTCTCCCAAGTGGCAATGTTTACACACCGCACCAGGTACTCATTTGAGGCCGAGTCGACCTAGAGGAGGCCCAGCATCAGTTAAAATAATCGTCATTGGTGTTGGCCGTGAGCGGGAATGGAACTCGGGTCGCCGGGTTTGTAGCGCAGCGTAGCGCTAACAGCTGCACTACCGTTTCCCACTCACATACACACTCTCACACACACCCACACACGGCTCAGCATTTCGTAAGCCGTCACCTGCAAGCGAGCACTCATTATTTCTCGAGTCTCCGAACTTGGCAACAAAATACTTGACACGGGTCACACTCCCGAATAACCCGACCCCCCCACCCACCCACCCATCCCTCCGCCTGTGGGCGGTTGTGCAAGTCACCATCGCACCGTGCAAGTCGGCGTGGTAGCGATGGATGGGATCGACGGAGCTTTCATTTGCCAGAATGGCTCTCGGCAAGGCCCCAACGGCTGGTCCGACGCAGCGTGGAGACTGGGACACGTTCTGGATTTTAATAAAGGACGAAAATAGCGATAAATGTTAATCCGCAATCGTGGCGCGACAGTGATTATATATATTTTTTTTGGTGACAGAAATCTGACGAATTCTCCGCGTGCGTGGTATCTGCAGAGAAGCGACACGGATAGAGATCGCACTGCTGCTGCTGTGTGTGTGTCTTTGTCTTCGTGGAAAAATGCACTAATTCACTCACCCATGCATTATCTCACTCATTTGATCGCTCACCCAGCCACACGCTCACCGGCCCACCAGTCTTACCTGCTCAAACGGACACTTCCTCACCCACATACCCAGCCACTCACCTACTCGCTCACTCAGCCACCTACCCGCTGAGATTGGACAATTACAAACTAACCCTGTACCGAGTCTTTGGCCATTTAGTGCCATGAAGAGAGTGGCGACCATCAGATCAATAAAGCCCAGTATGTGTGTCTGTGTGTGTCTGTGTGTGTCTGTGTGACGATTATCGGAACCTGTCCTGGGCCTCCCCTAGGTCGACCCAGTCTAAAATGAGTAACATGGTGTTTTGTGTGTAAACATCGCCACTAGGGAGACAAAGGCGGCCGGGCGTGGCGCTGACCAACCACCCCACCGTGTACCATGCTGGCCTACATGGGTGCTACTCGCTAACATAAATTGTCCCAACAGTCTGTTCAGTCTCTAAGGAGTAATGCGGCATCTTTACCCCATCACGTGGTGCTCTGTTATCGGGGCTCAGGTAGAATGTCAGCCCCTGACTTCTCGAGGCAGCAGTGGCCACCGTTCCCGTCTCTTGGTGGGCCTCAATCCAGTGCTGGAAATGTCCATTACAGGGGCCGATCAACACCATGGGATGAATCATATAATAAGACGCAGTGCTCAGTGCTTTGCGTTATCAACTTGCCGACCTACGTTCGAATCCAGGCAATGGCTAACATCTGTGGTGAGTGATATCCGAACCTCTTGTACGTTTGTTGAACTTCTTTTGCACAATACGTTTCCAACCCTTCACCAACCCGCACTTACCAACATAGCGAACTCAAACGACCCCCATGATCGGTGGGGGGGGGCAGGGGAAGTGGAAGGGGGCCGGGGGGGGGGGCTTCATCCAGCAGTGGATTTAGTGGTTCTGGGTCAACCATCGACCTGACCTCAACACTCGGAGCTTTACCATTCAATTCAACCGAACGTACCCATTGCAACTTTGACAAGTGTCCTATTTTTGTTCCTGGCCAGTTGATTATTTACGATTCCTTTGGTGGTGAGCCTTTGGCCCAACAACGGCATGTGCGTAAAACAATACATCTCATAATGCGTACATCGACGCTCCGTCGGTCCAAATCTGTGCTGCGGTTTTCCCCCAGAGCGAGTGAGTGAGCGAGCTAACGAGCGAGTGAGTGAGTGAGCGAGCTAACGAGCGAGTGAGTGAGCGAGCTAACGAGCAAGTGAGTGAGCGAACGAGCTAACGAGTGAGTGAGTAAGTGAGCGAGCTAACGAGTGAGTGAGTAAGTGAGCGAACGAGCTAACGAGTGAGTGAGTGAGTGATTGAACGAGCTAACGAGCGAGTGAGTAAGTGAGCGAACGAGCTAACGAGTGAGTGAGTGAGTGATTGAACGAACTAACGAGCTAACGAGTGAGTGAGTGATTGAACGAGCTAACGAGCGAGTGAGTAAGTGAGCGAACGAGCTAACGAGTGAGTGAGTAAGTGAGCGAGCGAGCTAACGAGTGAGTAAGTGAGCGAACCAGCTAACGAGCGAGTGAGTAAGTGAGCGAACGAATTAACGAGTGAGTGAGTGAGTGATTGAACGAGCTAACGAGTGAGTGAGTAAGTGATTGAACGAGCTAACGAGTGAGTGAGTGAGTGATTGAACGAGCTAACGAGCTACCGAGTGAGTGAGCGAGTGAACGAGCCGCGAACCACGAGCCAGCCGTATCTCTCCGCGTGACAGCCCGGTATGCTTGCTCCCGCTGTTACTCTAAAAAGCCGGCGCTGCATAATGTATCACATTCGCAGCTTCGTATCAGAGGTGGGGGGTGGGGGGGGTGGACATCAACTATCTTTGAAAGTGCTTTTGGCCACGCTGGGAAGCTAAATAATTAAGGTGCCAAGTGTTTTACAATTTGTGTGATCATCCCCTGGCTTGTCATGGGCCCGAGACAAAGTGCTGGAAACAAAACAACAAAAAAACCCCACGATAATCCTCCTGCTCCTCCTCCTCCTTCTCTATAAATGAACAGGTGAATACATAAATAAGCAAGCAAAGTGATGCAGGTTGAGGTTGTCATCTGGGATGGAAGGTGTGCGCGCGGATTAGTTGGTGGAGGCGGTGGCGTCTTGAAGCATCGCAGCAAACTACAGCTGTGACCACAAAGACAAAGATACCCCGTACAGCCTTAACAGACTTCTTAGGCAAGTGCTGTTAGCAACCACAACAGTAACAAAGACAAAAATCCCCTGTGTAGATTTAACATACTTTTCGGGCAAGCGGTGTTAGCGAGCACAGCGATGATAAAGACAAAGATCCCCCGTGTAGACTTGACACACTTTTGGGGCAAGTGCTGTTAACGAGCAGACACACGCACGCACACGCGCAACGGACTCCCAATACATCGACGTGCCACTTTGCCATCTTCGTGCGCGTCTCTCTCTCTCGCTGCGTGTGTGTCCGAAACACGTGGGGCACGTTCGGAGAGACGGCCAAGCCCTCGGAGTAGCGCTGCGGTTATTGATGAGTCAGTCACGGCGCGTGTCGGGACTGTGCCGGGCTCGATAGACGAAGTAGAAGTGGCAGTGGCGGTGTGGATTGGGGGGGGGGTACCAAAATTAAACCCCAATAGAGGCAACTGGACGCGATTAGTGTCCGCGGTGTCTACACGCCCGGCGCGCCGCTCACGCAGTAAGCGGAGCCGAGTAATTCGGCGCTGAGATGCACTGACCGACACGCCTCCGTCTCTCCGAACCAGCCCACGTGTTGCAGACAAAGACAAAGATCCCCCGTGTAACCTTAACAGACTGTAGGGGCAAGTGCTGCGAGCGAGTAGCACCCATGAAGGCCGTCACGGTACACGATGCGGGTGGGTGCTCAGCACCACGCCCGGCCGCATTTGCCTCCCTAGTGGCGATGTTTACACACAAAACACCATGTTACTCATCTTAGACTGAGTCGACCTAGGGGAGGCCCAGGACCGGTTCAGATAATCGTCACCGGTGTTGGCCGTGAGCGGGAATCGAACCCGGTTCGCCAGCTTCGTATCGCAGCGCGCTAACCGCTACAACTACCGCAGACAGACAGACAGACACACACAGACACACACAGACATCCACCCAAAGACGAGCGCACGGAGATGACGAACTAACGCTTCGATCTCTTTGGAGTTGGTTGCATTCATCGGCTCTCTCTTTAAACCATCGGTCCCCCCCCCACACCCGAGGCGCGCCGCGGGACTCACCGAGAGCGCTCGCGCCGAAGGTTGTAATTAGTGGGATCACAGCGCCGAATCGGAACCCTTGGAAAACCGATAAATAATACACGAGGCCTCTTGCCTCTCTCCCCTCTCTCTCTCACTCTATTTCTCCTTTTCTATACCTCTTTGTGGGGAGCGGTGGCGCAGCGGTTAGCGGCACTCGGCTACGAAACCCCGTGACCTGAAGTCGATTCCCGCTCACGGCCAATATCGATCCCAAGTGGATTCTCGCTCACGACCAATAACAGCGGCGAATATAATTGAACCGGTCCTCGGCCTCACCGAAAGTCGACTCAACCCTAAATGAGCCACCTGTTACGATGTGTAAACATCAGCAATGGGGAGACAAAGGCGGCCCGGCGTGGTGCTGCCCACTCACGCCCTCGTGTGCCGTGCCGGCCTTCATAGGTGCTCATCGCGAACAGCACTTGCCCCACCAGCCTGTGACAGGCTACACGGGGGACCTTTCCTTCTATTCGTTATCCTATCGAATGCCTGACAAGCTTCTCCTCCAGATTATGGACCTGTCCTGGTTCTCTCTTCCCTCGGTTTTATTTGTAATATAAAAAAAAAAATTGATGTGGCCCAAAAGTCAGGACACATTGGGTCATATATATATATGAGGTTGAATCTTGCTCTCGAACGGGATGCGTCGGAGCGATGCGTCTGTTGTTGTCTCGATAGGAACATGTCTACGTTGAGTGGCCGCTTCTTGTTAGGGCAGCTGCGGGATATGTCCCTGGGTCGCGATGCAGCCGAAGTGGATCCGGGATCGTCGCCGCATCTCAGAGTACGACAACGGTGACGGCGGCGGAGGAGGGGAGGAGGAGGGGGGAGGAGGGGGGGAGGAGGGGGGTGGAGGGAGGAGGGGGAGGGAGGAGGGGGGAAGGTGGAGAGGGAGGAGGGGAAGGAGGAGGAGGGGAGGAGGAGGGGGAGGGGAGGAGGGGGGAGGGAAGGAGGGGGAGGGAAGAGGGGGGAGGAGGAGGGGGGAGGAGGCGGGAGGAGGAGGGGGAGGGGAGGAGGATGGGGGTAGGAGGGGGAGGGAGGAGGGGGAGGGGAGGAGGGGAGGAGGGGGTAGGAGGAGGAGGGGGGGAGGAGGGGGGGGAGGGAAGAAGGGGGGGAGGAGGAGGAGGGGGGGAGGAGGAGGAGGGGGGGAGGAGGAGGGGAAGGGGAGGAGGGGGGAAGTGAGGAGGAGGGGGAGGGGAGGAGGGGGGAGGAAGGGGGAGGTGGAGTGGGAGGAGGGGGGAGGTGGCAGGGCATCGACGCATCCCGCCACAACTCCTTGCAGAATTGTGGCACCGTCGGTGTTGTCAGAGACGACGACCTTTGTCAGCAAAGGATCGCCGACGTGGGATACGAGGGGGAGGATGGCGATGTAAGGAGATCGTCTGAATGAAGCGCCCCATTACTGCGGGGTCAACAGCTCGGATGTTCTCTCTCAATGTGCTCTTAGTCACATCCACAGTCCTCGTTATCTCGCTCCACCTCATTCTGCCATCTCACCCCGAGCTCCCTCGACTCCTTCCTGATACCCTGCACCCCGGGCACCTCCATAGACCTTCTAATCTATGAATGTCTGTGTGAGTCTATGGCTCTCTGCGTGAGTCTATGGGCGAGCGAAGGAGATAACGAGTGAGTCTATGGATCTTTGCATGAGTCCATGCTGTCTCTGTGTGAGTCTACGGGTCTCTACGTGAGTCTATGGGTCTCTGCGTGAGTCAATGGGACTCTCTGTGGTTCTACGGGTCTCTGCGTGAGTCTACGGGTCTCTACGCGAGTCTATGGGTCTCTGCGTAGGTCCATGGGTCTCTGCGTGAGTCTATGGGTCTCTGTGTGAGTCTATGGGTCTCTGCGTGAGTCTATGGGTCTCTGCGTGAGTCTATGTGTCTCTGCGTGAGTCTATGGGTCTCTGTGTGAGTCTATGGGTCTCTGCGTGAGTCCATGGGTCTCTGCGTGAGTCTATTGGTCTCTGTGTGAGTCTATGGGTCTCTGCGTGAGTTTATGGATCTCTGCGTGAGTCTATGTGTCTCTGCGTGAGTCTATGGGTCTCTGCGTGAGTCTATGGGTCTCTGCGTGAGTCTATGGGTCTCTGCGTGAGTCTATGGGTCTCCGCGTGAGTCTCCGGGTCTCTAATCTCTCGCATCTTTCGAGCTGCATCTTCTTAGTCTCATCGCAACACGAGGCCAGAACACATCTAAGTGGTGTCACCTCCCTGACCCTTCCCGAGTGACGCCTGCTGCCACGCCTCCGACGTGTTTATTCTCACAAGTCGGCTATTATTATTATTCGTATTATTCTCGACTACGTGAAAAAATTGCTCCGAGGACGGGGTATTTAAAACGCGTCTAATTTTACTCCTTCCTCTGCACCAATTACCAGGGTCAGTGCTCCGCACTTAACCACCGGGAGGTTAGATCGCACGAGTAATTGTTTGTTAAACAGTCAACATGCTAAATTTACACGCTCGCCGTCTAAAATTAGCCGGACGTGTTATTCCGGAGAACGCAACAATCCCCGTCTGTCCCCTGGCGATTCTATGAATTATTGCCGCTCCATTAGCGAGGCGCAGTGGTGCATGCCTGATTCCAGAGTGGTGCGTTGTGAATCCCACGGTGGCTTGCAGGGATTGGGTGCTCACTCACAGCACTTGCCCCAGCAATGTGTTAAGGCTATAAGGGGGTCTGTATATTTGGCTGCAGGATTTACATGACATTACTTACAACACGTCATCATCAGCAACAGCAGCCATGCTCTATCAACTGCTGGACGAAGACTTTCCTAAACTGTCGCTATTTCTTACGTCAGAATTTGTATTTTATACTGGAGGAATCCGATGAGCTATGAAGCCCTTTTTCCACACGTGTCCAGTAGGGGCGAGTCGGAACGTTTCAACAACATAACGATCCATTTCGATTTAAAGCTTTCGTGATTGCAGGGATTCATCTTCTCGGTTCTTTCGGTAAAGTCACGTAGAAGGGAAATAATAAAATAATAAAAACAAAACATAATAAAATAATAAAAATAAAACATAATAAAATAATTCTCACGACGTTTCGGCCACAACGCAAGCAGCCGTCCTCAGGTTTTTTTCCGACAGACCTGTTCTTCACCTGAGGACGGCTGCTTGCGTTGTGGCCGAAACGTCGTGAGAATTGTATTTTATTATTTTTTATTTTTATCATTTTATTATTTCCCTTCTACGTGACTTTACTGAAAGAACCAAGAAGATAACGATCCATCTCGCTCGTGCACGTGAGACAATCTTGTGACTCCTCACTGAGTCGTCGGCCTCCTGTGCCTGCCACTCCGTCTGTAGTCTCGACCATCAGAGATCATCATCCCTTCCACACCCGAGCCGTGTCCTGCCCAGGGCCCACTGACATGTTGTTGTTATCGGTAAATGTGATGATGATGTCTCTAACTTGGAAACGTTGTCCGATGCACGTTCTCCTAACTACAACATTTTTATTTTTTTATCTTAGCAGGTAGGGCCCACTGAGCTTTAAAACTCTTTTTCAGAAGCGACTTGGGCACAAATGATAGCTCAACGAAGTGCTTTGTCGTGGGAAAATGTACAGCAGCCAATTACTCTAAACTCGCGTTTACAAACGTGGAGGGAAAACCCGGAAGATCCGGAGTTAAATCCACACGACGAGTTACGAGAACACGCAAACTCCAAATATACAGCAGCAGGCGTCAGGGTCAGGATCGAACCCACACCCTCCTGCATACTAGGCGACGGAGTTAACATCTCACTACCGCACCGCCCCAAATTCTGGCGCGGTGTCACGCCCCTGCGATCTGGCTCTTTGGGCGCAGAGGTCGGTCGATCGCACCGAGGTTTTCTGTTGGCGCGTCATCGTGAGCTTGAACAAAAAACTCGTCTCGTGCGTCGGAGAACAGCCCGCTGAAGTATATATCACAGAACAACATCCACGATCCCTCTTGGAGGACCCGCTCTCGCACGACATGATGGAGAGAACGTTTCATCGCACGGCAGTCAAACGAATATTTTTATTTCCCAGAACTGACTTTTCCCCGAATTAAGTGACGAAGCAAACTTATTATCATCATGGCTGGGCTAAGACCACCAACTCTCTCTCTGTCTGTAACTGAGAACCCGATTTAATCACGGGCAGCTGAAACCTGGACTCAAATCCAAGATCTTAGAAATGCCAGCTCAGCATCTCTGATCCCCGAGTGCCATCTGGCCACCTCTCATCATGTAGATTTAGAATTTTTTTTTTAAACCCGCACCCCATTGGCCTGCAAGGTGGTTTTGGAGATGGCAGCACAGCAAGTAGGTTCGTGACCTCATCTTACACGGACACTTGCTTGTACTTTCTCCGTACGCGTGGTGGGTTATCTCCACGTTCTCCGGGTTCCTCGCACACGCGAAGCCAAACTCTCGATGATGATGGAAATGGACAAACACTCAAATGCAGCAGCAGCAGCAGTAGGGCCCAGCTAAGTCGAGTATAAGGGGCATTGTTCGGCCCATTATAGCGCCGGTCATTCGATTACACCAGTGAAAGTCACTAATTTTAGAGGGGGGAGGGCACCTTTGCCGACAAGACATCATGGGTGTGAGGGCCGCCACACATTTGAAACCATTGGGGGTTTGACAGCAGCACGATGATGATGATGGGTGGGTGGGGTGTTGTTACGTGTTGTGTGTTGTCGGATGGCCGCACATCAGGGGCCGCTCTAAAGACCACCATGGGCCTGTCAGCGGCCTGAGGGCCTTGCTATGAAGACCACGGGTGGAGAGCGACGTAACAGCGGCACGGTGTTCATCTTCTTGGTTCTTTCGGTAAAGTCACGTAGAATGGAAATAATAAAATAATAAAAATTAAACGTAATAAAATCATTATCGCGTTGTGGCCGAAACGTCGTGAGAATTATTTTATTATGTTTTATTGTTATTATTTTATTATTTCCATTCTACGTGACTTTACCGAAAGAACCAAGAAGATGAATCCCTGCAGTCACGAAAGCTTTAAATCGAAATTTAGCGGCACGGTGGCTCGCACGCTGCGATTTGAACCCGGCGAACCGAGTTGAATCACCAGGCCACGGCCAACATCAGTGGCGAGTGATCTCGGAGACTTTACCGAGGGCTTTCATGGGGGGGAAGTTTCCGTCTCTTGGCATCTCCATTCCATTCCGCCGTCTCCGCCCCTCGTTTAAAGTGACTATGTTTTTATGCTCACTAAAAGTTTAAGTGTGAATGTAATTTTATAACGTAATTGCAATTATACAAAAACAACAGCCACCTGTAATTGCGGAATGCTTTGATGTTGTCTGTCGGCCAAGTCTCTGGGCTTCACTCGGTGGGAAATAAACTTCGGACATCTGGGTAAATGAATGGCATCATTATTAATTCTTTAAACCATCGCGTTCCGCCATCGCGGACGGGATCAGCTGCTTTTTAATTTTAAAGAGCGTCTGCAGCAAGCAGATGTCACCCACACACAACAACAAAAAACCTCCATCGATCGATAAAAGCCCCTTTCAGACAGTTGTCTCTCTCTCTCCCGTGGAGTCTGCGCCGTTTTATTCGCCACGTCCGTCAGTTGAGAATATGCACATTAATTTATTTAGCGTTTTTCTTCTTCCCCAGTGATATTAAATTCATGCTGTCAGCCTCATGTTAAGAGAGGGAGAGAGAGAAAGAGAAAGGACCGATAACTTTCCATTTCTGACATTTTCTGCTAAGTGTTGAAAAATGCGATAGGCAAAATAGTGCATGCTGCCTGAAGACAACTGAGAAATCGTGAATGACACTGCACACATCAAAAACAGGGGGAGTCGGAGGCACCAGATAGGTTGAGTGCCTCACGCACGAAGTGTGGTGATGTCACGTGACGTGCAAGGCACCATGGGAGGACGGCTGAGTCTATGGTGGCAGCTGTATGCAGCGTGGCCCAGAAGTCAGGACACAGAGGCTGCTATTCCCGTGCCTCCTCCAGACTATGGAACACTCTTCACGAAACATCAGGGATCTATGGGTCTGTGGACATTTAAAAAAAGCGTCTTACAACTTATTTATTTGTTTTTCGCTTATTAAATGTTTTGTGCCTTTAGTAAATGTATTCTTAAAATGTATATATAATGTTTTTGCTGAGTGTCTGCTACTGCTGCTGTACAGCGCTTTGAAATCATTTATGAAAAGCGCTATATTTACTTTAACGAGTTATTGCATTTAATAAACCGACTCCCATTAACATTCATGCACGGCGCACAAAATATTTTGATATCAATGTATGATTTTTAAAAAATGTCAGTGTTAAAATAAATGAAATAACTTTTGGGCCACCGTTTATATTTCAAACACAGTTGCAGATCGATTCCGCAAAGGTTCAACCCGTCACGCAGCCAGCAATAACCACCACTATCAAAGCTGTGATAGATATAATGCAGTACAAACTATTATTAGTATTATGCTTTTTGGTGTCTGGTAATCACCTTGCATGCGTGTGTATTATTATGATTACTGTACTCTTCTTGAAGACATATCCATTCTCAACTCAAGCAGCGAGCTGTGGACTACATTGTGTCAGAGAACAGCCGCGGAAGATTACATCACAATACTACTTCTGAAATCACTCCGAGAAGAGGCTTCTCACTCACACGTGCCGATACAAAGATGGCATATGCCCTGCAAAGAGTGCCCATGAGATGACAATATCAACGTTTCGTTCCTAGAGCTGGTATAAGCCTCGTGAGCATCATCCCAAATTTAATGACAATATTCTTTTGGCGCAGAGTCATCAAGTTACGTGGATCATCTGAGAAGCCCTCTGTGGAGGAAGTTCTGTCCACTCGATAATTGAGCCGCTCATCCATCAAAGGAAGCGTCCCAGCCAGCCACGCTGGGCAACGAATGTGGAGTAATCCACCATCTAATAAGATTGACAGCGACGGTAGATTGAGTGGGTGGATGGGTGGGTGAGTGGGTGGATGAATGAATGAGTTGGTGAGTGAATGTTTGGGTGGTTTGTTGAATGAGTTGGTGATTGGTTGAGGAGTGGGTGGGTGTTTGAATGGGTGGGTGGTTGAATTGGTGGGTGGTTGAATGAGTGGGTGGGTGGGTGAATGAGTGGGTGGGTGGTTCAACGGAGTTCGAGGTCCCCTCTGTAGAGGCACGAGTGCCCGAGCAGCTGAAGGAAGTCCTGGCCACTCGAGAATTGAGCCGCTCAGCCATCAACGGAAACGCCCCAGCCAGACACGCTGGGCAACGAATGTGGAGTAATCCACCATCGAATAAGATGGAACAGCGACGAAGAAGTTGAGTGGCCGAGGCCATCAACCATCAACCCCTGGGCACGCGCTTGCAAACGAGACGATCCATCGCAATCAAGGGGCTAACCCCGGTGACAATTTTTTCTTGAAAAAAAAGAAACCGCACTGAACTTGAGATATGCGCCGGAGGTATCTAAGATTCTAACCCACCATGCTACCAGCTGGTACGGGCAGCCGAGTGCCCTGACAGCTTTGCCCACACCCGGTCACCTGCAACCTCCAACGTCACTCATCCTCCGTGTCGCATCCACCACCGCTGAGCAGACGGAGAGACGGGGGTGGCAGTTGTGATGGATCGTGCAGACGCAGGGCCACGCTTGGCGTCCCTTTGTTGTTGTTTTGTTTTGTTTACGAGCTACAACGCCGCCACATCTCCTCTGCAGGCGACACTCGGCATTCTAGCGTAGGGGCACATCATTCATTCATCCAGCAGCGGATAGGTCGTGGCCGATGCTGACGAGGATGTGCACGACGGTCGTGTAAATAATTCACCGCAAGCCCCGAGAGCGGGCGAAGTCGTCTCGATTTTAGGGTCTCTCTTCCCTGCTGCTGACGACACTCCGCCGTCTCCATGTTCGTGTAGCTCGTCTCTGCTGTTATAGCCGCTCCGATACCATTTGCATGAATCGTTCGTGATTGATACTCACATGCATACCGCATCACCGTCGTAAACTAGCCACCGTAGCCCCCCCCCCCCCACCAACTCTATAACAACATCGCCCCCAAAGCTTAACAACTTTAACAACTCACCCAGACCCGGCATATCCTCCAATGCAGAACAGCGCTTGACATTATCGTCGGGCGCAGGCGCAACGGAAATTAATCTTAAAGCACTTACTGTGTGCTCCTTATTAGCCGCTGCAGCTACTCCGTCGCCAATGCGTCGTTAATCCAGCCACCAGTCGCACTTTCAAAAATACAAAAACGAGGTCCCAGCTTACATTTATTTTTTATCATCATGGAAACATTAGAGAACTCATCACGTTCCCCGACACACAGCGTTCCCTCCGTCTCTCTTGCTCACAGCGACAGCGATGGGCTCACACCGATCAGCGGCGGTGGCATTGTTTGCAAGGATGATGCCGATGGTCTTCGTCAAGAAATCCGACGGCACGTATCCATTCAGTGGCGACTCCCAGCGTGAACACACCACGTGCTAACCGCGTGCGATTTGCTGGATGGTTCCTATCGGTTAAAGGGAGACGTCAGCAGGCTGATGAATGCAATGCCTAGGAAATATTGTGTTCGTTCCATAGCCTGCCCAGATGCCCATTCTTCTGTTGATAATAATGTAGTGTGCTAATACACAGGCACTAGTAGTAGGCACTCTCTCGCTCTCTCGCTTTTATTCCGGCCTTCACAGCCTTCGGGGATAACCACACACCGGGTCGGGACAGCCAACACGCTACCAGACCCACAGCTTGAAGAGGGCTAAGATCAAGACTGCGAAGATCACGACGAGTTCCATTCCAGCTCGCAGCAGCCCCGACTGTGAGTCGGAGCTCGCCTTTTATCCTCTCCAGCGTGGCCAGGCTCCGCCCTCGGCCGCGCACCCCTCTAGATCCCCCAGAAGGCTTCGTGCCTTGCCCACAGGTCCAATCTCCCAGCAGCACGCGCTGCAGTGACTCATTCAATGTCACTACAATAATATTAATATAATAATCATAATCAGTGATTCAAATTAGATGTTATAGTCACATTGCCGCATGAGTAAAACGCTAAATGTGTGACGTACACCCTCCGCTACTGTACTTCCATGATGCTCATCCGTGGACGACAAACCCTCTAAGCCAGTCGTCACGGGACTCGCCACACAACTCACCAACTCAGACTCACCAACTGAGACTCACTACACACTTCACCAATTCCACGGTGGAAATATTTTGCTGCCCGTCTGGTGTAGACAGGAGGTTGTGGGTTCGATCCCGACCCCTGACGCCTGCTGTATATTTGGAGTTTGCATGTTCTCCCCGTGGTCGTGTGGATTTTTATCCAGGTCCTCCGGCTGTTCCCTCCACATTTATCATCAATATGCATGTAGAGTACTGGGCTGCGATGAATGTCCACGTGGTAAGCCACTTCATTGAGCTATCGTTTGTGGCCAGGTCGCTTCTAAAAAAAAATAGCTCAGTGGGCCTTACCTGGCAAAAAAAAATTATACTATTTTTGATTCAATATACTCATCAAAAAAATACTATTTAAAAATAAGTATATTCACATGTTTTATATTTAAATATATTATATACATTACACTTGTTTCAACTGAGACACCACACGGCTCAATGTCTGAAACTCCGGGAGCGTCGCAAAGACGATTGGTGCCATGCGTTGTGCAGGGGGCGTGCGAGCTGGTACAGAACACGCAAACAGCTGACCGCATCCGTTACTCATTTCGCTCAGGGCTTATAACATGTCCTCGCTGTAAGTCGACGGGTCTCTCTTAACAGTGACTTTCTCTTGCACCCCACCCACCCACCCTTCCACAGGCTTCACTCGGTCTAATTATAGGGCTGAGTCACAGAGTGCAGAGAGAGAGCGCACATGCGATCGTCATTGAGCGCGGAGCGGTGATTCAAACGTTTGAGTCACCGCGAAGTTAACGGCGCTCGCGCCTGAGCAATTAGCGGGCGCGTGCCTGGGTCTCTGCTCATTTGCGTGCGAAACTCGAAGTAGTTTCGGTCTCTCCGCAACGCTACGTAAGTCTTTCGGGCCTCTAAGTCCATGGGTTTTTGCGTAAGCCTACGGATCTCCATTGCAAGCATACGCATCTCTCCGCAAGCCTGCGCATCTCCACGCAAGTCATTTGATCTCTGCGTGAAGCCGATTAATCCCTATTCATCTCCATGCGTGGCCTGCGCATTTCCACGTAAGCCGAGAAATCTCCGTGTAAGCCTATTAATCTGCAGTGTAAGTCTACGCATCTCTCGGCAAGCCGACATATGTATCGCGTTGCGATCCGAAGGTGGCGGAGGCTCCCTTAATAGATTGGCTCGTCAGCGTGTAATGCTTTTTTTTGCCAGTTTGCAATTTTCACCTCATCCAAGTGATAAG
Organism: Lampetra fluviatilis; assembly: GCF_964198595.1. Taxonomy (NCBI): domain Eukaryota; kingdom Metazoa; phylum Chordata; class Hyperoartia; order Petromyzontiformes; family Petromyzontidae; genus Lampetra; species Lampetra fluviatilis. Next base: position 12,754,028 of record NC_136288.1, read on the forward strand.
TGGCACATCCTCGGAGGAGCGAGACTGCACTGTCGGTCGAGTTTGTCAAACAAAGTTATAAAGTGTGTAAAGTCACGTAGGTACATTTTTTTAATGAAAATTTATTAAAGTAATAATAGAAATAAAATAACGATTGATTATTTTATTTAAATACAATAATAAATCATTATTTAAATAAAATAATACTTCATTATTTTATTTCTATTATTACTTTCATTATTTTTTTTTTACCTACGTGACTTTACCGAAACAAACCGAAGAGTATGAATCCTTGCAGTCACGAAAGCTTCAAATCTAGAATTATAAAGTGTGGGCACGGCAGCTCGCCTTCAAGTTCGCTGCCCCTGAGTTCAGTGGACGATTTCCCACCATCCCGATGTGGGAGATGCCGAAGACCTCACCTGCGCAGCCACTGTTGGACTTCCGACAAAGAGGTACTGTAATTTATCGACCCGAAATGTAGAATGATGAAAATGTGATTTTGATACGGAGAAGAAAAAAAAAACACCCACCCACGTCGCACTTGTCAATAACGTTGTGGCCTTAATATAAAAATATGTAACGGACAACGTCTCAGGCAATGAACCTTCTTCAACGAACGTGCAAGGAAGAAGGGCGTTTGCCCGAAACGTCGCCTTATTAAATATATATGTTTTCGTTTCAAGACCACAGTGTTGTTATTGATGCATGTGCCGAGTTGTTGTTGTTGTTGTTTGTGCACCACTGCCACCACTGCAACAGCAAATATGTTTCGATTTAAAGCTTTCGTGACTGCAAGGATTCATCTTCTTGGTTCTTTCGGTACAGTCACGTAGAAGGAAAATAATAGAAGAATAAGATTCTTGATTATGTTTTATTCTTGTTATTTTATTATTTCCCATCTACGTGACTTTACCAAAAGAATCAAGAAGAAAAAAGCAAATCTGTTGTTTGATCGAGGGCCCTTGTTTGCGCCGGGGCATCTCCGAACGCTTTGACATCCTCACATCTCAAACAAATACAACCCCCACACAGTGGCAGCTGTCAGCACGTGATACAAGGCGACTCAGCACCTTACCACCCTCCAAACGGGGCACTCGCCCGCCGGTAGTGGGGCAATGGATGCCAGGGTGTGTGATCCCAATTGACGACTTGCTAGCAGGAATTGTGAGTGCCGCGATGCTGTCGGAAGGTCTTCATCCAGCAGTGCACCGGCAATGGTGAGTGGTGGTGATGTGGGTGATTCATCTTCTTTCGTGTGGCTCATGTAGATGCAGAGAAACAACTACCATTTCACATGCAGGTGGTCAAGCCAGATAACCGCGTCAGGAGTAACGCAGTGTATCGCTGTGATGCCTCCTTCGTATTTGTCGATCGGGGATTGTAATGTCCTGTTCGGCATGACCACAGTCCGCACACGGCTGGAGAGTTTTCAATGTTCATTTTGTGCATCAGGTATCCGCATCTACTGCCATGGCATGTGCAGTGGATGCGATTTAGAGTAAACCGTCATGGTGACTGATGATGATGAAAGACTCCCACATTGCTAGCAGGGGGCAGCGAATCAAGTGTCATTACTGTATAATTATTACTCCCCCATTATTCACGCTACTCGCTTTCATCTCGCCGAACTGATCAGCGTGGCCAATCGTCGTTCGATAACCCCATGACCTGCGTAGTGTAGCGGCTAGCGCAACGATGCGCTACGAAGCCGGCGACCCGGGTTCGATTCCCGCTAACGGCCAACGCCAGTGACGATTTTCTGCACCGGTCCCGGGCCTCCCCTAGGTCGACTCAGCCTCAAATTAGTACCTTCGTGCGGTGTGTAAACATCGCCACTAGGGAGACAAAGGCGGCCGGGCGTGGTGTTGGACACCCACACCCTCGTGTACCGTGCCGGCCTTCATAGGTGCTCGCTAACAGCACTTGCCCCTACAGTCTGTTAAGGCTATACGGGGGATCTTTAGGGGGACAGAGGCTCTCATCCAGCAGTGGATAGACACAAGGGGCGCTCAGTACAAGGTGACAGATGCCCTCTAGCCCTGGGATGCTGACGATACCACTGAAGCCACTTGCATAACAATGCAAACTTTCTGTGTCGCGTATCACCTTGGAGGAAGCATTTTAATACTGATTGGAACTAATTGCAGCCGGAGTCGGAGGCATTTTACACGTTTCGTTATTTTCAAATTGATATTCAAGGCAATTCACGAAGGGCTCGTTACGTCATTGCCAATCCACCGCCACGCAAAACTCGTGTCATAATCCGAATATTGGAAACTAATTATGGTCGAGCACTTACAAACATATATTAAATCAAAGGTTACGAGGCAAAGTGGCTCTGTCGGGTGGTGGCGGGTTTAACGACACATTACATTTACGCGGTCTAACCCACAAAACCTTTATTATAGACAAAGTGAAGTGTGCTCCTCATCTCAAGCCCTGAGGCCGTGGATGGAAATTCCACATTCCTATGGGAGGGTGTGAGTCTATCCCGAGGACAACCACGTGGTACGCGTTTTATCGGCCCCCCCGAATGGATGATGGGCCGAGTTAACCAAGTCCAACCAGGATCTGATCTCACGCCCCTTCATCGGAGCAGTGGGGAAAATCAAATGCGATGAGATCTCCGTCCTGTCTACAGTAATACAACTTCCGTTATATATAGCAGCGTCATTCATGCCAACAGGATCCCACAACGCTGTACCTTAATTAGACAAGGACCGAATTCCATATACGCTACACACGGCGCGAAAGAAGCCCAACAAGACAAAGGTCCGCCGTATAGCCTTCACGGACTGTTGGGGCAAGTGCTGTTAGCGAGCACCTACGAAGGGCAAAACGGCACACGAGGGGGTGGGTGACCAGCACCACGCCCGACCGCCTTTGTCTCCCCAGTGGCGATGTTTACACATTGAACCACGTACTCTATTGAGGCTGAGCCGACCTAGGGGATGGCCCAGGACCGGTTCAGATAATCGTCACTGGTGTTGGCCGTGAGCGGGAATCGAACTCGGGTCGCCGTGTTCGTAGCGCGGCGCGCTAACCACTGCACCACCGCTCCCCACTAGACACACGCACACACACACACAGACTCACACACGCACACACACAGACTCAGACACAAATCCTGTGCCGCGTGCCATCGCTGAAGGTGCCGCGTGCGGTGCGCCACGTGACTCGTGGGGACACGTTCTGCCAATGTTCGATTTCGCGTCTCCCATTGCCGACAGCCAGAGGTCGCAAACGGGTTTTGATTCCTTACCCGTACCCGTACCCGGCCGCACCAGGGTCGCAAATGGGTACCCGTACCCGTACCCGGCTGGGTACGGGTAGCCGTTCCCTACCCGTACCCTACCCGAAATGAGTGACAAACGGTTACTCACCAGTGACTCGCGATCTACCCGTACCCGTACCCGGCCGCACCAGGGTCGCAAACGGCTACCCGTCCTCGGCCGGGTACGGGTATCGGGTAGGGTACGGGTATCGGGTACCCGGTTGCGACCTCTGCCGACAGCTATCAGAGCCAGCCAAATCCCACACCCACCCACCCATCCCCCAGCCCCAGCCACTCCACCACATTCGCCCGTCAAACGCTTCGATGTTGCGGATCATTCAGAGAGCTTCTCACAGCACTTAGCCCCGGGCTAACGTCTCGGCGTTTGATATTATTCGAGTCATCGTCTTCCCTGGCGTCAAGCGCCTCTCTGCCTTACGGCAATTTCACTAAGAAGCAGAAATGCCACTGTTGGAAAGTGCTCCTCGCCTTCAACTCATCCGTCACCACCACCCCCCCCCCCCCCTTAGTCACTCGCTGAAGCTTTGCACATTCACTTGGCGTTAACAGCTCCTGAGATATGGGAGGGCGGTGTGGGCCCCCTCTGGCGTTGACACGTTGCTCGCTTGATCATCTCACGCCGCTGTGTCATCTCTTGCCGGGCACCATCTCCTCGTCTCTCAACCGGAGTGGGGTGTTGTTGATGTTGTTGTTGTTGTTTAGGCCCCTTCGTCTGTAGCTGACAAGACGATTTCCCTTCCATCCTGGTTACGTTGTGGGAGCGGGGGTATTACACTGGCAATAGAGCAAATCTGAGATCAGATCTGGAATCAGCACCCTGAAATTAGTCTAAAACAGCTGCAAAAGTCCAGGCCGGAATTTTTTTTGTTGACCAGTGTTATTTGTTCTGTTTGATTTTGCTGAAAACAACAACAAAACAAGAAAATACAAATTAAAAACGGTCACTCGGGTGGAATCGGATCGTCGGTGGCACGAGTGGCGTTGTTGACTTTGCGACAGGACCCCCATCCGCCCTCCTCTCGTCTTCAATGATCGCGAGCGACCTCGTTCGTCACCCCCGACTCGTGCGGGCGCCTTCCTCATGAGATGACGCCACGTGGCCACGCCGATGGAAGCCGCCTAATGAACGTTGCTGCAGAGTTCGTGTCTCAATTAGCTCTCCCTCCCCCACCCCTCGTGGCCCCCTTTGCATCATCCACGAGATATGTATTCAACAACAGTGTACAAGAACGCCGTTTAATCCTTTTTTCCCCCATACATATTTATGAAAAAATGCTTTCACATAGAACTCCCTTGCTGGAATATGTATTTCATTAGATACGCGTCAATTGTGTTGCAAAGAGGAACTACTACGCAGCTAATAGCCCCTACAGCGTTACATATTGGAGACCGTGAGCGGAGGAACGATGTGAGAGGCTTGGTTCGACCATGCGAGATCAATAAAATATTGGGGCTCCACCTGACCGATGGCCAGACCCCCTGAGCTGATAATGTAGTTACTACGCCACTGATAATATAGTTACTACGCCACTGATGGGGTGGGGGGGGTTGGGTGGAGGGGTGGGTAGGGGTGTGTGGAGGGGTGGGTAGGGGTGGGGGGTATGGCAAGGCACTGCAACGTGTCAAGGGTTTATCTGTCCACGCATTTATTGAACGCTTCGTTTCCTTTAATGTCCTTAATTGCCAGCTATGGCGCAACAGCTTGGAAGGACGGCCGTAGCCGAAGGGTACCGTGAAGCGATCAAACACCGCAACCGAGCGAGCCAGCACCGGGCGGCTCCCTCGGCATCGATGGAGGAGGCAAAGCGGAGCAGGAGGAGAAAGCGGATTAGGCAGCAAAATGCTGCAGCTGCTGCAGCTGCTGCTGCTGTTGCTGCTGTTGCGTGAGTGAAGGGACCCTCAAACGGGAGACGGAACAACGAAATTCAGGCACTTGTGGTGGGCACGGCCTTTGCAACAGAAGTACCATCGCGAAGAGACTTTGATCTAGCAGTGGATTGAACATGGAGGCTGCTGCTGAGGATTTGGCGATGACGACGTTTACAGAAGTGTTGATTTGTAATGATGAGCAATGGACGAGGAATGATGATAACGATGCTGCTGATGATGATGTATGATGGCAATAATGATGGATTTCAAGGATGATGATGGATGAGTATGATGATTGATGCCACTAATTATAGATGTGCTATTTGCGACGAATCAGAATATAGTTTCGTGCAGTTTGGGAGGTGTGGTCATCATGCAACGGAATAGCTCCTGGTGTGCTCTGCCCACAACGAGCAGTGGATAGAGCAGTCACAACTCCTGGCGCGGTCCATCTCCCCTGTGGTGGTGGGTGATGCAGCAATCACAATTATACTGGTAGGAACCCACTGGTTCCACCAGCCCACAGCGGATTATTGTGTCCGTCCGTCGTGCAAGGAGGGGCTGGGTGGGGAGGGAGGGGCTGGGTGGGGAGGGTGGGCAGGGGCTGGTGGGGAGGGGCTGGGTGGGGAGGATGGGGCTGGGTGGGGAGGGTGGGGCTGGGTGGGGGGTGGGAGGGGTGAGGCTGGGTGGGGAGGAGCTGGTCACCCCGTGGTGCCCTTACTGGTAGGAACCTCCTGGTTACACCAGCCCACAGGGGATTATTGTGTCCGTCCGTCCGTCGTGCAGGGAGGGGCTGGGTGGGGAGGGGAGGGGCTGGGAGGGGCTGGGTGGGGTGGGTGGGGCTAGGTAGAGGGTGGGAGGGGAGGGGCTGGGTGGGGAGGGGCTGGTCACCCCGTGGTGCCCTTATAAAACTCAACGTTTAACCTACTCACGCCGGCTTGTGCCCGCCCTCACAGTCGGGCATATTTGCGGAATACACCACGTCGCCGTTGACCCTGGCCATTGATCGAGCAACCCAACGTTCCTACCAGCTCCCTCAATGGGGGGGGTCACAAAACATCTGTACCGGTCTGTTCTGTAGAGAAGGATATGCTCTATGGAAGGACGTACTGTACGGAAACATGAACAGCAAAGGGGAAAGCGAAGATAAAGAATGGGAAATGAGAGTAAGGGGATGGGAAAAGAACGGACAAACGGGAGCAGAGGGGTCAGGAGAGATGAGGAGAGGGAGGAGGAGGAGGCCTTGACACTGCAGCTGCTGCACGGAGCGGCGTCTGTTTTCACAGTGGGCGGGGAGAGGAGAGGCGTTCAGAGTGGGCGTGACCACATGGAAGTCGCGTGATTGACGGCAGGCTCCACTTTGTTCAGATGCCTTGACAGGGTTCGCGTGACTCCTGCAGCCACTAGAGGCCACTACCTTCGCCACAATGTTGAACGCACAACGAAAATCCATTCTTGAATCTCGATCGCGCCCCTGAATCGAGGCAACCCATCGACTGAAACACGGAGTCCGGGTGCGTCGTCTTCTGCATCGATGATGATCGATGTTAAAGAATCGCAGATGCCTGGGCCAATGAATTGTAACAGCGCAGTAACGGCTCGGTGGCAAACGATGCTGGAAGGAAACCAATTAAACCGAGGTGACAGATTATGATTATTATTTTTACAAATTATTGGAGAGGTTATCACTGCTATTTTAATAGCGGGCCAATTAATAACGGCGATAGTTGGCAGCGCCGAACAATCCCTTATGAAAGCAGCCGAGGCGCGGCCACATCTCCCCCTGAGGCTACATGATTTCGGCTGCGAATGCTCATTGGAGGGAAACGGATCCGCTGCAAAGAAGACCCCACAGCCCAGGCACAACGTGGCGACAGTGGCAGGGACATCGCAAACTTTAAAGATCAAAACCTACAGGCGAATTGTTTGCACGAAACCCATGCCGCCCAAACATAGACTGCGAAACAGGACAAACATTGAATAGCGATTCAATACAATTCTGAAAACAAAACTTGTCGAAAAATAATCTTTAGAAAGAGCGTTTTACGTTCAGTTCGTTGGCCTTCCCCCGCGCCTCCGATTAGCACAGTTGTGTACGTACGGTGCGAAGGAAGTTCAACGTACGTACATACAAATACACCGCATGCCTACAGCCTCAGACATAAGGGAGGCCCAAGTTACGGATGAATGGCAAAAAACAAAAAACCCGCTGATATTTTGGGCGTTCGATGAGTGATCGCACGATTCAAGACCCACGTTAAAATAGCGGCACAAGCCAGGTTCAAATAACCCCCTCGACTCTCTGGGTAAGAGAGTGAGAGTGGAGTGAGGGGGTGGGTGGGTCGAGTGAAACAACAACATGGGCTCTAAGTGGTTGAAGATAAGACGAGTTTTCCATCAGTATTTACATGGTGTGAGATAGTTTGGCATTTTTAGGGTTTTTTATCAAATAAAAAATGATCGCCTCTGTGTGATTGCGTGTGTCTGCCACCCTTGCGTGTGTCAGTCACCCTTGCGTGTGTCTGTCACCCTGTGGGGCGCGGTAGTGGAGCTGCGCTAGGAACCCGGCGACCCGAGTTCGATTCCCGCTCACGACCAACACCAGTGTGACGATTAGCTGAAGAGGTCCTGGGCCTCGCCTAGGTCGACTCAGTCTTCAATGAGTACCTGGTGCGATGTGTTAATATCGCCACTAGGGAGACAAAGGCGGCCGGGCGTAGTGTTGGCCACCCACCCCCTCGTGTGCCGTGGCGACCTTAATAGGTGCTCGCTAACAGCACTTGCCCCAACAGTCTGTCGAGGCTATACGGGTGGACATTTATCTTTGCTCTTGGCTGGGCGTGGTGCTGGCCACCCACCGCCCGGCCTTCAAAGGTGCTACTCGTTAAGAGCACTTGTCCCAAAAGTCTGTTGAGGCTATACGGGGGATCTTTGTCGTTGTGTCGTAAAAAAAAGACAAATTAAACGCGCTATTCTTTTTTTTTACCAAGGACTGGGCTCCAGACTCAATCAACCCCAAGGCGCCCTGCCTCGTTATTAGAGGCGATTTGACACTGCGCGATATTAAATGCGGGGTTATGCTGAATGTTAAGTAGCTATGAGATCACCGAAAAGGAAAGTTAACTGCTTAATTATTTAACGGGGGCGGGAGGGTTTAATATTGCCCGCGATTAACCCTTGAACGGAGACGTCTGATCACGCAAAGCTGTTTTTGTCGGTCTGTTTGTTATTAAATATGAATAATATTCTTCTTGGTTCTTTCGGTAAAGTCACGTAGAATGGAAATAATAAATAAAATAAAACGTAATAAAATAATTCTCACGACGTTTCGGCCACAACGCAAGCAGCCGTCTTCAGGTGAAGAACAGGTCTGTCAGAAAGACAGCGTCTGAATGAACTTCATTGCGTTGTGGCCAAAACGTCGTGAGAAATATTTTATTATTTATATTTTTATTATTTTTTTACTTCCATTCTACTTGACTTTACCGAAAGAACCAAGAAGATGAATCCCTGCAGTCACGAAAGCTTTAAATAGAAAAATGAATTGTATTACCCACCTCATCAGCATCTCACACATCCTCAATCCTCAATCCACTGCTGGATGAATGCCCCCCCCCCCCCATCACGCAGTGTTGGGGTTGTTTGACTATACTTCACCACGCTGGTCAGTGCGAGTTGGTGAATTGGTAGGCGAGATGTTAACTACCTCGCCTGGTATACAGGGGGTCGTGGGTTCGATCCCGACACTGACACCTGCTGTATATTTGGAGTTTGCGTGTCTCTTTCTCATTCCGTGGTCGCGTGGATTTTTCTCCGGGTCCTCCGGGTTTTCACTCCTCGTTCAGAATCAGCATCACCACGCGTTTAGATTATTGTTATTATTTGGCTTGCTAAACATGTCTACATGATAAGCCACTTCGTTGAGCCATCATTTGTGGCCAGGATGCTTCTCAAAAAGATAAGTGTGCTCTACCTGGTAAAATAAAATAAAAACCTTTATAGTTTACACATCGCTGATGTTAGCCGTAACCCGGAGTCTCACTCAGGCTCTTGCGGATTAATTGTACGACGTGTTGATGACTGTGCCACCGCTTCATCCCCACGGAATCACGTGGTAAACACATTCCTGCGGAGGGAGCTGGTAGGAACGTTGGGTTCCTCGGTCAATGGCCAGGGTCAACGGCGGCGTGGTGTATTCCGCCAATATGCCCGACTGTGAGGGCGGGCACAAGCCGGCGTGAGTAGGTTAAACGTTGAGTTTTATAAGGGCACCACGGGGTGACCAGCCCCTCCCCACCCAGCCCCACCCCTCCCAAACCCACCCAGCGCCACCCTCCCCACCCAGCCCCTCCCCACCCTCCCCACCCAGCCCCTCTCCACCCTCCCCTCCCCACCCAGCCCCACCCCTCCCAAACCCACCCAGCGCCACCCTCCCCACCCAGCCCCTCTCCACCCTCCCCACCCAGCCCCTCCCCACCCTCCCCTCTCCACCCAGCCCCACCCCTCCCATTTTTGGATGCACGACGGACGGACGGACGGACACAATAATCCCCTGCGGGCTGGTGTAACCAGGAGGTTCCTACCAGTATTATCAACAATTAACATGCAGAGACATATGCATAATTTACACGGCTTATTAATATCAACATGAAGTGAAAACATATTAAGGGTGTTTAATAAGTAACATTAATAAAATGACAATTGAAATGTTATGAGCGTACGAACATTAATCATTGTACCATTACGCTGCACGCTGGTTGCCTGAATACTAATGTTTGTAACGCCCACAGTCGTGCCCACCAATCAGTGGGCATGCACGACTGTGTACTTGAGAGGCAGTACATGAGGCTTTAACAAGTGTTATTATCGTACGCGATGATATTAAATACATATGCACGTGCAACCTTTTGTGTCAATCCACTGCTGGATGAGTGCCTCTCTCGGCTGGGCGATTTCACCTCAATTCACTACGCTGCTGAGCACGTCTTGATGCTGTGGTGAGATGTTCGCTATCTCGCCTGGTATACAGGAGGTCGTGGGTTTGATTCCGACCCTGACGCCTGCTGTATATTTGGAGTTTGCGTGTCTCTCTCTACCCGTGGCGAGATGTTAACTGCCTCGCATGGTATACAGGAGGTCGTGGTTTGATTCCAACCCTGACGCCTGCTGTATATTTGGAGTTTGCGTGTTTCTCCCTCCCCGTGGCGAGATGTTAACTGCCTCGCCTGGTATACAGGAGGTCGTGGTTTGATTCCAACCCTGACGCCTGCTGTATATTTGGAGTTTGCGTGTTTCTCCCTCCCCGTGGCGAGATGTTAACTGCCTCGCCTGGTATACAGGAGGTCGTGGTTTGATTCCAACCCTGACGCCTGCTGTATATTTGGAGTTTGCGTGTTTCTCCCTCCCCGTGGCGAGATGTTAACTGCCTCGCCTGGTATACAGGAGGTCGTGGTTTGATTCCAACCCTTACGCCTGCTGTATATTTGGAGTTTGCGTGTTTCTCCCTCCCCGTGGCGAGATGTTAACTGCCTCGCCTGGTATACAGGAGGTCGTGGTTTGATTCCAACCCTTACGCCTGCTGTATATTTGGAGTTTGCGTGTCTCTCTCTACCCGTGGCGAGATGTTAACAACCTCGCCTGGTATACAGGAGGTCGTGGGTTTGATTCCAACCCTGACGCTTGCTGCTGTATATTTGGAGTTTGCGTGTCTCTCTCTTCCTGTGGCGAGATGTTAATTGCCTCGCCTGGTCCACAGGAGGTCGTGGGTTTGATTTCGACCCTAACGCCTGCTGTATATTTGGAGATTGTGTCTCTCCCTCTCTCTCCCCGTGGTCGCGTGGATTTTATTTTACCCCTCCACATTTAGAATCAGCATCTACACGCGTTTAGATTATTTGGCTTGCCATACATAAGCCACTTCGTTGAGCCATCGTTTGTGACAGACTGGTCGCCCAGTGGGGCCTTTACCTGGCAAGATAAAACATGGTTACGTTTTATAATTTAGTTGAATTTGATGAACGAAAGAGTAGGCCCAGGAGAGGTGGTTGTTGTATCACCAGAAATTCCATTGAAGTCATTCAGACTCTGTCTTCTCGACAGACCTGTTCTTCACCTGAGGACGGCTGCTTGCGTTGTGGCCGAAACGTCGTGAGAATTATTTTATTATGTTTATTTTTATCATTTTATTATTTCCATTCTACGTGACTTTACCGAAAGAACCAAGAAAAATGATGATGATGATGATAGTAATAAGAATGCTTACCCCTTTTTCAATACACTGCTGGATGAAGGCCTATCTAGGGGGCATTGTCTGACCACAGTGACGGATGGTGGGGAGGGGGCTGGGTCCATGAACAGTTCAGGGGTCACTCGCAGCTGTTTGCTGTTAGCCGTCGCTGGGAAACGAACTCAGGTGGCCAGGTTCGTGGCGGAGAGCGCAAAATCGCTGCGTCAACCTACCCCCTCCGCCCCCCTCCGCCCCCACATTATCCAAATGTACACAGAGACACACTTGGCATTGAAAGACTGCATTGGCACCACGGAATCCCACTTTAATCTCGATTTGAAGTTTTCGTGACTGCAGAGATCCATACTCGTTGGTTCTTTCGGTAAAGTCACGTAGGTGTAAAATAAAATAAATTAAATCACGACGTCTCGGGCGCAACACAAGCGTCCGTCATCAGGTGGGAAAGCATGGTCTGCTGCTGTTGCAGACTGTGTTAAAGGGGTTGAAACGGGTGTAGGTTCTTTTATACCTACTTGACTTTACCCGAAAGAATCAAAGAGTATGGAAACCCACTTGCTCCTCCGACGAGCGCCAAGCGTGTCCGCGTCTTAAAGAACACGCGCCCGGCGCTTTAATTGGCGGAGACACCACGCGTGGCTTGCTTGACAGCGGACCCCGCGAATTTTTGTACATTTTGTTCTTGAGTGCGCGCGCGTTTCGGCTTCCAGTATAAGTACAACGAAGACAAAGATCACCGGTTATTTTAACACGGAGTGGGAGATTTCGCGACCAATATCATCCGTAATAGAGGTTTTTTTGGTGGGGGTCAGATCGCGTAAATATATAAATGTGTCGTTAAAACCCGCCACCACCCGACACAGCCAACTAGTAAGGGTTGTCACGTAAACAGAACGTGGCCATTTCGATTTAAAGCTTTCGTGACTGCAGGGATTCATCTTCTTGGTTCTTTCGGTAAAGTCACGTAGAAGGGAAGTAATAAAATAATAAAAATAAAACATAATAAAACAATTCTCACGACGTTTCGGCCACAACGCAAGCAGCCATCCTCAGGGAGGTCACATGAAGTGTCAACGCCCACTGGCAGGAGGTCACGGGGCAGACCCAGGTGCCACGGGTCGACTGACTGAGATGACTGGATGATGCACCACCTGTGCCCCCTACTGTGCCACATACAAAGATAAAAACAAAGATCCCCCGTATAGGCATTACAGACTGTAGGGGCAAGTGCTGTTAGCGAGCACCTATAAAGGCCGGCACGGCACACGACGGGGTGGGTGCGTGCCACATACATACACACATACACACACATGACTACTGTACTCCCCCCCACCCTCCAACATCTCAAAATGTTTTGTAAACTGCCCTCGCCGCATGCACTCTGGCAGCAACGGAAGGCCCCTCTAGCAAGAGCCAATGATTGGATTCTAGCGCCGACTGAGTGACAAAGCCGCAGCGGTCACGAGCGTGCACGGAAATTTAAATGTCTAATTGAGGGGGAGGGGGTAAGGGCGTCGTAGTCACGACCGCCGCCTCTGCTGCGAGACGCAGCGCAGTCCGCCTTATATTGTTTTGCTGTTGTTCAATTTTAAAATATTACATTTGCTTTGAAGAAAAGCGAATCGTCGGTCCTCGGTCGGGTGATCGCCGACACGAATGAGCCGAGGCCGGCCAGCGATGCTCGACAGCTTTATTGAGCATTTGGTGGCTTTGGAGCGCCGTTTGGCCGAAACTTTTCAGACCCCTTGTTTTTTTTGGCAGCAGAGTTCGAGGAAGGTGAAAAGAAGAAGAAAAATAACAGGCGGAAAGCGTGGGCGGTCGGGGATAAATAAACCTTCATTGCACAAAAGGGAGAGAAAAACCCATTAAAGAGGCGTTTAATAAAAGGAGAATCGACGAAAAGTTAGGTAATGTCCTCGTTTGCATTCCCGGCACATCACGCGGCGGCAGACAGAGGTAGGAGGGAGAGGAGAGGGAGGAGAAAGGGGGAGGGAGGCGGGACGAAGAGGGAGGGGGACAAGAAGAGTGGAGTACCAGGAGGGAGAGAAGATGAGGAGAGAGGAGGAGGGAGGGGGAGGAGGGTGGAGGAGGGTGGAGGAGGGATGAGGGAGGAGGAGGAGGAGGGAGAAGGGTGGAGGGAGGAGGAGGGAGGAGGAGGAGGAGGGAGGAGGAGGGAGGTGGAGAGAGGAGGAGGGTGGAGGGAGGAGGAGGGGGGAGGAGGAGGGAGGAAGAGGGAGGAGGTTGAAGGGCTGCGTGCAGAACGAGAGTGAGCGAGAGAGTGAGCGAAAGGTGGGGGTTTGCATAAAGCAAAGTTATTTTTCAAAAAAATTACGAAATGATGAACGAAGCAAAGTACCGACTACACCGAGCATCTTCTTGTTTCCACTGATCGTAAAAAGCAGGAGGGAGGTGGAGGGAGGAGGAGGGAGAAGGGCACAGATGAGGATTATCAGTTAGAAAAGAAGGATGAGCAGATGGAAGAGGAGAGACAGCAAGGAGGAGAACAGGGAGGGTGAGAAGAGAGAGGCGCGAGATGAGGCGGTGGGGCAGGAGGAGAGTGATGAGGGAGGCAAAGATGAGGACGAGGAGAATAGCAGCAAAAGGAGAAAACAAGGGAGAGAGGGGAAGGAGGGAAGGGATGGGAGAGAGGGAGCAAGGGAGGGAGGAAAGGGAGGGAGGGAGGTGGGAGGGGAGAGAGGGGGCGCCAAGGAGGTAGGGAGGGGAGGGAGGGAGGGGGGAGGGGAGGTGGGAGGGAGGGAGGGGGGAGGGGAGGGAGGGGGCGCCAAGGAGGTGGGAGGGGAGAGAGGGAGGGGGGAGGGGAGGTGTGAGGGAGGGAAGAAATCGGAGGGAGGTGGGAGGGGAGAGAGGTGGGAGGGGAGGTGGGGAAGTTAAGGGAAGGGAGGGAGGGAGGGGAGAAATCGGAGCGAGGTGGGAGGGGAGGGAGGGAGGGGAGGGAGGTGACGCCAAGCTGAGCATTAACAAGCGCCAGACTCCCGCAACAAAGCGAGATGGAACACTCTGGTGCGGAACGAGCACGGGGGCAGAAGGGTCAGCAAAGCGCGCAATTTACACACTCGGCGCGCCCGCCCGCCTGCCTGCCCGCAAACACGCGTGGGGCATCGCAACACCGGACCAATGCCTCCCTCCCGCACCTCATCCATCGATAATAATAATAACAGTAATTCCATTCCGCCGACTCGGGAGAGGGAGGTTGATGCCGGTGTGGAATGGTTATCACACGGAGGCCTGCAATCCAGAGGTCGGCGCTTCCAAAATGCCAGCGTTGTACCACCACAGTTACACCCGCAGTGAGTCGTTACGTGGTGGCGTAAAGCGTGAGTACGTATATTTATTCCGAGACGTCTGACCGCCATGGAGGAATAGGGAACATACCCTCGGGAGAGACCTTTAGCCGCAGCTTGACCATTGCTGGTGAATTCGGAGGCTTATTAAGAAAATTTCGCTTTTTTCTGAACGGTTGAAAAGTTACATTGTACAACAATAGGTGGCATCCCGTGGAGACATTCGTCTCTACGTGGGGTATAACAATGCATTGATTTGAAGAAAAAATAACATCGATTCTTCAGCTTGTTGTCATGAGTTTACATAAGCCGTGCAGCTGCAAGAGGCGCTACCATTCGTCCCAATGTAAAAACAAACCAATCCAATCTTGAATTGAATCGTGAACACGAATCGTGACGATTTGTGAAATTGCCAGAGGAGTTGGTGAATCGTTCTAACCCCGAGGCCAGTTCATTTCAGTCGCGGCTAAAGTGAGCCAGATCCACGCTTAACTTGAGCCTGTTCTTCAGCCATGATCCCAGAATTTCCACAAGCTGAGCCAAGGGGACCAACCCCGTGGCCGAAACGTTCGCTCCTGCGTCTTCTGGCTTGACCAACTGCATGTGAAATTGTAGTCGTTGCTTGGCATCTGCATTAGCAGCCGTACGAAAGACTGGAAGAAAATAAATGTCAACGGAGCGGCTCCATGCCGAGCCGAGCCGTGTTCCACGCTGAGCCAGAAGTCGTGCCGCGATTGAGAATAGGGCCTCCCTAATAATCTCTCCCTGTTTGTGGCATTCCCTACACCGACTTCGCATCACCAATGGAGATGAACCAAAGCGCGACGCTTGATTGACGACATATCCGTCCCCAAATCCACGAGTAGCTGGCAAATTCTTTCTTTTTTTGTTCACTTTTTATTTTGGCAAATAAAACAAACAAATACACAAAACAAAAAAACCCCGCCGATGTCGTCAGGGGCCATTTGTGTTTTGAGCCGAAGTAAAAAACCAGAATTAGAATGTTTATTTGTACTGGAGGAGAAATCCGATGAGCTATAAAGTTATTTATTCACAGATGTCCACTATGGGCGGATCAGAACGTTACAACAACAAACAATGCAAAAACACGATAATAGGGAAAAGTATAGGAAAGGTGAACACATCATGTAATGTATACAAATACAACTAAACTATTTTTGATCTTACCAGGTAAATATTACATTTTTAATAAAAACTGCAGAAGAAAAATATTAAATAAATGTGGATATCTACATAAAATGATATTATAAACACACTATCCTAAAAACACAGCACTATATTTTAACACTAAAGCAGTCACTGACTCGCAACAACTTGCAATCATAAGTGACAGAGTTAATTTCGGGTAAAATAAATGAAAAAGGGATATGCCGATAGCATAAAAATGAGATGTGATAGACCAAATCTGAGATCACATTTGGAATCAGCACCCTGAAATTAGTCTAAAACAGCTGCAAAAGTCCAGGCCAGAAAAAAATGTTTTTTTTTTTTGACCAGTGTTATTATTTCTAGATTTGAAGCTTTCGTGACTGCAAGGATTCATATTCTTAGGTTTTTCGGTAAAGTCACGTAGGTAAAAAATGTAAATTAATAAAAGTAAAATAAAAATAAATAAAAAATCACGACGTTTCGGAGGCAACACAAGCTTCCGTCTTCAGGTGTAACCGTCACAGCACGATAGCTGTATCAAGTGAGTCAGTGTAATTATTATTTTTCTTCTTCTTGGTTCTTTCGGTAAAGTCACGTAGAATGGAAATATAAAATAATACAACATTTTATCGTTATTACCCGGGGCGAGCGATAACATCAGCCACTTGCAAACTGAGAATAAATAGAACACGGACATGGTGGTGATTGTTGCATTGGGTCGGATTTTGTTGTTTTTTAGAAGAAGAAAAAAATCACCACAGATGTCTCCATCGCCAACAATGGGGGCAGAGCGCCAAGGCGGGACGAGGCGCTATTGCCTTGTACGTCAACATGAGAATCTTACCGCCGTCTTTTATATTTACCTCCAAGATCTCTCTTGCAATAGAAACACCATCGACAAGAGAGGCAAATTTACGTCTTTGTTATTTTTCTTCTTTTTATTGTGCCAACTTCTTCTTCTCCTACTCCCTCCTCCCTCCTCCTCCCGTCTCTTTCATCTTTGTATTGTGCCAACGTTCTTCAGCCGCGTGCTCTCGGCGTCATGTCCAAGAACGAGTGACGATTCAGAACGTTGGCAGAGCAGCGCATCTCCCCCCCCTCCCCCCCCCCCCAACACGTGTGGAGAATTCCCTGCAGAACGAGAGATTACAGATCGACTGCTGAGATCCCAGCAACAGACACATCAGTCACATTGCGGGCAACTGCAATTATCTCACGCAACCTGCAAACAGAAACGTTTGCAACGTGGCAGCCAACGAGATATTTTACTAATACGCCCATCTGTAAGTCGCACAAGTTATTTGGTACTTTATGTACCACATTTAAATGGATTATAATGTCAAGTTTGTTCTCCTATGGCGCGGTAATAGCGTTCCTAAAGAACACCGCGTTATGGAAAAATCGCGTTGTAATATATAATATGGGGGGGGGGGGGGTAAACCACAGTCCGCGATGATAACGCGTGAGATGCGTGCGCAGGCTGAACAAAGACCGAGGCGCGTGGTGCGCGTCTCGAAGCATCCAGCAGCATCCCGACGCCTTGCACGATGGTGCCCCGTGGAAGCCGCTACAACCCGCTTGTTCCGTGCACTCGATCGCGTTATATCCAATTCCCATCCGCGTTATATATATATTTAAAAAATGTGTTCCCGAATACATTACTCGCGTTATGAACACACGCGCTACAGGAGAACAGACCTGTACCCATACATTTCATTGCGTGCAGTGTTTTTTGGATACCATCACGTCAGTGGAGAAGCTGATGGACAATCACGGAGGTAGCAGCCTGAATTCAAGGCGTCTCTACGGTGCCGACTCTCAGCACTCGAACCGTCTGAGCCATCGGTCATCCTCGATGGATAGGGTTAAACAACGGCGAGTGAGACCCTGGACAGCGGAGAGAGATTGCGAGAGAGAGAGAGGGGGAGGGTGTTGGTGGAGGGGTAGGGGAAAGATAAAGTGAGCGGAGGAGAGGCAGAGACAGTGAGAGGAGGGAGGGAATTGAAATTAAAATGGGAGAGTGTAGCGAGCGAGTTTGAAGCTCTCTGTTAGCCAAGCACAGCTATTATTGCACACACTCGGGCTTGCCAACTCTTCACGCCGCTGACAGCAATTAGCGGCAGAAGGTGTGCTGATTAGCCTCGCTGGCAACGGTGATTTTATTTATTTACTTAATTTGGCCGACGAAAAACTGTGCCGCGGGACCTCAAACGCAAATTCTGAGACAGCCGTGAGAGCGCAGAGGTCACGACACCGGCTGTCACATTCTCTCTTTGGCAGAGTCCTAAGCGGCGAATGTGGCAGCAGGACAGCACGGTGCGCCGTCACGTTCTGTTCCTGTGGCTATGAGATGTTAACTACTTCGCCTGGCATGCAGGCTGCTCCTGGGTTCGATCCCGACACTGACGCCTGCTGTGTATTTGGAGTTTGCGTGTCTCTCTCTCTCTCATCATCACCACGGTGGCTAGGAGATGTTAACTACCTCGCCTGGCATGCAGGATGCTCCTGGGTTCGATCCCGACACTGACGCCTGCTGTGTATTTGGAGTTTGCAGTGTCGCTCTCTCTCATCATCACCACGGTGGCTAGGAGATGTTAACTACCTCGCCTGGCATGCAGGGGGTTGTGGGTTCGATCCCGACACTGACGCCTGCTGTGTATTTGGAGTTTGCGTGTCTCTCTCTCTCATCATCACCACGGTGGCTAGGAGATGTTAACTACCTCGCCTGGCATGCAGGATGCTCATGGATTCGATCCCGACACTGACGCCTGCTGTACTAATTGGCTTACTACTAATTGGCTGTGTCCAGTGGTGGCGGGTTTAACGACACATTTATATATTTACGCGATCTAACCCAACAAAACCTGTATCATGCACAAGCACTCATCTTCGTCCAATACACTCGTGGCCTTAAATATATACATCTGCGACGTTTCAGGCAATGGCCTTCTTCATAAACACATTGCGCAAAAATGTCGTCGATTCATAATATATTTTTATATATATATTTGTTTAAGGCATTGCGTCTTATTAACGAATGCGTTGAGTATTGCTGCTGCTGCTGCTGCTGTTTGTGCATCATTTGCCAGCGCAGCAGCAGTAGCAGCAGCAGCGTCACCGAAATCACCTGGACAATTCCCCGATACGAAGACTTGCTCGGTTTAAAAAAACAAAACAAGGGGAGTATTTTTCGATTTAAAGCTTTCGTGACTGCATGGATTCACCTTCTTGGTTCTTCGGTAAAGTCACGTGACTTTACCAAAAGAACCAAGAAGAAGGGGAGTATTCTCCCCCCCCCCCCCCCACAATTTATGAAATGGCCAGACGCAGAATAAAGGGATGCAACTTTTAAAGACGATTGATCGAACACCAATTCACCTTCGCCGCGGATTAGCGCTGTTTATTCATTACCTGCACGACACACACTGTGCAAAAACGCAGCCGCGCTGACAATAATACTACATCACTGCACCGCTGAGCTCCAATTAATACCGTAATTGGAACATTATTTTTATATTTTGTTCGCCAAGTTTCGTTTCAGATCGTTAATTGCGTACCGTGCACAAGCAAATCACAATGATGCCGGCGATGGTTTGACATCCATCCTCATCACGAAACCCCCAATTTAACCGAATGTAAAACAACAGCAGCAGAAGCGGCAGCGGAGTTGTAGTAGCAACATCGGTGGTAGCAACAGAAGCGCTAGCAGCAAAAGTATCATCAGCTGCAGTGGCAGCAGCGGTATCAGCAAGCAAGAGCAACAGCAGCTGAAACAGTGGTTGGCGCAGCCACAGCAGCAGTAGTATCAGCAACAGTAGCAACAGCATTATGTATTATCAGCCGCAGCAACTGCATCAGCAAGTAGGAGCAGCAGTGGTAGACGCAACAACAGCAGCAGTTGTAGCAGCAACAGTAGCAGCAGGATTAGCAGCAGTGGCAGCATCAGCAGTAGGTAGCTTGACTATTCTTATTTATAACACTGGTCAACAAAAAGAAAACATTTTTTTTGTGGCCTGGACTTTTGCAGCTGTTTTAGACTAATTTCAGGGTGCTGATTCCAAATCTGATCTCAGATTTGCTCTACCACATCTC
Source organism: Lampetra fluviatilis (assembly GCF_964198595.1). Taxonomy (NCBI): domain Eukaryota; kingdom Metazoa; phylum Chordata; class Hyperoartia; order Petromyzontiformes; family Petromyzontidae; genus Lampetra; species Lampetra fluviatilis. Next base: position 12,773,982 of record NC_136288.1, read on the forward strand.
ATTTTTATGCTATCGGCATACCCCATTTTCGTTGATTTTACCCCAAATTAACTCTGTCACTTATGATTGCAAGTTGTTGCGAGTCAGTGACTGCTTTAGTGTTAAAATATGGTGCTGCATTTTTAGGATAGTGTGTTTATAATATAATTTTTATGTAGATATCCACATTTATTTAATATTGTTCTTCGGCAGTTTTTATCGAAAATGCAATATTTGAGATCTCAAAAACCTGATGTGATAGACAAAAACTGATGCCAGATTTGGAATCAGCATCCCAAAATTACCTTAAAACCGTTGGAATACCTTATGCCAGAAAAAGTGTGTTGACCATTGGAACCTCATTTTCCAGTAAAAAATATGATAATTGGTTTTTTACCCTACCATCTGGCAACACAACTGACGCCTTTTGGCGTCATCTGGTCCAACCCATGTGAGACTAGGCTCTAAGGAAAGCTGTCTCGGGTGTGGACCAATCAACTTCCAGGACAATGCACATTATCAGAGTTATGTTTTTTGTTTGCATTATGACTGCAGGTATTGTGGTCTATGCAAACATGACTCCTTGTAAAAAAGGTGTCAGTTTTGTTGCCAGATGGAAGGGTAAAAAAACAATTATCACCGTTGGAATACCTTATGCCAGAAAAAGTGTGTTGACCAGCGTATAATCTGACGAGGGAGGCGAGGTCTTTTTGGCTGGAGGGGGATGTCCTCGAGATGTCCAGGCCAACCTGGCGGCGGGCCGTGAACACGTTGATGGGTTACTCCGTGGCGGTCCGCTTGTTACTTTGCAACCACGGCGCCGTTGTCCACCGATCACCACCAACCCACCCCCGCTCAGCGCGGGGAACTCCGCGGGCGAGATAATTGTCCCATCAGCGCCGAGCCGCGGCATCTCGTTTGAATTCCCCCGAGTGCTCCAGCAATGTGTATGGATTTTATCCCCAGCGTTACATAATTACACGCGAGTGTGTGCGTGCGTATAAGTAGGGGAGCGGTGGCGCGGCGGTTAGCGCGCTGCGCTGCGAACTTCGCGACACGGGTTCGATTCCCGCTCACGGCCAACACCAGTGTCTCGATTATCTGAACCGGTCCTGGGCCTTCCCTGGGTCGACTCAACCTCAAATGAGTACCTGGTGCGGTGTGTAAACATCGCCACTAGGGAGACAAAGGCGGCCGGGCGTGGTGTTGGCCACCCACCCCCTCGTGTGCCGTGCCGGCCTTCGTGGGTGCTCACTAACAGCACTTTCCCCAAGTCTGATAAAGGCTATACGGGGATGTTTATATATACACACACATAACGATTCAAAATCCTATTACGTGACCCAATCACCAGAAATACGCCCGGTCGAAAGCAAAGCATAGTTGAGCGTGGATATTGCTTGAGATTAGCAAACCGTCTGAGAACCGCGTCGGGTATCATTCGCCACTTGTGTTACAGTCGTGGTCGGGAATTGAACATATGTGGGACTCTATAGGAGGACATTGCGGTGTCCACCATTGTTCTATCGCATCCACCTGTGCATAGTTATGCTGCTACTTTATACTGGTAGGAACCTCCTGGTTACATCAGCCCACAAGGGGATTATTGTGTCCGTCCGTCCGTCGTGCATGGGAGGGGAGGGGAGGGTGGGGAGGGGCTGGGTGGGCTGGGTGAGGAGGGTGGGAGAGGGGCTGGGTGGGAGGGGTGGGGCTGGGTGGGGAGGGGCTGGTCACCCCGTGGTGCCCTTATAAAACTCAACGTTTAACCTACTCACGCCGGCTTGTGCCCGCCCTCACAGTCGGCCATATTTGCGGAATACACCACGCCGCCGTTGACCCTGGGCATTGACTGAGCAACCCAACGTTCCTACCAGCTCCCTCCGCAGGAATGTGTTATCCAGGGGCATAGTAAAGATATGAGGCTTTGTAGGATTAGCTCAGATGTTACTCGCCATTGACGATAGCCGTGGCCGGAAATAAAACTCTGTTTTTCAGGGTTCGTAGTGCAATGCACGAACCACTCTGCGTGCTATTCACTCCTGACACTGAAATAATGATAATAGCCGCGTGAAAATGTTAAACGAAGTTCAACTCTCAACAACCATCATCATCATGAGCCATCTCGAATTGTTTATTTCAATGTTAACTTTTACAAAAGCCATTGAGTGCCTCGAGGGTCTAACTACCTGCGACTTGAGACATTTACCGATACAAGCAGGAACATAAATAACACCGCCACTCATGTCCCCTGGCTGCGAACAGAAACTGTCTCAGGGGCCGTCCATAAATGACGTCACGCACCTGGGGGGGGGGGTCAGACGTTTGTGACGATGTGTGACGAGGGGGGGGGGGTGATAAATGTGACGTCACATAAAAATGCGCAACTTTAAATAAATATAGACAACACGTTCTACTTTATTAAATATACTTTTTAATAAATGTTTTCTCCTACAACATCAGAGTGCATCGTCACATTAAATACGCACTACAATGACAATAGTTTGAAGCGGTTTGAAGCATATTTAAAAAAAAAATTGGGGGAGGCGGGGCAGAGCTTTGTGACGTCATATCTGAGGGGGGGGGGGGGGGGTCTGACTTTTTGTGACGCCGTGTGACGAGGAGGGGGGGGGTCAAAAATCGTCCAAAATCGCGTGACGTCATTTATGGACTGCCCCTCAACGGATCTTGCCGACTCGAAAACAAATGCGTCGGCGGCTTTTCCACGGACATTCCTTCCCGTGCCACCCACGAGGCCTGCTGCACCGAAAGTTCACAATGACAAGCGATGCGATCACCGGGTCTCAAGATTGCCCTATCAGGAGGGGTCACGTGTTGGGTGGGGAGGCTGCCGCGGTGAGTCGGTTATCACCACTCGACTTGCAACCCAGAGGTCGCCGGTTCGACTATATCTCCCGGCGCGGCACTTGAAGCAATGGACGAGTTTATGAAATGCCACCCCCCTCCCAACCCCCACCTGCCCCCCGCGAACTCCTTGCCTCTGTGCTCCCACCAGGGAGGGAGGGCGGGGGGATGTGGGTACCCCCACCTCTTGCAAGGCGTTTGGCGATCGTGGAAGAGCCGGACAAACGCCCCTCTGAGTTGTGCTTTCTAGAGCTCCGCCTAGTGGAGGCCCTTTTTCCAGCAGTGGCGTGAGCACGCAATTGCAGGCTTGCGCCTTTACTTTGGTACGAAGACAACAAATGCGTGCCGTCCCTATTTTAGGAGCCGTGGTCCGTGTAACATGTTCCAGCGTTCACAGTTGACAGCGAGTAGCCACGGTGTCTTAAATCACAGTGAATTAATGCAAGTATAAAACTAAATCACAGTGAGTGAATGAATGAAAGCATGAGGCTAAAAGTGTCCTGGCCGCGTCGTTTGTCACACTGCATGCAATGGAAAGCCTCCTCGTCGTCTGCCCTCCTCCTCCTCCTCCTCCCCTCGTGACGACTCAAGAACCCAAGACGGGGCGGGGGTTACAAGGCGATGGGGAGTGGGGGGGCACTGGGATCGGATGGCCATGGAGGCACATTGAAGCCATGGCCACAAGCATCTCGCCTGGCTAGTCGAATGATCGCCTCGCTAGTCAAATGATCGCCTGGCTAGCCGAATGATCGCCTGGCTAGCCGAATGATCGCCTAGCTAGCCGAATGATCGCCTGACTAGCCGAATGATCGCCTGACAAGCCGAATGATCGACTCGCTAGTCGAATGATCGCCTCGCTAGTCGAATGATCGCCTCGCTAGCCAAATGATCGTCTGACTAGCCGAATGATCGCCTCGCTAGCCGAATGATCGCCTGGCTAGCCGAATGATCGCCTCGATAGCCGAATGATCGCCTGACTAGCCGAATGATCGCCTCGCTAGCCAAATGATCGTCTGACTAGCCGAATGATCGCCTCGCTAGCCGAATGATCGCCTGGCTAGCCGAATGATCGCCTGGCTAGCCGAATGATCGCCTGACTAGCCGAATGATCGCCTCGCTAGCCAAATGATCGCCTGACTAGCCGAATGATCGCCTGGCTAGCCGAATGATCGCCTCGCTAGCCAAATGATCGCCTGGCTAGCCGAATGATCGCCTGACTAGCCGAATGATCGCCTCGCTAGCCAAATGATCGCCTGGCTAGCCGAATGATCGCCTGACTAGCCGAATGATCGCCTGACTAGCCAAATGATCGCCTGACTAGCCGAATGATCGCCTCGCTAGCCGAATGATCGCCTGGCTAGCCGAATGATCGCCTGACTAGCCGAATGATCGCCTCGCTAGCCGAATGATCGCCTCGCTAGCCGAATGATCGCCTGGCTAGCCGAATGATCGCCTGGCTAGTCGAATGATCGCCTGGCCAGTCGAATGATCGCCTGGCCAGTCGAATGATCGCCTGGCTAGTCGAATGGTCGCCTGGCTAGTCGAATGGTCGCCTGGCTAGTCGAATGGTCGCCTGGCTAGTCGAATGGTCGCCTGGCCAGTCGAATGATCGCCTGGCCAGTCGAATGGTCGCCTGGCTAGTCGAATGATCGCCTGGCTAGTCGAATGGTCGCCTGGCCAGTCGAATGATCGCCTGGCTAGTCGAATGATCGCCTGGCCAGTCGAATGATCGCCTGGCTAGTCGAATGATCGCCTGGCCAGTCGAATGATCGCCTGGCCAGTCGAATGATCGCCTGGCTAGTCGAATGATCGCCTGGCTAGTCGAATGATCGCCTGGCCAGCCGAATGATCGCCTGGCTAGTCGAATGATCGCCTGGCCAGTCGAATGATCGCCTGGCTAGTCGAATGATCGCCTGGCTAGTCGAATGGTCGCCTGGCCAGTCGAATGATCGCCTGGCTAGTCGAATGGTCGCCTGGCTGTCCGGCTGTCCTACCGGCGTGGGCCGTGTTATCAAAATCTAGGCGTTGTGCGGGCGAGCGGGCGGCACCACCCTCCGCCTCCTCCGCCTCCTCCTCGGCGTGAAGGTCACGGCGCAATGACAAGGGGCGTAGGGGGGGGGTGGGAGAAGGCGCACGCTGCCGACAATCATCGCCTCCGTGGTAGCTGACGCCACTTTTTGCCGAATTCAGTCTCCTTGCGACGTGCGTGTGGGGGAAGCGGGTGGGGAGCGGTGGTGCAGCGGTTAGCGCGCTGCGCTGCGCTACGAACTCGGCGATCCGAGTTCGATTCCCGCGCACGGTCACCAACACCGGTGATGATTATCTGAGCCGGTAGCTGGGCCTCCTACCCCTAGGTCGACTCAGCCTCAAATGAGTACCTGGTGTGATGTGTAAACATCGCTACTTGGGAGACAAAGACGGCCGGGCGTGGTGCTGGCCACCCATCCTCTTGTGTGCCGTTCCGGTTCTGCATAGGTGTTCGCTAACAGCACTTGCCTCAACAGTCTGTTAAGGCTACACGGGGGATATTTGTCTTTGGGGAGGTGGGTGGGGGGGTGACGCGCATGAGCTAACTTCACACCACCTTGGCGAAGAGTAAGAAACATGTTTGAAGCCGGGATTTTCCTTGCGTCCCTCTTTCCCTCCCACTGTGTATATTGTTCCGTGTTCCTCTGCACTTTTTTTTTTCAACGCTCGACTCACTGTTCGCAGCATACCTTCGACTATAATAGAACAACAGCAACAACAAAGTTTTGCTGGCTGGATGACGCCGTGGCTCCGTCACCGAGCCGGGTTCGTGAGTGCCGACGTCACGACACCCCCCCCCCCCCGCGCCAAAACCCTGGCCGTGTGTTCCGCGCAGATGCACGGTCAGTTACTCGCATCGTCCAAATCGTCTACCTCAACAATTATATTGCTTCTTCTCGCTTTGTCTCTCGTTTGGTCTGTCTCTCTCTCTCTGTCCCTCTCACCATTTCGTGTCCGTCTCTCTCAACCCTCCCCGACGATTTCCTCGATGTATATCTTTCAAATAATGCTTCCTCAATCTCTCCAAATCTACCTCGCTATCTCATCAATTTATCTTTCGTTATCTACCGCTGTGTGCGCGCGCGCACGTGTGTGTCACTGCGTGTCTCTCTCTCTCTCTCTAGGCTCTCTCTCTCTCTCCGGCTCCCTCCTTCTTCTGGCTCAATGACAGCGAGACATTTCAACCCCGCAATGTCATCCGGTCCACCGTAACCGAAACGTGGGGAAGCTGCAAAAAGGTTGGTGACGCTTCCTCTGATCTGCGACTTGCACACTTTCATCCAACAAGTTCCACTGCTTGATACTAGACGTCAAAAGCTCGGCATTGGACTTGGTGAGACCAAGATCTCTGATCAAGTCGTTGAGGTCTTTTTGGTTGGGGTAGTATGGGTTTCTTTCGTCAGCTCCACCTCTGAAATTGTCATCTGGATCTACAACGTCTTCCTCACTCTCTGACTTTTCGCTCTCTTCTAAAGAAGGCTGCTCTCTCTCCGAAGGAGTGGGTACGGGGAGCTCATGGCAGTATGGCACCGGGGCGATGGATGAAGGAAGGTCTGGATACGTTATAGGAGTACATTCTTGCCAGTCCGACGTTTGGAAGGGTCCACCATGCAGAAGTAGCAGTTGCTTGAGTGGTCAGTGGGTTCCCACCAAATTCTTGGGATAGCTAACTTCATGGCTCTCTTTTCCCCGCTCTACCATCCTACAAAAATACGTGGCCTTGAGCAGCAGAAGATCCGTCTCTGAAGCGTGTCAGGCGACGAGACATCAAGGAGGAGGCGTTTCAGCCCAGAGCAAACTAAATCTGTGTTGGGAAGCTTAACCACATTCGCGGATAACAAAGATAAAGATCCCCCCCCCCTTCTCCGTATATCCACAACATACTTTTGGGACAAGTGCTGTTAGCGAGTAGCACCTATGAAGACCGGCACGGCACACGAGGGGGTGGGTGGCCAGCACCACGTCCGACCGCCTCTAACTCCCCAGGTACTCATTTGAGGCCGAGTCAACTTAGGGGAGGCCCGCAATCGGTCCAGACGATCGCCGGGGTGGTGGTGACCGTCCCTCCAGTGGACGAGAACCGCTGGGGAGATTCTCGGACAAAAGATGAAAACCACATTCGTCAGATCCCATCAGCGGAGAGCTTGGTGGGGTGAGGGGGGGGGATGGGGTGGGGGGGATGGGGGCTCGGGTGGGGGGGCTGGGGTGGGGTGGGGTGGGGGCTGGGTGGGGGGCTGTGGGGGAATCTGCCACTTCATTAAACCGGCGCGGTAGGACTCAGCGTGAGGCCTCGGGCTCCGTGGAGAGCGCACAGCAACAATGCTTCACACGTTAGCTTCATTTCACCGGCGCCACGAATCTATTCCACAATGACAAAAATCCCCCGTATAGCCTGTTGGGGCAAGTGCTGTTAGCGAGCACCTATGAAAGCCGGCACGGCACGCGAGGGGTGGGTGGCCAGCACCACGCCCGATCGCCTTTGTCTCCCCAGTGGCGATGGTTACACGCTGCTCATTTGAGGCTGAGTCGACCTAGGGGAGGCCCGGGACCGTTTCAGATAATCGTCACCGGTGTTGGCCGTGAGTAGGAATCGAACCCGGGTGGTCACGCTCGTAGCACAGCGCGCTGACCGCTACACTACCGCTCCCCACGAGAGCGCACGGCAGCAGTGATGAGCGTCGGCTTCATTTCACCCGGCGCCACGAATCTATTCCAAACCCCCCGTCCACCACCACCACCACCACCCCCCACCGCTTCTCTCCTGCCTGTCGCATTGTTTTTGAGACCCTTAGGTGGTTATCCAGCCCGGCCAGCTCACACCGTGAGAAATCTCTGCAGATTTTTTTCGTGTGTTTTTTTTCTCTCTCTCTCTCTCTTCCTCCACGCTCTCTCGCTCTCTCTCTCTCTCAAACATTTTTTTCTCGGCATCAGCGGCCCTTGAACTGTTACTGTGGCAGCCGTTACAAGGATTCAGACAGCGCCGCAGTCAGTCCGATAGCGAAACAAAAAACCCACAAAAAATATTAACGGTCGCCTTTAATCCTGCAGATGTAATTTGCCTTGGCGCGTGTGAGTGTGGGCATGGTGCACATTGTGATTGGTGTGCTCTGCGTCGAAATCTCTTCTCGCTCTCTTATCGGCGATATTTTGTTTTTCGCTTTGGAGATTACAGAGCGCCGTAACGAGGTCGCTTTTTCCCCCCTTCAATTTAATTTAGCGCTCGCAACATTACCAACACAAGCGCAAATTAAAACGAATGAAGGAGATGTTGTAAGTGCTTGAGAGCTGTATAATGTTAAAATAATATATATGTTTCAAATGCGATGTAAAAAGTTAGATATTACACACAGACATGAGAATAATAACACGGATCAAAGAGAATTATAATACAAAAAAGTAACAGAAAACTCGCATTCGTCAATAACAATGTGTGACTTTAAAAATGAAACAATAGTCGACGTTTCGGCCAACGGCCCTTCCTCGTAGCACAACACCAAACCGGCTGTGAAGAAATCCGACGTGGGCAGGAGACGTTGCCAGGGGAGGCTGTGGCCGACACGTGGGTGGGGGGAGGGGTGATCACCATTCACGACAGCGCAGCGAGTTGAGGTTTGCCGTGAAATCATCTCGCGTGCAGATGCTCAGATGGAACCGGTCCATGCAAAACCGCTCGCGTAACGCCCGCAACTGTCGGCAAAAATCGAGCTCGGCGCATTCGGGGCCCGTAGCTCGGTGCAGGTGACCCACTGCGCCGTTCGTCTTTAGTCGCCTGTCCTGCCGGTCGAGTTTGCGGGGTCAGGGGCGGGCCGAGCGTTAGCGCTGTGCAGCTTCGATTCCGAAGAGAGACAGACCACTGGCCGCAACCTCCGATTAGCACGCTTGGCTACGTACGGTGCGAAAGAAGTCCAACGTACATAGTGCATGACCCGTGCACGACGTTCGACACGTACCTCCGGGGGTACGAACCGAGCGGCCGTGCGTAGAATTTTTTTTTATTTTTCACGATGTATTATTATTTTATTATATATAAACAGAGTCCACACGACACTACGCCTCAGATTTGTGAGAGAGGAGAGAGAGAGAAACGGAGAAACGCGGGGCTCATAAACCACGCGGTTTAATATACCGCGCCATCACCACGGCATGCGGCGAGATTTCGAACGGCGGCTCCGTCCAGCTCTGTCGGAGCTCGGCAGAAATTTACGAGCGAGGTCAACGTGACGGCACACGTTACGTGCGGAACGCTCTCGCATTGCGAGCGGATTTTTTTTTTTACTTTTTCCCTCCGATTGTTTCTTCTACACGTTGTTGCTTTTGTTGTTTTTAACAAAATATATTTTTTACACCCAAACAGGTGGGCTCAGGGGTAGAGGGAAAAGCCCGCGATCCGAAGGTTGCGAGTTCAATCGCTGTGGCTTGCAACACTTCATGAAAAGTTGGCTGTGGTTGTCATGTCGATAAAGACACCCCCGGCATAAGAACGTGGAATTTCCACCACTGGCTCAAGGTTGGACACTGGAGATGAGCCCCAATGCTCGGTGGATCAGGAAATCACTGACTTGTTGTTGTTGGTGGTGGGTTTGTTTAATAATATTAAATGTTATGTTTTCAAATCGTTTCGCGATTATGCGGCGGATAAGGGCGACCCTCTATTGCCAACAGAAGCGGATCTCACGGAGCTACCACTGAATTCCCTCCGAGTGACCTCTGGTCCACTTACCCCCCCCACCCCCCTCCCACCTGCACTGCCACACGAGGAGACGAATGTTCGACGCGTGACAAAAATCAGACCCATATTTGAATTCTCAGGAGCTGGATTTTTTTTTTTTGCCAAGTCAAGTGCAGAACCAAATGTGATGTGATGGTATTTGTTGTTATTGTCGTTGTGTGCACTCGTTGACGACCGGTCTAAGACCACCGATTCGCGACGCCTGAGAACCCGGTTTAAATCACGTACGATTAGCCGCATTTATTTTGAACTCGCCATCTCAGCGATGCCAGCTCAGCGACCTTTGACCTCTAAGTTATCCCAGCCGTACAAACCCCCCACCCCCCATTTTTTTTTACCTCCGCAACAAAGACATCTTTCACACGAATCTTCATTTCCCCGAACCCTCCCCCCATGTATCACCAATTCTCAAAAGTGTAGCATGCCAGCTAGCCAGCCAGCAGGCATGTCGGTTGTTTCCATTTGGCCAACGGGGGCATTGTAGTAATACTAATGATGATGCCCGCCTGGTCCCTCGCGGATTCGAGGCGGAGGCTTCTGGAGAACCACGCGCGCGGTTCTGTTTTGTTTTGTGTGTGTGCGGTGTCTGATTTGAGCGCCGCTGTTTGTGTCAGCAAATAAATAAATACATCTCTTGCCAAATAACAGCGGCTTCTCGTCTAGCCGTGCGATGCCGGGCTAAAGACAAAAAAAACAACAACAGCAACAACAAACAAACTCCATCCACATCTCGAGGATGGAGAGCCCACCAAAAAAAACCCAAAATGAAATCAATAAAAAAAAGAATGGAAGGCGCATGCGACGGAATGACTTAGCCCCTGAGAGGACGGAAAGATAACAACAACAAAACCAGCAGCGGCGTTCGACTTTATTTTCCTCTCTCCGTGTTTTATTTTAGTTTTTTTCTCGAGTGGGGAAAACGGGGGGCGGCGAGGGGGGGGCGATAAAGTTTTGCGTTCGTTGATCATCCGTCCGTCCGTCACAACCGGGCAACAGAGAAATCGCGGCGCTGAGAGAACGCGGACAGATTTGTTTGCGCATACACAGATTAAACAACAACAACAACAGCAAAACTTAATCCAGCACAGGGCTTTGGTTAATCTCACTCGACAATCACAATCGAAGGTTGCTATTCATGGTGAGATTGTTGTTGTTGTTATTGTTGTTGTCCCGGATTTGTCGTCGTTAAAGAATTTATTTAAACAAATACAATTCCATTTCCCCCCCCTCCCCCCAATCTCGTGTCCCTCTTTCTCTCTCGTCCTCCACCCTTCATAACGAGGAGTCGGCCCCGGTCCCTGAGAAGACGACGGCGATGAAGAAGCAGCACCGATATTTCGACGCAGGCGATTAGCGTGGGAGGATCCTTTTTTAATCTTGTGGAATGTTCTGCACCGGGAGATATATGTACGCGTGTGTATGTGTATGGCTGTGTGTGTGCGCGTGCTCGCTCACAGCACTTGCCCCAACAGTATGTTAAGGCTATACGGGGGATATTTGCCTTTGCTCACAGCACTTGCTCCTATAGTCTGTTAAGACTATAGGGCGATCTTTGTCTGTGTGTGTGCGTGCCATTGTATGTGTGTGTGTGCCCGCTAACAGCACTTGCCCCAACAGTATGTTAAGGCTATACGGGGGATATTTGTCTTTGTCATTTTGTGTGCGCTCGCCGACAGCACTTGCCCCAACAGTCTATCAAGGCTACACGGGGGATCTTTGTCTTTGTGTACGTGGCGTCATCGATGGACGAGCCCACCTTGGGAAATGTCCTTTGCAGACAGCGCCGCACCTGGCAACCGCCGAGCACAACAAACCCTTTTCCATTGCGAGATTCGTCACGGCTGGAACTTAATAATGCCCGCAAGCCACAGCGGGGCGGGTGGTGGTGGGTGGGTGGTGGTGGTGGGTGGGTGGGGGATTAGAACACAGAAGAGACAACAACACAAAAAAGCTACCGTTCAAAATGTTGCCCGTCTTATAGGCGCCGCTGCCATGACTTTAACGTTTTCACGCCCGACAAATTTAGATTGAACTCCTAAAAACAAACCCCCCAACAGACGGACACTCCAAATCGTTTGTCGAACGAGGAGGATGGGGAGCAGACAGCTCCGGCCGCTGTGGGTGGTCTCGTAAACTTACTGCCGGCGATTATTTGATAATGTACGTACGTTGAACTTCTTTCGCGCCGTACGTAGCCAACCGTGCTAATGGGAGGTACGGAGGCGGGGGGCGTGGGGGGAAGGACATAAAACTATGCATGTTGAATTTATTTCGCACCCTGCTCAGCCAACCGAGCTCGTAGCGTGAAGCGTGCAGTGTGCATCGTGCAGTGTGCAGCGTGCAGTGTGCATCGTGCCCAACTCTGCGCTCGCTTCCTCGCAAGAGGCAGCTCAGACCAGATCACACATTGCCCAGGGCTGGCACAACGGCCGCCCACGGTGGCAAGATGTTAACTGCCTTGCCCGGTACACAGGAGGTCTTGGGTTCGATCCCGACCCTTGTTTATGTGGAGTTTGCGTGTGTCTCTCTCCCTCTCTCTCTCACCGTGGTCGCGTGGATTTTTCTCCGGCTCCTCCGGTTTTCCCCCTCCATATTTAGTAACACCCGTTTCTGTTATTTGGCTGATATACATTTCCACACGATAGGCCACTTCGTTGACTAATAATATGTGGCCAGATCGCTTCTGAAAAAGAGCTATAGAGCTCAGTGGACCTTACCTGGTCAAATGCAAATAGTTGAGTTTAAAAAAATATATATTTTAAATATACTGTGTTTTGTTGTTGCATTTCCCCAAGAAGTATATGACGCTCGTGCCCGTCCATCAGAAAAAAAAACAACCACGGCAGACATTCGCATTCCTGCGTTGCGTGTGACTAAGTACATTTTTCTTTTTTAAACCTGCAAGCAACCATGACTAAAATCGATCCAATTATCCGCACAGCAGAATGCCAGGCATTACGACGCGCGTTTAATTTTTGTTTATTATAATGAGCACAAGCGTTTGGGATTCACGTTCTGTCCGATATCAGAGCCACAGTTGCTGGAGGCTTCTTCTTTAGGCAAAGGCTCCCATTAATCTCTTTGTTTTTATTGGACAGTTTTAAGAGCCGTGGTTTATATAACCAAACAAAAAAAACCGGCGCGTTATTATTTTATATTTATATTATTCCCTTAATACTTGTGTTACTTAAAATTGCATTTCTGCGAAGAGTGTCACGGCGCAATAATTTCTTTGCTCATCCCGTGGTTCTCATTCCTCAGCAGATGCATCGCAATTTACAAAGAACACGTGCAAGTGAAATTTTAATCATCATCATTTACAGCACATTATAAATCCGCTGCTAGATGGAGACCTCGACCCCCTCCCACCCCTCCTTCCTATCGCAGGATTGTCCACCGTGGGTTGTCCATCGCCCACGTGCCTCAGCTGGCAGAATGAGCGGAACCTGTCAATTAGAGTTAAAATCCTCGTTGCGGGGTTGACCCAGCCCATCATCGCACTCCGGGGGTAGGTAAAATATAGTACTGCTTTGTTGGACCACTAAACAGTGGTTGTCCAATGGGATAGACCCGTCCCTGCCATAGGAATGTGGAATTCCCACCACTGGCTGCTCAGGGCTGTACAAGGTGAGAGGAGCACCATTGCATCAATGCGCATTTCAGCAGCAAATCACCGACTTATTTTTCCTGGACTTACGGAGCTTTTTGGGTGATCAAGTTTTTGTTTTTTTTGCCAGGGCACTGCGATGATAGCGAGCGAATCGTCAGCCGGCGGTGGGTAATTAGTGATGGGCACCTCTGTAAATCAGCACGCGCCCGCTTGGAACGCAACCACCGTGTAAGGTGTCACTGGAAATCTCGCTTAATTTAGTTTCACACTTTAATCGCCACTGGCGGGCGAAACGCTGTTGACGCCAGCCGCGATCATCAAACTGAACAACAACAACAAGGAAAAAAATACGACCCAATGATCGCGACCGCCACTAAAATGATTAATTACATAATCTCCATTCTCCGCGCTTACTGCCAGTCATTTCTGATTGCCGATATGCCTGTTAACCACAGTCTGCCGCGATGGTACAGGCCACGATACGGGGCCCGGGCAGCTTTAACGTCGCTACGGGGAGTGGCAGCGCCGTGATGAAACACTCGCGCCTCGCAGGAAGAAGCGCCTGGGTTCGATTCCCGACTCGGGTGCCTTCCCGTGTGGTCAACACGTGGGGTTTTTCATGCAGGTTCTCCGGTTTACTCCAACAGATAAACGGAACTAAATAAAACGGGTGTTAAGATGTCCAGACACCTTTTTCAAGGCACCAAGTTTGCATTTGACCACACACAATTGTGGCAAAACATACAAAATAAACACGCTCTGATAATACTCTTTGGTTCTTTCGGTAAAGTCACGTAGGTGAAAAAATATATAAAATAAAAAAGTGAAAACAACTAAATTAAATCACGACGTTTCGGGCGCAACACAATCGTCCTTCACAAGCGCCCGAAACGTCGTGATTTAATTTAGTTGTTTTCACTTTTTTTTAATTATTATTTTCACCCACGTGACTTTACCGAAAGAACCAACGAGTATGTATCCTTGCAGTCACGAAAACTTCAAATCTAGAACGCTCTGATAATGTAATGTTCGCATTGCCCTTGACACCGATTGGCCTGCACCAGAGGCGGCCTTCTCCGTGACCTCGTCTCACCAAGTGCAAGATCAGACAACGCCCAGTGCAAACTATCCGACGTAGCGTTCCAAAACATTGAGAACGTAATCATCCTTAAAAGCGTTTCTTTCTCTTTACTTCTCTCGATTAAATTCGGACTTTGATCGCAGTACGTACGCACGTGACCCCCCTCCCGTGACTCCGTAATGCACGAGGAGTGGAGACATTTAAAAGCTTTTTACAACCCAGTTTTTTTTTTAAGGAGCAAAAAAAAAAGCCTCGGCTGTAATGAGAGAGAGACAGACACAGAAAGCGCGCGAGAGAGAAAGAGAAAAACGCTGGATGTTCAAAACAAAGCAGCATTGATTTTCTTTAATCTAAACCAAATTCGAGTTAATTCACTTAAACCGGTGAAGATTGCATTTGCTCAGCCCCTGAAGGACAAGGATTGCTCGTGTATGCGGTAGTGCCTTCGCGTGTACAGCAACCAGCACAAAGCCCTGCTTGCATTTATAATCACCATCAATATCTTCATCATCCTCCTGCTCATCATCATTATCGATGTAGTGAGCTCGAGTTTCCGCAGAGCGAGGGCCTACATAAAAACAAAACACATACATTTAAAAACAATCAAATCCGATCACGAAATTTTTTTGGAAGGGCCGCACTGAGATTTCTACACACGAAGTAAGCGCCGAAAATGGGAGTGTCTGAGCAGGTGAGACGCCGTCGTCAACATTAGCCAGGCTGCACGTGGCCTCATATCCTGCCCCGTGTGGAGGCAGCGGCGAGGTTTGATGGGTCACCTGGCGAAACTCCCTCTCTCTCCCCGTGTGGCGTCATCGAGCAGCTCGCCAGTATGAAGGCGGCACCACAGACACAAAATAAAACATGTGGACCCCCCAACCCGTTCCGTCTGTCTGGGATGGAGCGTTGCCCCACCAACCCCCCACCACTTCTCGCACGCGTGACTCTTCGCCCGGTGCTCAGATGTCCACCCACACTCACTCATAGGCCGATGACACCTTCATATGCAGAGGACGGCAGAGCTTAGGCAATTGTTGTTAGCGCCGGCTCGCTGTGGAGCTGCGGCCTTCTCACAGGTCGCTCCGCGCACCCCCTCGACGAGTGGAGAATTGAAGACAAGTCACGGGGCCGACTGGGGGCCACCCGCACCAGACGGCCGACCGCGTTGCCAACAACCGCATCCTACGTCTGCTCTCCGGCGGGAACGAGCAGCATCGGTGGCGCTACCCCGTGGCTCACCTGGACGTACACGTGGACGTACACATGGACGTGTGATTTGCACACACACACACTTGGCATGCGCTCGAGAGAGAGAGAGAGCGAGACGTGTCTGCGGATCTCTCGCGCCTCTGCGTCATCCTCTCCGTTCGAGAGCGACTTTGAAAGATGTTTAGTGACAAAAACAATGGATTGGCGGAACAAACGCGTAAAATATTAATTGAGTTGGGGGGGTGGGGAGAACTACGACATTCGCCGTCTCAGATTCAAACCGACGATACATTACTACGCCCGGTGGGAACGGGTTTGGGGGAAATGTGAGGAGCACTTCGTAGAGTAGAATGCGGAGCTGGGCTCGAGACCAACGAGACAAACATGATAGGAATACGTAATTCTTTGGTTCTTTCGGTAAAGTCACGTATTAATTTATTATTTTATCTTTATACGTGACTTTACCGAAAGAACCAAAGAATAATTCCTGCAGTCACGAAAGCTCCAAAATTAAGAGGAATACGTAACTTACATCAAGTTCCCTACAGCATTGGAGATGTCTGTCGGAGGGATACAAGTTAGCCAAAGACAGCAAGACAACAATGTAATGTATTCTTATGTTTTTTCGGTAAAGTCACGTAGGTAAAAAATTTTGAATTAGTAAAATAAAAAATAAAATAAAAATCACGACGTTTCGGAGGCAACACACGCTTCCGTCTTCAGGTGGAACCGTCACAGCACGATTGCTGTATCAAGTAACGATTTCTGTATCAAGTAAGAGCAATCGTGCTGTGACGGTTCCACCTGAAGACGGAAGCTTGTGTTGCCTCGTGGTTTTTATTTTATTTTACTTTTATTAATTAAAATTTTAAATTTTACCTAAATTTTACCTACGTGACTTTACCGAAAAAACCTAAGAATATGAATCCTTGCAGTCACGAAAGCTTCAAATCTAGAAAAAATGTAACGGCTCGCATTAAAGTAAACTGGACTCGCCAACAGACAGATAGATACTCGCCGAGTGTGTGGGGCGGTGTGGTGACATCAACAGCAACAGCACGCCAACCCCACCAGACCACGCCTAAATGCCGCAGCTGCCAGACACCAAGCAGGGCTTGAGGCTGGTTCGCAATTGGATGGGTGCAAAAAAGAAAAACAACCCCACGTCTATGGACAGGATCGGACAACGATGAAGGCTCGTGTGCAGGGTGCAGGCGTCGATCGTTACAACGCAAGTCGCGGCCTGGGGTGACCTTCATCCAGCAGTGGATTGACCATAGGTGACGACGATTTCAGACGGCCAGGGCTTATCTTCTTGGTTCTTTCGGTAAAGTCACGTAGACTGGAAATAATAAAATAATAAAAATAAAACATAATAAAATAATTCTCACGACGTTTCGGCCACAACGCAAGCCGCCGTCCTCAGGTGAAGAACAGGTCTGTCGGAAAGACAGCGTCTGAATGAAACACCACCAGGCTTGGAGCGTATATTTAATCTGGGTTGGAGGGGGAAGAGCGCCTTGACAAAAGAATTTGCATCTCAAGAGGAATTTAGCATTTATGGGAAATGCCAATATGGGATTAGTCATTACTTGCGTAGGAGGTGGGCGGGGGGTTTCAAAGTTATAATATACCCGTGCATTATGCAGGATTAGCAGCATCAAAGGGAGGGAGTAAGGTTAGCATTAATAAAGGGAAGGAATGTTAATAGTATGGAGCTGCAGCAACTAATATGCTTATAGACTATACATTGTAATATTACACTATGTATTATTCTACCCACCCTACTGTATACCACACTGGGGCTTGTCAGGTGCGGTAGACGTGGGGTTGTGAGTCGTGGCCAGGAGATGCCCCCCCTCTCCCGTATGCACGGTGGGTTCGCTCCGGTTTCTCCGTTTTCCCTCTCACACGAAGAAAAAGTTCTTGTGTGGGTGGAGTTGGTCAAACATCGCAGTGGCAGGACCCTCCTGCAAAAAAGGTCTTGAGACTCAGCTAGGTTTTTGTTTTCGCTAGGTAAAAAAATATTTGACTTTATTATTATTATGTATTATTATTTATTATTATTCGTATGTTTGTCGGAGTGACATGATACATTCAGGCCCCGGGGCTTCTGGGAACTGGAGACAGCGCTTGCTGCTAGAAAGCAACAATTTTCACTGCAGGTTGATCATTAAAATTACACTTTTTTTTTTGAAAGACCAGCGATCAAAGTGCATGAAAAATAACAGGGGGTGGTAGCGGTAGTGGTGGTGGTGCCGAGGAGGAGGAGGAGGAAGAGGATGGAATAATTATTTAATTCGGGATTCTAAATCTAGCTCCGCGGAAAGACTCGGTTGACCCGGAAATCGGGTTGTTCACGGACACCTTCAGTAATGTATTACGGAGCAAAGGTCATTTGGCACTTTGCAATAATGCTTACATCGTGTGTGCGTGCGTGGGCACTGTATATAAACAAGCAAGCACACCAACACGCGCGCACGCACGCACCCATACACAGCAAGACACGAGATGAGCTCTTCACGTGTGACGGAGCGCGGTTGACACGGGCCAAGAAATGGAATTGGACCCGGGCGACCACCCCCCCCCGCCCCGCCCCTAGCCGAGCTTGTCAGATGTTGTAATCTAAGCAAGTTTTGAGCCTGGGTAAGTGCTTGTATTGGGTGACTACCATGCACAGGTAGGCATAGGATGCTGTTGCTGTGTGGGTTATGCGGTGAGCAGCAGAGGACTGTAAAGCAAAATCACCACCCCCCCCCTCCCTGCACTACTGAAAAAAACAACAACAAACAGCTTCTGAAGGTAACCACCACCAACCACTACCACCTCGTGTGGCAGAGACGAGCGCTCACGTGAGAAGTATCGAGCGGACTACAAGATCCGTGCCACCGACCTACAAGGCACTCAATGGCAATGTTGACAGGAACAGATCCATATTCTTAGGTTTTTTCGGTAAAGTCACGTAGGTAAAACATTAAAATTAATAAAAGTAAAATAAAATAAAAAATCACGACGTTTCGGAAGCAACACAAGCTTCCGTCAGCTGTCGGGCTGTGACGGTTCCACCTGAAGACGGAAGCTTGTGTTGCTTCCGAAACGTCGTGATTTTTATTTTATTTTACTTTTATTAATTTTAATGTTTTACCTACGTGACTTTACCGAAAAAACCCAAGAATATAAATCCTTGCAGTCACGAAAGCTTCAAATCTAGAAGGAACAGATCCGTATTTATACTCTCCAACGATGTCCATCACCCATCTTCCGAGTACTTCGAGGGTCAAGGACTTTGCCAGCACGTGCAGCTCCCAAGTTTTGGAGTGTTTTTCTTTCGCTTATTAGACAATCATAATCGATAAATATGTTAAGTCTGTCTTGCAAACTCACCTTTTAAAACTGTACTTCACCCACCCACCCCGCTGGTCCTGGCCGTAGACCCTGCAGTATTTCCTGGCTTCCCATACACGGTGGTGGCGCATTGGGTGTGCGTCTACGGATGAAATGCGCCACTTTACAAATGCAAATCATTATTATGATTATTATTAAGTCGGTCCTCAATCGATATCTGTGCCGATCGTTTGAATCACGCCGCTGCGGCTCGGAGCCACGGTCAACGAGCTCGGCGCGGCTCCGAGTCGCCTGGAGCGGAGCCAGCTCACGGCCGCGTTTTGATCCCTTCACTTTGATTCCGTTTGTTCTGCGAACGTCAACGCGACCCTCCGATCCGGCCTCCTCCCGCTTCCAAGCGCGGGTTATTGGAGAGAGTGAGAGAGACGAGAATAACACGCAATACGACTTTGGGGCCGTCCATAAATGATGTCACGCACCTTAGGGGGGGGGGGGGGGTCAGACATTTGTGACGATCAGTTTAACACGTAGGCTTTCGCGACCAATATTGTTCATAATCAACGATTTTTTGGGTTTAGATCGCGTTATTTATAAATGTGTCGTAACCCTCCACCACCCGACACGGCCAATCAGTAAAAAAAAGTGTCACGTTGACAAAAGACAAATAGTTCACTGCTTTAGCCCACCGGTGTGTTGAAGCGTGAAACCACAACATTTACAATTTGAGTAGTACGACGTTTCCAATGTTGTGGTTTCACGCTTCAACACACCGGTGGGCTAAAGCAGTGAACTATTTGTCTTTTGTCAACGTGACACTTTCTTTACTGATTGGCCGTGTCGGGTGGTGGAGGGTTACGACACATTTATAAATAACGCGATCTAAACCCAAAAAATCGTTGATTATTTGTGACGATGTGTGACGATTGGGGGGGGGGGGTGAGAAATGTGACGTTGCATCAAAATGCGCAACTTTTAATAAATATAGACAACACGTTCTACCTAATTAAATAGAATTTTTAATAAATGTTTTCTCCTACAATATCAGTGCAGCGCCACATTAAATACTGTACGCACTACAATGCCAATAGTTTAAATCGATTTGAAGCATGTTTTTTGGGGGGGGGAGGGCAGAGATTTGTGACGTCATATTTAAGGGGGCGTCTGACTTTTTGTGACGCCGTGTGACGAAGTGGGGGGGGGGTAAAAAATCGTCCAAGATCGAGTGACATCATTTATGGGCGGCCCCTTTGGTAATGCAAAGAAACCCAAAATATCCTCAACTGGAATTGGCCAATGTAAAGGTACCAGGCCTGCGATTTCTCGGTCGTGGAAGGGCCTCCACGTGAAAGAGCTCTGGAGAGAGGGCATTTGGCCTACTCTTCCACGCGTCTTTGGCACACAGTCCCCTTGTTGCACGGCGAGTAACAGAGTCTGAAGTATTCAGCGTTCAGCAACGACCCACGACATGGGCACAGCGACCATAGCAATCGGGTGACTTGTTATCAGATACATCGACATCACGACAACGTACGCTAGGCTGACTACTTGCTGCACAAACAACCGCAGCTTTTCTGGAGCGACGCTATAGCCAAGGGGGGGAGGGGGGGGCGAGTGGGGTAGGGTGCAAATTGTAACGTCTAATCGGATCGTGATATGTGCGGGTTATCAGCCATGTCCCCCCCCCCCTTGCCATCCGACCGATAGCGACGAGGTCTTTCAAGACAAAAGCATCGCTGGCTCCTCGCTTGCAAAGCGGCTCTTGGCTGCAGCAAATGCAGCGGCGGCGGCGGCACTGGTTTCCGCGGTGCCTCGTGCTATTTTTAGCCCTCCGCCTGAGTCTCTAAAGCTTGTTTTGGGAAATGAGAAAAGCTGCAATAATAAGTGAGAGGCTTTGAAGTGAGAGGTGGGAGGTACAGAGGGGGGGAGGGGGGCGGTGGAAGAGGCGCTTGTGAAGGCTGCAGCCACCAGCTTCTCAGAGTCAATATAATTGGCTCCAATGTCTGCGCCACCAATTGCTGTTTCGGGTGCACGCGGCATTTCAATTGACAGCAGCTCTGGGGTGCGCGGCGGGGTTTTTTTTTTGCGGAAACAATCAACGCGTAGGTGCATTCATTAATTCGTTTGTGCGAGCGCGTGTAATTAATTAGCCTTCCTTCCACCAAGGAACGCGTACACACACATACACACGCGCGCGCCCGCTTATTGGTTGAGAAAAAATGTAATTAGATTGAAACATTTTACAAAAATGTGTTTTCACGCCGTTATTTGGCGATTATTGCAATGGGCATTGCCGTGAGATGAACGTGTGCGCGTCTCTTGCGGTGAGCGTGAGCATGTGCTAATATTTAAAAAATGGCACGAAGAAGCAGATACCGCAAGAACTGCCCCCGAGATCCCTTCAAGTCACCTCCCATCCACACTCGGTGATACGACAATTCCTCTCGTGCCCTGCTAGAAAATGTTTGTTTCGTGGCCTGTGAAACCAAAATATTTTTTTACTTATTAGAGCTACATTAAGGTCAATTTAGGCGATTCACCAAATTTTATTTCACGGGTTTGTTGTAGAGTAATTGGCGAGCGCTAAAAAAAATCCATCAAGGGACGAGGCTGGGGAAGCCAATGTCACCTGCCAGAGTAATTTGTGGTGCGTGTGGAACGTGAGTGTGGTGCACAAGAACCCCCTCGCTACGCAGATGAAGGGATTCAATTGTTTGGTAATTATGCGATACGAGAGAAATCAACTGAAGAGACGATAGGCAGCTCCTCGTGCACGCACAACCAAAAACAAATATCCACCGTCATAGCCTCATTAAGACTGGAGGAATCCGATGAGCTATGAAGCTAATTTAATGAAAAATACCGTTTCTGGCAATAAAAACAGGTGTTGAGATGTGGAAACGCCAAATAGATATTTTTCTGCAAGGAATCACGTACTTGTGGTGAACATGTAAACAAACATGCTCTGGTAATAGGAACATTGTCTTGGACACTGATTGGCCAACACCAGTGACAGCAGCCTTGTTTATGGCCTGGTCTCACCAGTGTGAAACCAAAGAATGCTAAAAAGCGAACAGTACAAAGGCAATGCACTTATCAACGCATTTGTCGCTCGGGTTGAGCAGCTTTATCATAGGGTACCTTTTTTGCCAGATATCAAAGTATGAAAAATAAGAATAGGTTTTACCGCTTCTGGCAATAAATCAGGCGTTGAGATGTTCAACCACTAAATAGCCAGAAAGGGTAAAACCTATTCTTACTTGATGATTGTTTTTTTACCCTTCTATCTGGCAACAAAACTGACACCTTTTTTACAAGGAGTCATGTTTGTATAGACCACAATACCTGCAGTCATAATGCAAACAAAAAACATAACTCTAATAATGTATGCACTGTCCTTGAAGTTGATTGGTCCACACCCGAGACAGCTTTCCTTAGCATAGCATTAACGTGAAATTAACATTGCATTAACAGCATTAACATTGCATTAGCATATAATTAACATAGTGTTAGCATATTATTGACATGACTATAGCATCAACATGGTAGCATTTTGTTAACATAGTATTACCATTGCATTAACACAGCATTAACATAATATTATCATGATATTAACATAGCGTTGATATCGCATTACCATCATCGTAACATAAAATTATCCACGACAGATCCACTCACACAAACAAAAACATCTCTCACGCACGAGCCCCCCTCCCGCATACTCGGGCCTTCGGCAAAATAAACTCGCGATTTCTTTACAAGAAATAAATAAAAGTTTTTCGAGCCGTCAATTCGCTTTGCTTAGGGAGCGTCCCGCAATGAAAATGTCCCCCCACCTCCCCCCCCCCACACACCCCCACCTCACCCCCACCCCCCAATCTGCGCAGCGTGAAGGTTTGATGATGAACTTTTGCGTGGCGGTTCTCGCCAGACGACGATGGTTCCGATTGTCGGAAGAATCCGAGGAGGTGCGCGAAGGGGGGGGGGGCGCGGGGGGGGGGATGCGCGGGGGGGGGGGTGCGCGCGGGGGAGGGGATGCGGGGGGGGGGGGGTGGCGCGCGTGGGGGGGGGGGGCGCCGGGGGGGGGGGGAGACGGAGGGCGAGGGGGAGAGATTCACGAAACGTTTTTTCTGATTCTGCTCGCTGACGTTCGCCGTGACTTGGAATAGAAATGTAAGCAGCACTGCACCACAAAGGGCGTGCATCAAAGACAAAGATCCCCCGTATAGCCTGAACAGACTGTGGGGGCAAGTGCTGTTAGCAAACACCTATGGAGGCCGGAACGGCGCACGAGACGGGGTGGGTGGTCAGCACCACGTCCGGCCGCCTTTGTCTCCCCACCGTTGATATTTACGCACCGCACCAGGTACTCATTTGAGGCCGAGTCCACCTAGGGGAGGCTCATGACCGGTGTAAAATGTCGCCACTGTTATTGGTTGGCCGGGTTCGTAGCGCAGCGCGCAAAACCGCTGCGTCACCGCTCCCCCATCACATAAGAGCTCACACACTCACAACAACAACCGCCA
Source organism: Lampetra fluviatilis (assembly GCF_964198595.1). NCBI lineage: Eukaryota > Metazoa > Chordata > Hyperoartia > Petromyzontiformes > Petromyzontidae > Lampetra > Lampetra fluviatilis. The sequence continues at coordinate 12,797,348 of NC_136288.1, forward strand.
TTCGCCACTTAGTGGCGGTGACGTCACCACGGCGCTTGTGCCAGGCTATGTGCACCTTGAGGCCACGTGAAGTGTCGAACGCCCGCTGGCAGGAGGTTACGGGACAGACTCAGGTGCCACGGGTCGACTTACTGAGATGACTGACTGATGCACCACCTGTGCCCCCTACTGTACTGTGTTTTAGCCATCCGGCGCTCCGCGCGTTGTTGTGAGCGTCGCTCCTCCGCCCTCCGTTGTTGTTGGAGGGCGACTGCCTCCAACTGCCCAGCAGCGTCATTCACGAGCCTCCTCCACAGAGGCTGATCTTGACACCGCTGGTACCAGTCATCGGCAAGTCCACTCAGCTCCACATCCTCCTGTACCACATCACTCCATCTCTTCTCTAGCCCGCGCCGCGCCCGTTTAGCCCCCTCGATCCGGCCGAACAAAAGCTGTTTAGGCATGCGATGACTTGGCATGCGGGCTACATGGCCCAGCCAACGCCGCATCATTCACACACTCACTCACACTCACTCACACCCACCCACACCACTCCTCCTTTTGGTGTTGAACTAAATAAATGAATCCCCCCCCCCTCCTCCACCTCTCTCTCTCTCTATTCGGGGCCTCTGCGCCTCTTGCACATCAGATTGCCAAGCCATCCTTCCGTCACGTGTCTTTTTTTCCTTCACAAGGGGCCGCGAGATAAACCAAGGTCGCCGTAATTGCTTCACGATGGGAGTCACCGGGCAGCAGCAACAGCAATAAAGACAGCCAGCCAGCCAGCTCCTCTTTGTAATTAGCCAGGGGTGGTCCCCCCCCCCCTCACTGCCCCTCCCATGCCCTGCCTGTCTTATCACCCTACCAAGCGCGCACACACAAAGGCACAAACCCCCTCCCGCATCCCCCCGCCATGCAGACAGTGGGCGCCACGGTGGCGAGATGTTAACTCCATCGCCTGGTATGGAGGAAGTCGTGGGTTCAATCCCGACTCTGACGCCTGCTGGATTTTTCTCAGGGTCGTCCGGTTTTTGTCCACTCCACGTTCATAAACGTGCGTTTTGAGTATTTGGCTGCTATACATTTGCGCACGATGATTAAGCTACGTCGGTGAGCTAGCATTTGTGATAACCAGGTCGCTTCTGAAAAACAGCTACATAGCTCAGTGGGCCTTACCTGGTAAAATAAAGAAAATAGTTTGGTTTAGACCGTTGCGGGCAAGAGTTGTTAGCGATCATCTATGAACAGTGTCGGATATTCCGAGCAGCAAAAGTAGCTACATATGTAGTAGCTACGGGCCCTGCACTTTCAAGGGCCCCGCGCTAAATGCTTTAAAGCTATAAATTCCGGTTCAGTGATTCTGCACTTGCTCTATTACTACAGTACTATACTGCCTTCAACTTTTATGAACGACTGGGTGTTTAAGGTTAGCGATTTGTCGTATTATATGGCTGTATAGCAAATGAAAAAATACAATTCCTTTAAGATACAAGTAAAAAATGTGTTTTAATATTTACGTCTTTTTTTTAATTTAGGGCCCCTTTATAACGCATGCTACAGGTCCACGAGGAGGGTACGAACGAGCGCGTGGTGTTCAAAGTTCAAAAGTTCAAAGTTCATTTATTAGGTATAGCCCTGTGAGCCATTCGGCTCGTGGTGTGATCAGAACCACGCGCGCTCTCACCGCGACGTACACACAGACGCGCCAGGTTTTCACGTTAAGGTCGAGTCGACCTAGGGGAGGCCCAGGACTGGTCGATGTCGGTCCTCTCGGTGCCCGGTTCGTATCGCCGTGCGCTGACCGCTACGCCACCTCTCCCCACTACCACCAAACACCAAACACAAAGACAAAGATCGCCCGTATAGTCTGGGCAGACTTTTGGGGGAAGTGCTGTTAGCGAGCACCTCTGGACACGAGGAGGTGGTGGCCAGCACCACGCCCGGCCGCCTTTTTCTTCCCAGTGGCGATCATTACACACCGCAGCAGGTACTCATTTAGGGCTGAGTCGACTTAGGGAAGGCCCAGGGCCCATTCAAATCATCGTCACTGGTGTTGGCCGTGAGCGGGAATCGAACTCGGGCCGCTGGGTAACATAGCGCAGCGCGCTAACCGCTGCACCACCGCTCCCCACATCACCAAACACACGAAGACAAAGACCCCCTCCACGCAGCTATTCCATGCGGACTGTCGAAGTGTTGTGTGGTTATTTGCGAGCATCTATTAAGCACCGAGACCAATTGACGAGATCACCCCGCCAAGCGCGCATCTGCCCGCCCATCCAGAGCGCAGTCCAGCCTCAACTGCGGCTTAGCTTCCCAGCTGTGATGAGAGCGGAACACATTCCGGGCGAATTTGGTCAAAGACAAGAGTAAACACTCATTATCCTGCGACAAAGCGCCATGTCTTAAGCGGTTTCATCTCGCAATTGCTATATAGTCTCTAAAGGACCCTTGAAGTTCAATGATTTAAATTGAATTCGACTGACGTCCCCTATTCCCGCCCTCCACCCACCACGCCCTATAGCGAAACCTCTCTACCTCCCATCTCTCACTCCCATCACCCAACTCCCCCCCCCACTCCTCCTCCAATCTCCCCACCCCCAATCCATCCCTTGCCCTTGTCCCATCGCATGTAATTAGCATGTAACACACGCAGAGGCCAACGCCGCGGCGCCATCGCAAACCAATCACCATCCATCAGGGCTGTCCGAATTTCATTTTGCAATTCTGCCTTCTCGTCCTCATCATCATTGCTTTCCGTTCCCACGGAAAATCGCGTCCACTCCGCGTGCGCTGTGCCCCCCCCCCCCAGCTCTCCTCGTCACGCGCACGGAGAATTCCACTCAGAAAGCAGTGTACCACCTTGCACTATTCGCAGCCGTCGCTGAAAAGCAGAGAGAGAGAGAGGGAGTCTGGGTAGACAGGCGACTGTTTTTGGGAGAAAAAAAAGTGGCGATGGCTAGCAGCTATTGAGGACGGCGATGCGAGCCAGGAGCGGGTGTGGTCAGCTCACGACCGCCTTTGTCTCCCTCGTGCTGGTGTTTGCACACCGCATGAGGTTTACTCGTTTAAGGCTCAATCGACGAAGGGGACGCCTAGGACGAGTTCCGATACCGCTCGCTACTGATGTTAGCCGTGACTTGGAAATTAACTTAAGTCCCACAGCACCAAGTCGCTTGTGCCAGGCTGGGTGCACTGTAAGGTCACGTGAAGTATTCATGGCTCGCTAACAGGGCCATGGGATAGAGCCAGGTGCTGTGGGTTGACCGAATGAGATGACTGGCAGATGCACCCAAAAAAACAAAGACAAAGATCCCCCGTATAGCCTTAACAGGCTATTGGGGCAAGTGTTGTTAGAGAGCACCTTTGAAAGCCGGAACGGTACACGAGAGGGTGGGTGGCCAGCACCACGCCCGACCGCCTTTGTATCCCTAGTGGCGATGTGTACACACTGCACCAGGTACTCAGTTTAGGCTGAATCGACCTAGGGGAGGCCAAAAACTGGCTCAGATAATCGTCACCGGTGTTGGCCGTGAGCGAGAATTGGGTCGCCGGGTTCATAGGAGCAGCGTGCTAATCGCTGCGCCACCGCTCCCCATTTGCACGCGAACACGCACACTCAGCCACGCAATTAACGCAAAACTATCACAACGCAGACCACCACAAAGCATGTAAAACGTCACAACTATGTGTTTTATGTAGAAGGGCCATTTCCTGAAACGTCACCTATTATATATTTGTTTTACTAGTAGGAACCTTCTGGTTACACCAGCCCACAGGAGATTTTTGTGTCCGTCCGTCCAGCAGGGAGGGGCTAGGTGGGGAGGGGCTGGGAGGAGCCGGGTGGGGAGGGGCTGGGTGGGGAGGGTGGGGCTAGGTAGAGGGTGGGAGGGGAGGGGCTGGGTGGGAAGGGGCTGGTCACCCCGTGGTGCCCTTATAAAACTCAACGTTTAACCTACTCACGCCGGCTTGTGCCCGCCCTCACAGTTGGGCATATTTGCGGAATACACCACGCCGCCGTTGACCCTGTCCATTGACCGAGCAACCCAACGTTCCTACCAGCTCCCTCCGCAGGAATGTGTTAATTTTAAGGCCGCAGTGTTATTGATGAATGTGTTGAGTCGTTTTTTAATGTCATTTGTGCTTGTGCACGACTGTCAACGCAGCAGCAGCATCACCAGATAATGCATTGAACGAGAAATGTGGAATGCGGCACTCACGTAGTGAACGTTGCATCTCCCTTGGCGTTAGCGAACGCCATCTGCATAAATGACGTCACAGAGCTGTTGCACGTGGTCCCGGCAACCGCCACTCCACCAAATTACTTGGCGATATCGCGTTAACGACGGCGCATAAACACAAACAACAACAACTCACACTCGTCAATGACATCGTGGCCTTAAAAGGAAAATTATTTAATGGGCGACGTTTCGGCCGATGCCCCTTCTTCATTGGATTTACACACCAGGTGGCGCTCTACCGTGCCACGTGCCCTGCGAGAGGGTTAATAATTGCAAGGAAGGAACGCTGCAAGTCCTGTAAATATGCAGAAGAGAAAAAAAAACACATGACGGTCAATTAACTGTAATTTGAAACGTTTGTTGTTTAGTGAATGTCATTAGACACTAAGTAAAAAAAAAACGCTCCCGTTCCAATGTTCGTGGATGTGACGTGGAGGTCGTTGAAACTCACTCTGACAGCCCGATGGAGGAGGAGGTGGTGGTGGTGGTAATGTGGACTGTGTAAGGGTGATCCTCGCTGGACGTGTTGACCGTGGAACAAGGGGAATACCTAAAGCGAGGTCGAGGTGATGATGACAATGATATTATTCTCGGGTTATGGACTGCTGAATCTGTCCCAGGGGTCGTCAACTTGGGGCTCTTTAAGGAGCTGCTTTCGTGACGTGTATTTATTAAAGGGCCCATCGTCTCGTATTCATCACACGGCGCATTGCGACTCGTGACATATTGAGTTTCTTACGCAATTCCAAACAAAAAAATGCCCCTTCTTGTTGTGTTGGTCGCCGACTCCTGGTCTAGCGGAATCTAGCAGAAGGAAGGAAGCGAGGTACAGCGTTGGCCCTGGTGACCTCTTGGACACGCAACAATGTTTCGCTACAAGATCGGAGTGTCCGCTGCCGGCTTGAGATTGCCCATCACTCATTAACATTCATCGCACCCACTTGCAAAAAAAAAATGTTCGATTAAAAACGCTGAAATTTGAACAAAACCACGCGAAAGGGAACGCGAGATTAAATGTAACGGCTCTCGTATCTGCGAAGTCTACCCCTTTCGTTGTTTGAGAGAGTCAAACAAGAATCGGATACAGCGGGGAGACTCAAATTTTCTCTTTTCATCTCGCTCCACGCTCCCCTCTCACCTCCCGATCCTGTGGGGGCGGTTGCCACCTTCCCTCGGCACCGTCCAATGTCCTCTCAGAACGTTGCCAATTGTTCGCAGGCCAATACAAAACAACGGCGCTTTGTGCCAGGCTAGGTGCACCTTTGAGGCCACGTGAAATGTCGAAGGAGGCCACGTGACAGATCCAGGTGCCGTGCGTTGGCCGACTCGGATGACTGACGAAACAAAGACAAAGGTCCCCCGTGTAGCCTTTAACAGACTGTTGGGGCAAGTGCTGAATTAAATATACTTTTTAATAAATGTTTTTTCCAACAACATCAGAGTGCAGCGTCACATTAAATACGCACTACAATGACAATAGCTTAAAGCGATTTGAAGCATATTTTATGGTTTTTGGTGGGGGGGGCAGAGCTTTGTGACATCATATTTGAGGGGGGGGGGTCTGACTTTTTGTGACGCCGTGTGACGAGGGAGGGGGGGGGGTCAAAAATCGTCCAAAATCGTCAAAAAACGCGTGACGTCATTTATGGACGGCCCCTTACTTCGTTAATGGGTACACACAGGTAAAAAGCACGTACACGCGCAAAAAAAAAACCACGCGTGCCTTAGTAAATCAGCTTCGTGGCATTTTCAGACCATTCAGATGCAACGTTCAGTCGTCCGAACGCCGCACGCGCCGGAGGCATGCAGATCTCTTCGCTCTGAATGCAAATGTCTTAGCCCAGCGTCATTCCTTTTCATACCACAATTTGGAGTATAATTGGACGAAACTAAATAAATAAATTCGATTTTATTTTAAAACATCACGGAAGCGAGAAGTTCAGGTCATTTCAATTGGTGACCCCCTTGCCTGGTTCTTTCTCGCCTTCTGCGTCTTCCTCGTCTGTGTTTAAACATCGCCCGTGATTCAGCACTGCTGGTGTAGCCGTAACAGACTTGTGCGGTGCAAGTGCTGTTAGGGGCCGTCCATAAATGACGTCACGCGATTTTTGATGATTTTTTATCCCCCCCCCCCCTTCGTCACACGGCGTCACAAAAAGTCAGACCCCCCTCATATATGACGTCACAAAGCTCTGCCCCCCCCCCCCCAAAATAAAACATGCTTCAAATCGCTTTAAACTATGGTCATTGTAGTGCGTATTTAATGTGGCGCTGCACTCTGATGTTGTAGGTTAAAACGTTTATTAAAAAGTATATTTAATTAAGTAGAACGTGTTGTCTATGTTAATTTAAAGTTGCGCATTTTGATGTGACGTCACATTTCTCAAACCCCCTCCCCCTCGTCACACATCGTCACAAATGTCTGACCCCCCCCCCCCCCCCTAGGTGCGTGACGTCATTTATGGACGGCCCCTTAGCGAGCACCTATGAAGGCCGGCACGGCCGCGCAAGCGTGCGGACGTCGCGCCAAGTGCAACATCGCGCTCACTTGCAACGAATCACGTCGCAAAAAACAAGTCAGCCTGCGTCAGGGAAACACGCTGCTCGCTGCAAAATTGTGCGCGTGTGTGTGTGGGGGGGGGGAGGAGGCAGAGGAAATGGAGGGGAGGGTGGTGGTGTCGACGCAGAGCAGTGCCCCATGATAATATGCATCGGCCCCCAGTGACCCCCGGGTGTTAGCTGTGAACACTGCCCACGATGCAGCAGCAGGAGCCACGAGTCTTGCCCGGCACCACCCGCAGAACGCGCGTGGGATTCTTCATCTAAATTAGAGGCCCCGTGCACGAATTGAATTACGCAACGGGCGCACGGAGAAATGAACAATTAACGCCTGCCTCGATTGGTGGGTCGTGGAGAGATACGGGGGGGTGCGAGGGGGGGGGGTGCGGGGGGGTGCGGGACGATGGCGGGAGGGGGGTGCGTGGGGGGTGCGGGAGGGGGTGCGGGGGGGGGGTTCGGGGGGGGGGGTTCGAAGGGGGGTTCGGGGGGGGGTGCGGGGGGAGGGGGTGCGGGGGGAGGGGGTTCGGGGGGGGGGTGTGTGGGGGGGGTGCGGGGGGGGGCTGTGAGCAGCGAGCGGCTGAATAAGAATGCCGTTCTTGCGTAGACAATGATGCGTAGACAATGATGAGTAGACAATGTTTGCGTAGACAATGTTACGTAGACAATGTTACTTAGACAATGTTGCGTAGACAATGTTTGTGTTGATAATGTTTGCGTAGACAATGTTACGTAGACAATGTTTGCGTAGACAATGTTTGTGTAGACAATGTTTGCGTAGACAATGTTGCGTAGACAATGTTTGCGTAGACAATGTTTGCGTAGACAATGATGCGTAGACAATGTTTGCGTAGACAATGTTGACACTTTGCGATGATGGAAAATTAGCGCGTGGCCTCGCGACATTTGCAGCGGCCATTGTACGATTTTGTGAACACACAAAACAGGGGACGAGGAGGAGGATGGAGCTACCGGCTCCATGGATTGTGGATTCCGAGAGAGAGTTTCAGCCTAAAAATGCACGATCAAGAGCCCCTCTGACCCCTTTCCTGACCACTTGCCGATTGTGTGCAACACATTTATCAATGAAAATAAAAAGGCGTCCGAAAATGAATTATAACAACAAGAACGGTGAGCGGTGTTAATGTTCTTCGAGACACTGACATTAATTCAATAAGAATGCATGTACTGCACTCATAAGTTTCAGGCTTTTTTCATGGTATCGATTAGATATTCTCGAATTATTAATACACCTCTACATGTCGTTCATCATGCACTATAATCAATCATTCACGATAATCAATCAATCACGATAATGAATCATTCACGATATTCAATCATTCACGATAATCATTCACGATAATCAAGAATTCCAACACAGCTATGGGAATGGATGATGACACGATGTTTAAGTTATTTCGGTAAAGTCACGTAGGTATAAAAGGAAATAAATCACGATGCATTTTAGTAGGCATAAAAGAAAATAAATCACGATTTATTTTATTTTATACCTACGTGACTTTACCGAAAGAACCAAAGAGTATGGATTCCTGCAGTCACGAAAGCTTCAAATCAAGATTGATGTTTAACTTCTTCAAGGTCCCTTGGTTTGCTAGTTGTAGATTTTACCTTTTTTAAACCCCAGAGATTAAAAATCGAACGGTGTGAAGTCGGGTGAACGGGTGGACTTGTCTTGATATTTCCAAAAATCATTGAATCAATATTCACAAAACAATAAAACTCATAAACATAACGTAAAAAGTCACGAAACACTTATGTCAGTATCTCGAATGACAATGTAACTATCCAACTTTATTTTTTGGTATGGACAATATCGTCTGAATGTCACCGGACATTCAGAACGCTGTACGGACACAGTTGTCCATATTTATTCACCAACGAGAGAGAGCGAGACGGAGGGGGGGCACAATCAATCATGGGCAGTGCTGAGTGTTGACAAAGGAAACGCCTTGCGCCTGGACTTGAACGAGCTTCCACCGAGCGAAGGTTGACTGCTTGACTTCAACAGAGAGCCTCGGTTGCTGGAGAGAAGAGTGCATGGCAGGAAGACGTGAGCTAAGGGGCCGTCCATAAATGACGTCACGCGATTTTAGACGATTTTTGACCCCCCCCCCCCCCTTCGTCACACGGCGTCAAAAAAAGTCAGACCACCCCCCCTCGAGTATGACGTCACAAAGCTCTGCCCCCCCCCCCCCCCAAAATGAAAACATGCTTCAAATCGCTTTAAACTAATTGTCACTGTAGTGCGTAGTTAATGTGGCGCTGCACTCTAATGTTGTAGGAGGACACATTTATTAAAAAGTATATTTAATTAAGTAGAACGTGTTGTTTATATTAATTTAAAGTTGCGCATTTTGATGTGACGTCACATTTCTCAAACCCCCCCCCCCCTCGTCACAAATGTCTGACCCCCCCCCCTAGGTGCGTGACGTCATTTATGGACGGCCCCTAAGACAAAGGGAAGATCCTTCCCGAATAACCTGCGACTGACTGTTGGGGCCAGTGCTGTTAGCGAGCACCGATCATAATCAGAATACGTGTTCATACTGGAGGAATCCGATTATCTATACTGATCTTTCTTCACACAAGTCCCGTATGAAGGCCGGCAAGGCACACGAGGGGGTGGGTGGACAACACCACGCACGGTCGCCTTTGTCTCCCCAGTGGCGATGTTTACACACCGCACCAGGCACTTATTTGAGGCCGAGTCGACCTAGGGGAGGCCCAGAACTCGCACAGATAATCTTCGCTGGCGTTGGCGGCCGTGAGCGGGAATCGAACACGGGTCGCCGGGTTCGGAGCGCAGCGCGCTAACCGCTTACACCCCACCCCTCCACATTGAAGGCACAGACACACGCACAGACACACACAGACACGCACAAGCTGTTTAGGCATGCGGTGGCTGGGCATGCGGGCTACATGACCCAGCCAACGCAGCCTTGCCTGCCGGAGGAGCTCACCGATGGGATTTTGCCCAGATCTTTCAAGGATTTGTGAGCACAGACACACACACAGACACAAGCACGCACATTCGCCAATTACACTGTGGCCCTATAGGACAATATGTATTAGGGGCGTTTAGGCAATGGTCATTCTTCACAGCACGGGAAGCGAGAATATTTATGAGTTGACTTTTCAGAATCGCCGATAGTGCACGGGTGATTGCGAGGAGCGGGCAGGGAGAGAAAAAAAGCATTGAGGGATAGGAGGAATGTGGATTCTCTAACATACGCAGGGTAAATACCTTCTGTCGCATGGCTGATGCAGAGCAACGACTTCAATTTAACATTGAAAGCGGCCAAGCCCAGATAACCGCGTCAACAGGAGCAGCGGAGTGGTTATCTATGTGATGTCTCCTTCTCCGTAGTTGTGGATCGGGGCATTGCGTCGTTACACGTTGTTACGCTCTGTTCTGGATGACCACAGTCGCACCACTACTACTGGAGGGTTTTTCATTTTCCATTTGTGCATCAGGTGTCCGGATCTGCTGCCATAGTTTGGCAGTGGGATGCGATTAAGGGTGGACCGTGAGCTCCGTGGAAGACCAAACCCCCCAGAGGGATCTTCTGCGTTGGGTCTTTCATCTCATTCAAGACCTGTCTCATTCAAACTGCTCATAATAAAGGTAGGTGGGCTTGGGCACGACACGTCGCGACTAGAGACGATAGCCGATGGTCAAGATGAGAAAAGGAACGGCAGCCAATGAATGGAACGCGTCCGGGAGTGCATCCACCAAGAAGACGGAGGGATAACATCAGGGACGCTGCGGTGGCGAGATGTTAACTCCCTCGCCTGGTATACAGGAGGTTCGTGGGTTCAATCCCGATCCAGACCCTGACGCCTGCTGTATAAATTTTAGTTTGCGTGTCTCTCTCACCGTGGTCGCGTGGAATTGTCTTCGGGTCCTCCGGCTTTTCCCCTCCACATTTCAAAATCGACGTGCGTTTAGATTATTTGGCTGCCATAAATGTCCACGCGATAAGCCACTTCGCCGAGCTCTCATTTGCGGCCAGGTCGCTTCTAAAAAAAGATCTGTACAGCTCAGTGGGGCCTTACCCGTTAAAATGAAAAATAGATCAGTTTTAGTTTCGTGTGCATGGTGCTACGTGGGTTGTTTTGCTGCTGCTGCTGCTGCTGTTGTTGTTGTTGCATCGCACGCAAAACCGCGAGAGGTGGCGGCGGCTGTTGGGTGAGGCCTTCATCCAGCAGCGGATTGATCGTGGCCGACGATGGCGACTTAAAACGAACGTCAACCCGCGTGTTGCGAGAAGACGACCGAGACGCATTTTGACTTTGCGGGGTTGTTTGCCAAATTCGGAGGCCTCTGTGCGTCTTCTTTTCCAAGCCACGTGCCACCACGAGTGCACCGATGCATTATTATCATCATCATCAGGATCGTCACGCGCGATTCTTATTCGGCTTAAAAGCCCGTTGAGCCTGGGAGCAATTTATAACGAACACAGATAACACTGGGTCAACAACAAAAAAATTCTGGCCTGGACTTTTGCAGCTGTTTTAGACTAATTTCAGGGTGCTGATTCCAAATCTGATCTCAGATTTGCTCTATCACATTTCATTTTTATGCCATCGGCATACCCCATTTTCATTGATTTTACCAGAAATTAACTCTGTCACTTATGATTGCAAGTTGTTGCGAGTCAGTGACTGCTTTAGTGTTAAAATATGGTGCTGTATTTTTAGGATAGTGTGTTTATAATATTATTTCATGTAGATATCCACATTTATTTAATATTTTTCTTCTGCAGTTTTAATTGAAAATGCAATATTTGATATCTCAAAAACCTGACAAAAACTGATGCCAGATTTGGAATCAGCACCCCAAAATTACCTTAAAACCGTTAGAATACCTTTTGCCAGAAAAAGTGTGTTGACCAGTGTAATATATGCGCCGTCCCCAGCAACGATCGCTTCACGTAGTGAATGCGCTGGGGGTAAGAGGTGCCTCGTGTGCGCCTGTCCCACGATCCTCCTGTCAGCTGCATCAGAAAACACGCCCAGCCCAAGGGGGCACTTGACGCCCGGCTTCCCCGCAACGGGATGCGACGCTAACGGGCGATGCTCATTGTTGCTGATCCCAGAGGGAAGATGATGTTGGCAATGACGATAATGATGATGATAATTAATGGCAATAACGGATGATGATGACGTGAATGATGATGATGCTATGTCAATGACGGTAACAATAATGATAGTTTAACGATTACAATAACGATTACAATGATAAATTCATGATTTTAGTCTGCTTGCCACTCTACCAACCAAGGTACATTGTGGCCAAAGACAAAGATCCCCCGTACAGCCTCCGCAGACTGTTGGGGCAAGTGCTGTTAGCGAGCACCTATGAAGGCACGGCACACGAGGGGGTGGGTGGCCAGCACCACACCCGGCCGCCTTTGTCTCCCCAGTGGCGATGTTTACACATCGCACCAGGTATTCATTTGAGGCCGAGTCGACCTAGTGGAGTCCCAGGATCGGTTCAGATAATCGTCACTCTTGTTGGCCGCGAGCAGGAATCGAACCCGGGTCGCTGGGTTCGTATCACAGCACGCTGACCTCTCCACTATCTCCCCCCCCCCACACACACACACTGGAAACCTTCTGTAATGCATTCCTAAATTCAGAATCTCTGCAGACGTCACACGCAGAACATTGCCCTTGCAGCAATGATGCCCCGTTCCGGACAAAAACATTAAATGTCCATGCTTGTGGGGGGGGGGGGGGGGTGGTACCCCCCCATATCCACCCTTATTTTTTTTTAAGAGATTGCAGATTTTTTTAAAAGAGGCATGCATAACAAATCCATTAATTGAAACATTTACCAACTTAATTAGGAAGCACGCGGAATGCGCTGTTGCATAAATGTGCCATGAAAGGCCTAACACAGAGGCGGTGTGCGGTAAAAACTCGCGGCTGCCGCTGCCGCAATAACAACCCCACCACCCACGTCCGGCCACAGACAGCCCGGCCCAACAAGTGAGCCTTGTGGCTTGTCAATGAGCCGTCTCCCCCATGCCGCAACGCTCCACACCATCACGAATGGGCGAGTGCATTGTCTGGGCATTGGGTATTTTTTTTTAAAAACACCAGCGAACGCAACACAAACACCGCCCCTCCCGCACCTGCTCCCCAATGCGGAAAACATCCTCAAATCTCTTTGGAGGCAGTGCCATCATTTACAGCCCGCAGTCAATCCGCTGCCGGATGAACGTGTCGTCATACGGTAGGGGTTTTATTTGAACTCAGCTGATCACGCCGGTCAGTGCGGGTTTGATCGGTCGATGGGGGCCTGCCCATCCGGGACCGGTGGAGATGTGACCTCGCCACTCGTGTTGGCTGTGGCCGGGAGTGGAACTCGGCTCCATCAACGCAGTGCGCGTCAACTGCTGCGGTCAAAAGCGCCGCGCCATTCGCGAGCGCCGATTATAGGTCAAGCGCAGAGCACAGGCGAGTTGTGTGGTCAGCACCATGCCCCGGTCTGCCTTCGTCTTCGCTCGTTGCAGACTGCACCGGGTGCTAATTTCAGGCCGAGCACACGGGGGGGAGACGGGTTCAAATTCCACTCGCCACCGACATTCTCTGCGGCTGGGAGGCATGGCCAGGAATCCATCTTAGGCAGATACAGATCGTTCACCACTGCACTGCTGCCCCTCTCGTACAACAAAGACCGCCCCCCGCCCCCCCCCGCGTGTCGCCTTAAAATAATTGGGGCAAGCGTTGTTCGCGAGCACTTATCAAGGCTGACATGGCACACGAGGGGGTGGGGTGGCCAGCACTCCGCTCGGCCACCTTTGAGTCCCCAGTGGCGATGTTTCCACGCCGCACCATCGGAGCACGAGTCGACTTCGGGGGAAGTCCAGGACCTGTTCAGATAATCGACACTTGTGGTGGCCGTGAGCGGGAATTGAACCCGGGTCGCCGGGTTCCGATCGCAGTGCGCTTGCCACCACTACACAACTGGCATTCGCCACGGAGTGGCGGCGACGTCACCACGGCGATTGTGCCAGGCAAGGTGCACTTTTAGGCCACGTGAAGGCTCGCTGGCAGGTCACTGGACAGACCCAGGTTCCATGGGTTGACCCAGATGACTGGCAGACGCACCACAATGTAGAATTTCTTTCGCACCGTACATATCCAACAGTGTTAAAACACAGTGCATTGAAACACTCCGAAATTGTTACTGCCACTTTAATATGTTGCAAAGTACATAATTCCCAAGAGTAACCACACCTTGGACAAACACCGCAGTCGCCCTCCCCCCCCCCAATGTCCAAACGCCGCCACCTTTCGTGCGGAAGGCCCGGAGAAAAGCTATACCGCACCAATGCATACAACCACCACCAACCCCCACCACACACCAGCTCCCGTACCCCCCACCGCTCCACCACTCCACACGACGGATAGGAGCCAACCATCTGCCAAAACCCGCACGCTCTCCCAAAGCTTCCAGCCGTCACGCTCTCACCACGGCGAGCACTCATCCCCCCCCCCCCAGCACGTTACACCGCGCGCAACTTTCTCGTTCATTTGCATGTAAATTGGGTAACGCGCCGCGCGTGCACCTGCCACGCGACAGGGGGTGCAACCCCCCCCCCCCCAACCACCCGTCCCCCGGGGCAGCGAGGGAGAGGCAGTGGATGAGGTCTGGAGATGGAGATTCGAGCCCAAGACGCCCAACTCTGAACGGGGGGGGGGGAGGGGGCGCCTTGGTTTTTATACGGCGAACGCGCGTGGCCACGGGATTTCCAGCAGGTAGCAAGGCTAGCTAGCAAGCCGTGGATGTGCATCGGTCAAAATCATTGTGAAGATAGAAAAAAAAACCCACCCACGAGTTCGCTTGATGCAACATTGGAGGTAGGGTCTTGATTTGAAGCTTTCGTGACTGCAGGAATCCATACTCTTTAGTTCTTTCGGTAAAGTCACGTAGGTATTTTATTGTATTTTATACCTACGTGACTTTACCGAAAGAACCAAAGAGTATTTGGAGGTAGGGCCCCCGGCCGATTGATTTCCCAGGAATTATTGCGTGGATCCTTAACCAATTTCGAACATCTAGGACAGACCAAAGCGCCCACAACTTGCCACCGTGAAGGTTCTGCTGCTGATGACAAGTCGATGGCATTCCTTTCCGAAGGTCACGCAGGCGCGCACAGCGTGTGTTGGGGGGGGGGGGGGTCCCCCCTACATACAGCGGGCGTCTTCGCAGGAGACGGCTTTAATAAGTGCTGCCCGTACGCGACGCTGACGCAGATTACATTCCGATCCGTGCTGCGTTATTGCCACTAAAGGGTAGCACATGATTTAGCACAATATAGGGTCAGGTCAGTGATAAGTCTCACGACTGTCATCATGAAGGAAACTTTCTATAGTTTTCTACGTCTTTTCGCTAAATGAACAGTGCTTTTTCATTTTTTTTAAGAAGCCAGCAGTAGCCAGTGAAGCTAAAGTAAAAATCGCAACAACCACAAAAATAAAGCAACGTTCAGCAAACGGTGATTAAGACGAAAAATCGTAACAAATCGATGACGGCGAGAAACGTAACGAAGTATCGGCAAAATGAAATGGGAGGAGACAAAACTAGGCCCAAAGCTCAGCAGTGACACTAACCAAAAAAAACCCGGTGAGAATTGATAAAAAAAACAACACAAGAGGTTCTCATCCAAAATCAAGTAACACGCCGTCCCGCGATTGGTTAGGCTTGAGAGCGTGAACCAGCGAGGGGGCTGTGGAAGAAAAAAAAAATCTGCGTTTCCCGGCGGTCTGGCAAGCCGTACCATATGCAAACTCCTGCACGAATTCGGTGCTCGTCATAATGAAATAAGATTTTTTTTTTACACACGAAATAAATTGGGCGCAGGAGGCGGTCGATTTAGCGGAATGTCCGTTCTTAGTAGACTTAAGTGGCAACACGTTGACGAAGAAGCAGAGGGCGAGAGTGCGTCTGGGGCAGACTTTTAAAGTGAAAGAAATAAGTGAACAGGCAACAATAATAACACTACGCAAAATGGTTGAATTGGATTATTTGTACCTCTGACCCGAAAAACAATCAAGTTGGTTAATAGACTTGGCAGTATGAAACTCATTAAAATATTTGGCAAGTCAATATATATTTGCATTTTATGCGATTGTACGACAAAAACTGAGGGGGGGGGGGTGGACAGAACACGATTTTCAACGGGAATCAATCTTCAAGGAATGTTTCCATTACGTAACGAGGAATTTAATTGAGGAATGAAGCTGACTTTGATTTCAAAAGGTGACACACCACCTTGGCCAACGTGAAAATGCATCGAAGTCATCACAAGTGGCGTACACAGCCCAAACGGTCTTATAATTCCACACAATCGTATCGCGCTAGAAAAGCAGACATTCAAGTTAGTTGACACATCTGATGAGGTCCAGGGATCTATCGGAGCAGTAACCTAGCAAAAGTAGAAAAAATATATCGACCAAAGCAGCAATCCAGAAAGTGCAATATAAGCATCCGGTTTGCCTGCAAAAATATTCTTGATGCACGATTACAATACGGAGTGCCAAGGTTAATCTCTCCCCGAGGTGTGATTTTTATTCCCATCGGAAGCGCCAATGGGTTCAGGCATTAGCACCAACTTCACCTGACAAAAGCCACGTGCATTATAATGTTTTTTTATCTGTATCAAATTCAGGAGAGAAACAGAACGAAAACAAATCCAAACAATTACGTCAAAAACATTATACTTTTGAACATTTTCTAAATCTCAGCTTCTCTCAATTAATTAAATCATGCTTGGAAAGTGTTCTATAGAATCGTGCGATAGGTTTAGATTATTTTTTTCACTACTTTGCTTGCACGGGGCAGAGTTGGTGCGAATTGCCATGTGTGTACTGGCCCCGCCGTGGGTTGTTGGCTGGTTGGGATCACTGCTGGGTTTGGGGGGAGCGGTGCATGCCACCAGGAGAAAGGGGGCTTAACCAGCAATCTCCGTAGCCACCGTCTCCAGCTTCTTGCCGTTCCACACGGTCTTGAACTGCTCCGGGATCGGGAACTCTTTCTGTTGGGGCCGGGGAGAGAGAGAGAGGCAGAGAGAGGAAGGACGACATTTAGCAAAGACAAACAAAGAATTCCCGCATAACCTTAATAAACTGTTGGGGCAAGAGCTGTGAGCTCCTATGAAGGCCGGCACAGCAGACGAGGGGGTGGGTGGACAGTACTACAACCGGCCATGTTTGCCTCCTGAGTAGTGGCTTTTAAACATCACACCAGGTACTCATTTTGAGACAGAGTCAACCGAGGCGAGGTCTTGGACCAGTTCAGATAATTGTCACTGGTGTTGACCGTGAGCAGGCATCGAACTCGGGTCACCGGGTTTGTATCACAGCGCCCTGAACACTAACGCCACCGCTCCCCATCCTGTGTACAGCATAGCCGGACGCACATGCGTGCTACCCGCGTCTTGTTGAAGTGTGGAGTAGCAACTCTCCTTTCTCGTGGAGATCTCAAAAGCCAAGCAGGGGGTTGTAAGCCTGGACAGTTGACCACCAATATTTTTAACCAGACAGTGAGGTCAATCGCATGACGGTAAAACCAGATATGTTTAATTCTCACGAGATTACATTTTGCCAAATTGAGGGAATGAAATGTAATGTTATCGATTTGTTTTGCGTGTGCGATGTCACTGGTAACTGGGCTGAGACCCATCAACTCCCAGCACTTGAGAACGCGGTTCAGAGCCCAGGTGGCTGAGATCTGGATTCAAACCCAGGTTCTCAGTGGAGCTGGCCTCAGCCCTCCATGTTAGCTGTGCCACCTCTTTCCCATCATGCCATTCACACACATTTGGATGATCTATAAATTCAAATTTTATAGAATTAATTTTTATGAAAAAAAATTCCATTAGCATCTAACAACAATTTAAGGGTGTAATCATTATTAAAAAATGCACAGTCAAGCTGAATAAATACTTCATTGTGTGAAAAAATCAACTCCAACAAAATTAAGTAATCAATGTTATTCGATTGGGTAATCAAACTAAATGAAGCAATTATTTAACATATTTGTGAAAATCAATATATTTCAGAGGCAAAGAGAATGTGGCAAACATTCTAGATTTAGATGAGACAAGTGCCAATCTATATGCTGTTATACATCAAAGCACCTACGGTACACCAAATTACAAACATTGACACACTCCTTCATATTAAACAGTGCATATTCTACCCGGTAAATTACACGGATCAGAAACGCAGAGAGAGAAAACAGGACTCAATAAAGTACACACAAATAAGCAGAGGTGCACGCTTGGAATGAGACGCATAAAGCAGAGCGCACGGGATCAGAGAACGCACGCGGTTAACCATTTGATATTGTGACCCGGAGCCAGCTTTAATAGGTGCTCGCTAATGGCGCTTGACCTAATAATCTATTGCATGGCCAGAGGTGCCCAACCTTTTCTCGTAGTGTACCACACCTTTCAACTGTGTGTGGGTACCCCCCTACTAGTATATACTTTCCAAACAGATATTTTTTTTTACTTCTTTAAATTTTTACGATTGTTTGCATACTGCAAATGCGGCGGATGGAATTGTTGCATCGCAAGGTCGCGAAAGGTGGCGGCGGGCTTGGAGAGGCCTTCATCCAGCAGTGGATTGACCATGGCACTCGTGCGCATACACGCGTGCACGTGCACGCAAGAGCGAGTACGCTATGCATTCTTAAAAGAAGATTAAAGAGCCATTTGTTTAAAACAGCTTGGTGTGTTTAGTTTGTTCTCCTTTCCCCGTACCTCCGATTGGCACGTGCCACAGGTTGGGGACCGCCGATGTTGGCTACACGGGGGCAGATCCGTCAGTTTACGTGCGTGTGTGCGTGTGTACGCAAGCGCGCGTGCGTCTCTCACAAAGTCCTTGTCGTGTGGGATGAGCACGTTCATCTCCGACGACTTGGCGCTCACGATCTCGCAGCTCAGCGAGTCCTTGCTCAGATAGATCTGGCAGCCGTCCGTCTTGTTGACGGATATGGTTGGGACCTTGCCCAGGACCTGAGAGCGGATGAGAAAAGGGGGAGGAGTGGTGGGCGCAGTTGGTGTCACGTCGTCACACCAAACCAAAATGACGTCCGGAACTCCAATATAGGAAACTTCAGACCATTGCTTAACCAAAATTCACATTCAATTAAGAATAAAAAATTACATCGGTTTGCATTGCCAGGAGAATACAAGCACAAATCAGAAAACACTCAACCGCATTAATTGATCTTGCCTAATAGCAGCCAAAATAATACGGCGTGTTCATGCTAAAGTTGAGTTGGGTTTTATTATTCTGTGCTTAGCCATAATTCACTGGAACGTGTCGATTACGCAGCTACCATTAAAACAAAAATTACGCACGCACAGGCAAAACGTTAAAAGCGTTGCACAAAAACTTCGCTCGGGAGGGAAAAAAACGTAACTCAACCGAAATAACCGCGCTTACGAAATCGGAAAGCAATGTTTCGCCCCCCCCCCCCGCTGCACCGACGGCTGGATACAAGTAAACGAAAAGAAACAAAATGTGGCAGAAATGAGAGTTGAGAGACTGCGTTGGCAGCGGCGCACAAACACAGCCCCCCCTCGCTTCCAACAGTGCTGCCTTAACACGGCAGAAACGTATATGTCAGGCTGACGTTTCAAAGCAATGGTCCTCCTTCAGAGCACAGGGAGAGGGCAGAGAGATTGAACGACTGGTTATTTGCGACCGCACTTTTCACGGAGACACCGTGGGATGCTGGGAAACGTTAAGTTGATGAACGAATCAGTTTTGAACTGACAAGTTTTTATGTTAGCAGACACTATTTAACAAAGATAATGGCTTTATTACATAAGACTTGTGCCAGAAAGATGAGGCACAACTTGAGCACACGACAGGGGAAAGTGGAAATAAATGATTAAATGTGCAGTGGACACCTACAGGCTATCGACCCATGGATTGTGATGATTAAACAAAGCCTTCCAAAGTAACAAAATGTATTCCTAATAAATAAAAAATAACTGCGGGAGGCCGCACGCCATGCCACAGGTGCTGGAACCCACCTGCACTTGCACGCTCTTGCAGTTGATGAGTTCCACGATCCCCACGACGTCGTCAAACACCAGGCCCAGCTTCTTGCAGGAATCTGCCAGGGGCAGCCGACAACACAAGAAGCAGAGCTTGCCATCGCACAACACTGCGTCCGATTCGTGTAAACACACGATACCGTTCAATCGTGCAAAAAAAACGAGGTTACTCCAGTGGACAAAACCCAGGTCACTCCTGCAAACGACACTATCCTGGTCTCTTTTCAGTTCCCACCAAGTTAAACGAAATTAACTTGTAACGTTTTTATAATAAAATTTGATTTCTGTTGTGGCCGGGTGGCTCTGGTGGGGCAGCCCCGAGCCTCCTCTGTTGAGATCCCTGTGCGTGAATCTAAGGAGCCACACACTTAGGATTGAACGGGCTTCTCAAATCATACCTTGAATGCACTTTAAAACCCATCGTTAAACAAAACGCGTTTTGTGATACTGTGTTGGCAGTGGTGCAGATGCACAAATATTTTTGTGAAGGAACATTGCCAATTATAGTATATATTTATATTCTTCAAAGGGAAATATTGATGAACGTCGATTTAAAGCTTTCGTGACTGCAGGGATTCATCTTCTTGGTTCTTTCGGTAAAGTCACGTAGAAGGGAAGTAATAAAATAATAAAAATAAAACATAATAAAACAATTCTCACGACGTTTCGGCCACAACGCAAGCAGCCATCCTCAGGCGAAGAATGAAACACCCCAAGCTTGGAGCGTATATTTAAGCTGGGTTAGAGGGGGGGGAGGTGGGAAGAAGAGCGCCTAAACAAAATAATTTGCATATCAAGAGGAATTCAGCATATGGAAAATGCGTAGGAGGTGGGCGGGGGGGGTTCCAAATCAATACTATGCCCGTGCATTATGCAGGATTAGCAGCATCAAAGGGGGGGGGGGAAGGGGGGGAGCATTAACAAAGGAAAGGAATGTTAATAGTATGTAGCTGTAGTTACTAAACAACCACGTAAAAACTGCAGTATAAACTGCATGACAAACTAAAGTATAAACTACATAGCATCATCAGTAAACTTACTATACTCTACAATAAGCTGAGTTACTAACAGTAAGTAATACATGAAAAATTCTACGTTGTAAAAAATTATATAATATGCTTCCATCTAAACTTTATTCTCTTACATCACACGCGTCTATACCGTACTATATACTTCCATAGGCAAAACCAACATTAAATTACATACTGTATTGCTATAAACCACCCTATACCTTATACATTTTTAATATAACACTATGTATTATTCTACCCACCCTAATGTGTATCAAAATGGTTTATTACGTCCTTCCAGTGATTGCTAAGCCAGAATCCATCTTCTCGGTTAAAATTGTCTCTGTGTTTGTAAATGTGGATCGCCTCATGTACGAATCTCTCATGATAGCCAGATGGCTTGCAGAGAACCTCTGTCTTGGAGAAGTCAATGTCATGTGAGCCCACTGAGTTGTAACAGTGATCTGCCACGGCTGAGGTGTTTGTCCTACAGTGTTTCAGGTCAGCTTTATGTTCACGGATGCGGTCCGAGACATGTCGTTTGGTTTCCCCAATGTAACTGCTACCACAGAGGCAACTTAGTTTGTAGACACCAGGGTACTGTATGTCTGGAACCACATCTTTTACAGACGGTACCAGATCACGGATTTTATGTACTGTGTTGAATCGGACCTGGATCTTGTGTTTAATCAGGATTTTGGAGATCTTTTTTGTGACCCCAGCAATGTAGGGTAAGGTGATGGTCTTGAAAGGCTCCTCAACAGGATCCTTCTTGGTGGTTGGAGTGATGGCTTTGCGGATTGTGTAGTCGGAGTAACCATTAGCCTTAAGAGCTTGGCGTACGTGTTTGAGTTCACTGGAAATGTGTTCATGGTCGGAGATGCATTGGGCTCTATGATATAGAGTCTTGATGAGGGAATTCTTCTGGGATGGATGGTGGTGGGAATCCGGTTTTAGATAAGCATCCGTGTGGGTGGCTTTCCTGTAGACAGAGTGGCTCATTGAACCATCAGGTCTCCTTTTGATTAGGACATCCAAAAAGGGTAGCTTGCCATCATTTTCGACTTCCATGGTGAATCTGATGGCTGGGTGTATGGAATTGATAGAATTGATCTAGACCAATTTCTCGACCATATCAATTCCATACACCCAGCCATCAGATTCACCATGGAAGTCGAAAATGATGGCAAGCTACCCTTTTTGGATGTCCTAATCAAAAGGAGACCTGATGGTTCAATGAGCCACTCTGTCTACAGGAAAGCCACCCACACGGATGCTTATCTAAAACCGGATTCCCACCACCATCCATCCCAGAAGAATTCCCTCATCAAGACTCTATATCATAGAGCCCAATGCATCTCCGACCATGAACACATTTCCAGTGAACTCAAACACGTACGCCAAGCTCTTAAGGCTAATGGTTACTCCGACTACACAATCCGCAAAGCCATCACTCCAACCACCAAGAAGGATCCTGTTGAGGAGCCTTTCAAGACCATCACCTTACCCTACATTGCTGGGGTCACAAAAAAGATCTCCAAAATCCTGATTAAACACAAGATCCAGGTCCGATTCAACACAGTACATAAAATCCGTGATCTGGTACCGTCTGTAAAAGATGTGGTTCCAGACATACAGTACCCTGGTGTCTACAAACTAAGTTGCCTCTGTGGTAGCAGTTACATTGGGGAAACCAAACGACATGTCTCGGACCGCATCCGTGAACATAAAGCTGACCTGAAACACTGTAGGACAAACACCTCAGCCGTGGCAGATCACTGTTACAACTCAGTGGGCTCACATGACATTGACTTCTCCAAGACAGAGGTTCTCTGCAAGCCATCTGGCTATCATGAGAGATTCGTACATGAGGCGATCCACATTTACAAACACAGAGACAATTTTAACCGAGAAGATGGATTCTGGCTTAGCAATCACTGGAAGGACGTAATAAACCATTTTGATACACATTAGGGTGGGTAGAATAATACATAGTGTTATATTAAAAATGTATAAGGTATAGGGTGGTTTATAGCAATACAGTATGTAATTTAATGTTGGTTTTGCCTATGGAAGTATATAGTACGGTATAGACGCGTGTGATGTAAGAGAATAAAGTTTAGATGGAAGCATATTATATAATTTTTTACAACGTAGAATTTTTCATGTATTACTTACTGTTAGTAACTCAGCTTATTGTAGAGTATAGTAAGTTTACTGATGATGCTATGTAGTTTATACTTTAGTTTGTCATGCAGTTTATACTGCAGTTTTTACGTGGTTGTTTAGTAACTACAGCTACATACTATTAACATTCCTTTCCTTTGTTAATGCTCCCCCCCTTCCCCCCCCCCCTTTGATGCTGCTAATCCTGCATAATGCACGGGCATAGTATTGATTTGGAACCCCCCCCGCCCACCTCCTACGCATTTTCCATATGCTGAATTCCTCTTGATATGCAAATTATTTTGTTTAGGCGCTCTTCTTCCCACCTCCCCCCCCTCTAACCCAGCTTAAATATACGCTCCAAGCTTGGGGTGTTTCATTCTTCGCCTGAGGATGGCTGCTTGCGTTGTGGCCGAAACGTCGTGAGAATTGTTTTATTATGTTTTATTTTTATTATTTTATTACTTCCCTTCTACGTGACTTTACCGAAAGAACCAAGAAGATTGATGAACGTGTTGCGTTTATTATAAAACCCACCAATAAATGTAATAATTGCTGTTAATTTGATTGAAATCCAGCTGTGACGAACAAAAATAAACATTTGACTCGGACGTTATGACCATTTTCCTGAGGCAGGACATGTGGGAATGAGCGCCCCCCGCTTGGTATGTCGATTTCAAAATAAGTCACTCAAACGGATTTCGGAAGTTGTTCTGTCACATCTGCTTCGGCAGGCCTTCTAACAACACGAGGGGGGGCCAGGCCCTGCCCTGTGAGAAAGTCCTCAATCGATGCTTCATTTCACAAAACCGCCAAAAGCACAACCGATGTAAAATTGGCAAATGGATATGTGCACACTTGCAAAAGTAAAACAACTGAAGGAAAACAACTGATGTAGTTTATATTTTAGTTTCTTACGTGGTGGTTTAGCTGCTGCAGCTCCATACTATTAACATTCCTTCCCTTTATTAATGCTGACCCTACTCCCTCCCTTTGATGCTGCTAATCCTGCATAATGCACGGGCATAATATGACTTTGAAACCCCCCCCACCTCCTACGCATTCCACAAGTAGCGAGTAATCCCATATCTGCATTTCCCATAAATATGCTAAATTCCTCTTAAATATACGCTGCCAAGCCTGGTGGTGTTCATTCAGACGCTGTCTTTCCGACAGACCAGTTCTTCACCTGAGTACGGCTGCTTGCGTTGTGGCCGAAACGTCGTGAGAATTATTATTTGTTTCTTTCAGTTAAGTCACGTCTAAAGATAAAATAATAAATTAAATTAAATAATATAATACGACGTTTCGATTGCAACACAAGCAATCATCATCAGGTATAATGAAATAGCGACATAAAATCTAACCAGAAAACTATAGACAGACATATTAGCAGACAGATATCACCAAGATACATAGTGATATCTGTCTGCTAATATGTCTGTCTATAGTTTTCTGGTTAGATTTTATGTCGCTATTTCATTATACCTGATGATGATTGCTTGTGTTGCAATCGAAACGTCGTATTCTTTTATTTAATTTAATTTATTATTTTATCTTTAGACGTGACTTAACCGAAAGAAACAAATAATAATTCCTGCAGTCACGAAAGTTCTAAAATTAAGGTCGTGAGAATTATTTTATTATGTTCTATTTTTATTATTTTATTATTTCCCTTCTACGTGACTTTACCGAAAGAACCAAGAAGATGAATCCCTGCAGTCACAAAAGCTTTAAATCAAAACTGAAGTAACAGCTTTAATGACGGTACTTCGACGAGGAGGAAAACCACGTTTCCAGATTTTTTTTTCCAATTTAAAATATGAAAACTTTAGGATGAAAATTGTACGCGCGGAATGCCGCAATCATGTTCGTCTCTCCTCGTTTTCTTTTTTAACTGCAGATAAAAATTAACAACCCTGCAGCGTTCTGTGGGTTTTTACGAGTTGGGCGATAATGCCGTCTTTATAATTTAAAGTGAACGTGCGCATTTAAACGTTTAAATGAAGCTAGAGAATTGGTTAGCGCGCTCAGAGCCAAGCAATTCATCACACCAAAGCTTAAGTACGCAAGACGGGAAGGAGATGAAGCGATTCGTGCCTGGGGCAGATTCACACAACAACAAAAATATATATTTTGCTGCAGTAACTTGAGCTTTTATTATAATATTTGCACCATGAATGAACAGAAGCCCTCAGCTATACTGTTAGTGGGAGCACAATTTATGTCTAATTGCGGCACGCGCATTTGATGTGAACGGATACGCTCCGTTTACGTAACGCACCAAGGCTGGGGCTTTTATTCTTTGGTTCTTTCGGTTAAGTCACGTCTAAAAATAAAATAATAAATTAAAATAATAGCGACGTTTCGATTGCAACACAAGCAATCATCATCAGGCATAAAAGAAATAGCAATACAAATCTAACTAGAAAACTATAGACAGACAAACAAGCAGACAGACATCACAAGGACACACATAGAGAGGACACATATCGGCACAGAGAGAGGGGTCGTTTCTGTGACGGTCCCTTAAATATAGAGAGGGGGGGCGGGGACGGAGAGAGGGAGGGAGCAGAGAAAATTAGCATATCAATGAGTGGACGGCAACGTGTTGCTGCTGCTCAAGTAAGATGACGACGTGGCACGGCACACAAGCTTGAAAATTAGGAGAAAGGCACACTAAAACTAAATAACCTCGCAAAATATCGAAATGTAATGTAATGCAACACAGAGAGTCGGTCAACACACAATTAACGCATAGCCTGGTTGATTACGTATTTCAAAGATTGCTAAGTTAGAATTTAAGTGTGAAAATTCCACAAGTATTGTGGTTAATGCAGACATAATTCCTTGCAAAAGATTTCAGTTTGGTGTTTTAACATCTTAACACCTGTTTTGTTGCCAGAAAAAAGGGGAAAACCTATGGCCGATGGAACGAGACTAGCGATTTAATGGCAGCCAAAAGGGTGGAACCGCTCCAAAGAGGCCGATAAGTTTACAGGAAGGAGCGACGCAGATAGTCACATCCATGGCGGACCTATAGGCTACGGCTACATCTTTAGGCCAATGTTACATCACTAGCCGGTACAACAGGGCCGCCCACCAGAGATAAATCGGAGCGCTTTTGAGTGGGCAGAATTTATCTTCGAAATCAACGTTGCTGTACGGATAACGCCTGTGTGTGTGAGTGAGCGTGCGTGCGTGACCGACCGACGGTGATGGAGTTGATCTTGCCCTTGACATTCACCGTGCTGTTGTTGCACTGGAAGATGTACGCCACCTGCTTCAGCTCCGTGTCCTTTAGCACCAAGTTGCTTGCGTTGTCGTGGTACTCCTAAAGGGGGGGCACGCACAGAACAAAGGCAAAGATCCCCTATATAGCCTGTTGGGGAAAGTGCTGTTTGCGAGCACCGATGAAGGCCGGGAAGGCACACGATGGGGTTATGTTGGCCAAAGCCACGCCGGACAGCCTTTGCCTCCCCAGTGACAATGTTTACACACCACACCAGGTACTCATTTGAGGCTGAGTTGACCTACGGGAGACCCAGGACTGGTTCAGATAATCGTCACTGGTGTTGACCATGAGCAGGAATCGAACCTGAATTGCCGGGTTCGCAGCGCAGCGCGCTAACTGCTACACTCCCGCTCCCCACACTCATTTGACACTCACACACATGCACAGAGGGAACAACATGCCCGGGGCATCGTTCCCATCTTGGAGACTGACGATTTCCCGTGTTCATCGTGCATGTAAGATGGGCAACCACCATGGATTTCATAATAAGCGTTTGTAGGCTGCAGCTCGGGCTATTTTCCTAGCAGGATGCAGCGCAAAAAAATGTCACTGCATTTCATTAAGCTCCAAACATCTATGCCCCTCGCCGCTTTCACCAAACCACCGCGGTGAAATACGGTCAATTAACTTGCACAACACCGCATGGCGTGAGGCACTCGTGCCAGCGGTGGATTGACGAGAAATATACTAGTACACAATACGTGTGTCACTAAAGCCTGTGGAATATAATTCGGAGTATATGTTTGTGGCCGAATAAGATGTTCACAAGGGGAGTGCTATATTCGTGTAGTAATATAATTGGATCGTGTGGATTTTTCTTCGGGTCCTCCGGTTTTTCCCTCCACATTTAGAAACACGAGTTTAGAGGATTTGCCTTCTAGAAATGTCAATGTGACAAGCCCCTCCATTGAGCTATCATTTATGGCCAGGTCGCTTCTGAAAAATAACTACAAAGCTCAGCGGGCCTTACCTGCTAAAATAGTTTACTTACACTTCTAGATTTGAAGCTTTCGTGACTGCAATGATTCATATTCTCAGGTTTTTTCGGTAAAGTCACGTAGGTAAAAACATTAAAATTAATGAAAGTAAAATAAAACAAAACAAAATAAAATTCACGACGTTTCGGAGGCAACACAAGTCTCCGTCATCAGGTGGGACCGTCACAGCCGAATTAGCTGCATCAAGTGACTTTACTTTACCGAAAAAACCTGAGAATACTTACACTTCTTTACTCTATGTATATTTGATATTTATTCATAGTGACTTGCTTACCTTTTCTCTATTGTGCACTCCTATCGTGTTTCTGTATTGTTTGCTGTTGTAACCTGCTGCCCCTACTGATCATCTGTGTGAGAAAGAGCTTTACAATCTTATCGGATTCCTCCAGCAGTCTAAATAAAGATTATGATTGTCAACGGCTGCGCTGCAATAAAACCATCCCATATTCAGCGTTTGCAGAGGTGAAACAATGGTTAGCACACTGCAGAGGTGGGACAAAGTCATTGTTATGCAAGTCCAAGTCGAGTCGCAAGTCATCAAATTCATGACTCGAGTCTGACTCGAGTCCAAGTCACATGACTCGAGTCCACACCTCTGGCACACTGTACTATGAACCCGGAGATCCAAGTTCAATTCCTGGCCATAGCCAACACCAGTGGCCAATGCTATTCAAGCCAGTCCTGGGTCAACCTTTCATCAACCCGCACTAACCAGCGTGGTGAAGTATGGTCAGATAACCCCCATGACTGAGATAGCATTCAGAGGCATTCATCCAGCAGTTTTTTTTTACCGAAAGCTGTACATTATTATTATACTATAATCCATTAATGCAACATATTGCAATTCTTTTAATAAGTGTAAACCCTCTTCCTATGCGACTCAAAACCATGAACAAATTAGCCACTCCAGCTGCTTACAAGTGTATCACATTAGCCACACACTGCCTAAGGAAATCATTTTAATTAAGGGCTTATGAAAAATAATTAAAGGAATAAGCAATTTAAAAATAAATAGCTCTTATCTGTCCGATACATGTCGCGGCTGTGTGGCGGCCCAGGCTGTAGAAGCACTTTGAAGTTCAGTGATAAGAACAATAAGACTTTAAAACCACGTGAGGGTACAGCCACCGCTCTGCTCTCGTAACATCGCTGCACCGACGTCACACAAGAGCCCCACACAACGACACACCTGATCCTAACACTTTGCAGTCTATTGGCTCATTAATTTGCCGCACCTCCGATTCGCACGGTTGGTGACGTACGGTGCGAAAGAAGTTTGAATGTTCCCGAAGCTCTGCAACATGTACAGCTTGCAAAAAATAAGGCTTTTTAAATTATCACTTTCTGGCAGGCCAGATGATAAAATAAGTGCGTGCTTTGCGAACCACATGGCATCACAGGTCACGTGATGTCATAGCGCCGTAAGTGGCACGTATAGAGACGTGACGATGTCACGTGACGTCGCAGCGTGCATACGCTTGACAACCGAACCATCTCCTCTCGTCTGCGGGCCCATCATCTCTCGAGTTTGTCTCACTTTCATCTTATCCTCATGATCAATTTCACTGTTGGGTGAATGCCTCTCCAAGCTGTCCCACTGTGAAATGATCCGCAAAGCACTTAGACGTTGGGCTGCTGTCGTCTTCACATCATGTCCGATTTCATCTCAAGAAATCATTACCTCGCCTCCGACTCTCTCATATCTCTCTCATCTCACTCATCTATCTCCCTTCATGGTCGCAGCAAGCCGCATCTCTCAGCGGGCCGGTCAAAGAGCCCACTACAAGCCACCGGCTAAAGAATATCGCTATAAAAGCAATAAGAAAAACGCAGCGCCTTCACCCAAACAAATGGGGCTCTGTTAAGTTTCTCACCACTCTCCACTTCTTGCCATCAAGCTCCAGCACCGGCGGCCGCTTCTTGGCGGCGGCGGCGCCAGCCGGACTCGCTCCGGCAACGGCTGCCCTCCCGGCGCCGGCTGCGCCTGGCTTGGGCGAGGTGAACGGCTTGGGCCCAGAGAGGCTGGGGGCGGCGGCTGCTGGCGCCTGAGTGCGCAGGGTCGGGTTCTTGTGAGTCTTCTGGTCGTCCGAGACGTGCTTCAGGCCTGCGGAAGTGATAAGAGGGTAAAGAAAGGTCTTTGGCTCATACCAGGGGTTGGCAAACCTGCGGCTCCGGAGCCGCATGCGGCTCTTTTTATGGACTGCTTCGTGAGGCGATGTACGTATATATTCACATGCATTGCGGCTCTTTGGAAACAGATTTTTTTGTTTTTCAAAATTCTTAAAAAAACAGCTCTTCTTGTTATTTTGGTTGCCGACCCCTGGCTTAGATGGTCGGTTATCAGTTCCGTCAGGTCGGGTCGGTCAAGTCGGTTGATCGGGGGTGGCTTTGAGTCAGTCGCGAGGTCAGTTTGTTGGGTCAAGCAACCGGAATTTCACTCGTTCTGGCAGTCAAATCGCTCAGTCTAATTTCCTCCGCTGTGTCTGCAAGGCCAATGCCTTTCCCGCTTCTCCATCCGCCCGGGCAGCCGTGTTATCGAGGGTGTGTGGGGTTCCGCAGGTCGTGAGGTCGAGAGTCTGGTCCCGAGTGAACGCCGCGCTGTGTGCCTCCCTCGTCAATAAAATTGCCCACACCGTTCGGTTGGAAATCTGCGGCGGGGATCCTACGAATGTACGCACCTCGGCCATAGGAATATGGAATAAACACCCCCATGGGTCAGGGCTGCGAATAGAATAAGACCACTGCCCCCACAACTTGCCTGACCAGGAAACCACTAACGGTGTTGGTGTTGTTGTTAACTTGAGTGTATTTAGCCAGCAGGGATTTGTGCTGAGAAATGTCGTTTCCAGAAGCTCCCATCTGTGTACACGATGATAATGCCCTCGAGTTGGCGGAGGATACATTCCTAGATTAACATCGTGCAATGCAAAATTAATTGAATGCATTATTCAGGCATTCTACATGTCTGCATCTACCATTGCTTATATCCAAACTCAGCGCTTATCTTGCTTGTTGCATTATATCTTCAATTCATAAAACATCTCAGGCTGTTTATTCACCGATTATGTAATATCTTAAATTATTCATGTTCAAACTGGTGTATTTCTTACTTCACGAAAAAATTTACTGCATAACACTCGCAGTTAGCGTGCTTGCCAGAGTCAGAGGAGAATTTCGGCCAACATTCCTGTGACAAAGAGCTATGATAGCTTATCATCGGATTCCTCCAGTAAACATACATTTTCTGACATAACTTCAACCGAGATGATGGATTCAAATTGAGCAATCATTGGAAGGATGTAATTAACCAAGTTAAAACTTTAGCTGCCGTGTAGTTTACTGCTAGACAGCCAGTTTAGATGTATTTGCATAATCATATCCATGTTCCCAGTCTGTTACCCCCAGCTTCA
This sequence comes from Lampetra fluviatilis, assembly GCF_964198595.1. Lineage (NCBI taxonomy): Eukaryota > Metazoa > Chordata > Hyperoartia > Petromyzontiformes > Petromyzontidae > Lampetra > Lampetra fluviatilis. Next base: position 12,828,112 of record NC_136288.1, read on the forward strand.
CACACTACCATCACCATTACCACACGTTGTTTTCAGCTTGCGCAATTTACCCCCCCGGCAGCATAACAAACGGCTGCTTAATCTTAGGTTCCTTATCTACTTCCGCCCCCGGCATCACAAAGCTTCAGTTTGACTCCGTACGTTGCGCCCACCCCGTTCCTCACATCGTAGCCTCCCAGCCCACAGGCCCGCCCACACACTCACCATGGCCCCTCCCCTCCCTCCATCCCCAGCGACTATATAATTCCTCGTCACAGCCATCTCTTAGACACACTTAAGCGGTTGTGCTTTCGCTACGTTGTCCCCACCTGAAGAAGGACGCTTGTGTTGCGCCCGAAACGTCGTGATTTAATTTAGTTGTTTTTCGTTTATTCCATTTAATTTTTTACCTACGTGACTTTACCGAAAAAAACAAAGAGTACGAATCCTTGTAGTCACGAAAGCTTCAAATCTAGAATACATTTTCTGACTCTGCTATTCCTGGCGGTGACTGTGGAAGATCCGCTACTCATGCTCGCCATCTGCTGTAAAGCGGAAGCTAAGTTTCAAGTTTACTTTGCAGTCTTAACTAGGCGATGAGAAACTCAAGGGACCAGGATAGAAGTCTCATTTGCAAGAGTGACCTGGGGCGCTAAAATGACAAAGGCTAAATGAATGTCGGCTAAATGCAAAGTATTTTTCTACGTGCCAATGAAATTCGCAAGCAAAGTGCTAACCGCTGTAATCTTTCAAGAAAAATTAAAGCCGTCTAAAGTTCACAACAACCCGAGAAGTCATTTAAAACGAGCGGCATCCGCACAACACATAAAAATGCCTATATACGAATTAAGCCATTTATTTTTTGTCTCATTCGTACTTCGTAGTATGTTCTCCCGTGTAAACTGTAAACGTTAGATCGTTACATGCACGAGTAGATTAATCGTTACATGCCAGCGTCGTTACCAACATCACAAATTTAACATTTAATTTCAACGGAAAAAAAAAAAACCTCATAATTAATTCTTCGGATGGACACCCATGTTTGCAGTGGAGAAAAAAAAAAATCTCAATTACCGCTGAACTGCTTTAAAAAAAACGTGCATTGAATAAGCACCAGCTGATTTATTATTCAGCTTAACAAGTTTAACACATCTCTGGCTGTCCACCTGATGATGCTAGTTGTAGTAAATGGCGAAACATCGTACTCAGATTGTAAATGTTGTGGATGTGCTCTCCAACACACACCGGTGTGCTGTAAAAGTAACGAATCGGCATGTTTATTTTACGTGACAAACCTTACTGTCTGTTTCGGGTGGTGGCAGGTATAACCACACATTTATATTTACAGAATCTAACCCAAGAAACCTCTATTACGATTTATTGTTGTTGTTGTCATTTGGGGAGACACAAGCGGTGCCCACCATCCATCTAAATGAAGCCGTCGTGCCGTCTACAATGGCAGGGTAACGTGATTTATAGGAGGCGATTAATTCTCTTTCCCCGGCGCAAAGCTACAATGTCCCACTTGTGGCGCAAAGCAGAATCGAGGGATCGCTTATGAATTCTCGCAAGAGCTAAACTAAACTATTTTTTATTTAACCAGGTAAGGCCCCCTGAGCTATATAGCTCTTTGTCAGAAGCGACCTGGCCACAAATGACATCGCAACGAAGTGGCTTATCACGTTGAAATTTAAAGCAGCCAAATACTAGAAATGCACATTCATTAATGTTTTTCTCCGGATGACAAGGAGAAAAACCCCACGCGACCACGGGGAGAGCATGCAAACGACAAATATGCGGGCGACAAGGTTGGGATCGGACCCACAATCTCATGTATACCAGGCGAGGAAGTTAACACATCTTCGCCACCGTGGCGCCCCAGGACACCGTGCTGGCCGGCCACAAAGGACGCGTGCGGAGTTGGAAGCCCCGCGGGGGGGGGGGGGCCCGGTGTGGGGAGCAGAAATTACTTCAAAAGCGCTTCCCCCCCCCCCCCCAGCGTGCTTTCTCTGCACCTCCGGCTCGTCCGTGACCAGTCGATCCGATTTGCGTGCACGTCATTCGAAGCGATTTGTATTGTTTTTTGCCGAGCGTGTAAAATGTTGCACGTGCATCGTCCCCGTTCGTAAAACGACGGTCAATTCCATCAATTGCGCTTGATGAGAATACGACGTGATGGTCGTAGAGGATTGAGTTCAGGAGCCGAGGGAAGTCTTAAGGCTGGACTTGAACGTGGTCGGGTTGTGAATCGGGCAGACAATCAGTGGAGGGAGTTCCAATAATAATGATATAGACAGTGGAAGCAGCATAGGAATAGGAGAAACCTCCCAAAGAGTAGACCTTGGTTTGCTCGTAGATCTAACACAATGCATCAATTAAATCGATTAAAAGAGATTTATATACTCACAATACCAAAGAGGGGGAGGTTGAGACAAACAAAACAGTGAAAATGAGATGGGGGGAAAAAAAAAAAATTCAGCAAAAATGAGACTTTAAACTTGTTACAATTTTATCTGCATCGTAACATGCCAAGTGAATTCCATTCCTTCAATTATAGAAAATTCAGTGACGAAAACACGATCTCCTTCCAGGCAGGGACAACCTTAAGCGGAGGAACAGAAATAGCTCGACGGCAACCCTGCCGCCCAGTGAGTAGCCCCAATCGAGAGCATCACAGCACAGAGGGGGTTGAGTTAAAAAAAAACAATCCCTACACGAGCGTCGGCGGTGACCGCCTCGCCCCGCTAGAAGTCTCACCGCTCGCGATGTGCTCCCCTTGGTTGATTTGAGCGAAGAGCTCCGATCGCGAGCTGGCCGCGTCGCCGGCACCACCGCTGGGGGCCGTGGCGAGTCCGGGGGGGGGGCGGGGGGCCCGGGGGTGGGGGTGGCGGGGGGCCCGACGCCACCGGACGGGGGGCGGACGGGCAGGACGGCAATGCTGCGGCCGTCGCCTGGCTCCCCTGAGCAGCGCAAAGACAGCGAGATGGCCGTCAGCAGCAGGACAACAAAGATAACCGGACGGCAAAGTCCTTGTTGATTAACTGGGTGGCAGATGCGTTCCTGAAAAGTGACACGTTAAAACTAAAATAATAAGTTCCCCCGTAAATGCCACGAGAAAGTTTGGCGAGATATGATGTACTACTACGCACACTGAGGGTACACGCTGCCACGTTAATGTATCATTCTGCGTACCGTATCGCTGTACCGCTTAGCTCCACAGCTCAGGAAAGTAGTTCGCCATCGACCGCTCAGAAACCGCGCTATAACATGCGCTTTCTACGTTATAACGGGTTTTGTTCCTTTTATAACGGCGCGCGCGTTCCACGTTGTGCGAAAAGTGTTCTCGAATTTAAGAACCGCGTGATAGCAAAAAAGCATTAGTGTGAACATCAACGCGTTAGGCGAGGTCTTGCCGTACACCGGTTTCATTCTGTTCAGGAATCATCAGCATGGCAGTGTAGCCATCATTGCCCAACGCACCATTATGCATCAGAGGCATTTGTGTGGACAAGCCCTCCCTCATCACTGGTGGGGAAAAGTTTGGTACTGCCTAACGGTGATAAGAGACAAATTCTAACGCTTTCTGTAAGCGATGGAAAACTCACCGTTGTAATTGGGTTAAAAACAGTCCTGACCACGTCAGCTCTTATCAAGCTGTTATATTCATTCATCGGACATTATGAATTAAGGGGAGCTGGTGTTGTTTGAGGAATGGTTTACACCTGGGATTTCATCTTACATATTTTGTAATGCACAAGAATGTTTTTATTTCCATTTGTTTGAAATTCTGGTTGTCCAACATTTAAAACTGCACTTTACCAGTCCGATTTCCTGAATTGAATTTCCAGTCAAAAGCAACATTCATTTCTGCGTGGTCAAAATTTACGATCTTGTATGTGTTTGTGATTTGCCCTGGTATGTTTTTTTGATCCGTATTTTTGCTTGCTTGTCACGATTTAAAAGCTCAAGTTGTACATTTAACCTTTGTAAGGTTTTCGATCCATGTCTCCCTTTGAAGAGAACCTTTCATCTCAATGGGGCATTCACCTGGTTAGAAATAATTTCATGTTATCATCGTACAAACCTCTCCCGGGGGTGCGGCAGTTTCAAACAATGGGCATGGTTATTAAATATCATCCCTCCTCTCCTCACCTCTGTCCACCCAGCAGAACAAATAGGCACAAGGCAGCTTAAGTTGATCGGCAGGTCGTGTGCCGTAAAGTGTGGTTAACTCCCACATCTTCCCAAAACGCCAGTGGGGTCAGCATGTAAGATTAGGCCAAAATATCCCTTATCTTCTAGTGGAGGCCTTTCCACCAGAAGGTACATGAACAAAGTAACTAAATGGGCTTCACCGTTACGTTTTATTACACACATCCTCACCAATAAAGCTATTGTCTCCACCAGCACTCAGGGCATTTATGACAATTATTGATCAACTCCTCAGCAGCACTTCTGCCGGGAGACATGTAAGAGTGCCGAGCCCGACGGGCAAAGATTAATTGTTTATTCTCCCCAACTAATTTTTTTTTCTCTAAGTACACAATGTGTGCCGGAATTTAAAATTCAACTCACTTTCCACCGCCTTCCAAAAAGGAACATTTTTTTTTTGTTCCTCTCCTTGCACATGAATTTTAATGCCAGGTTGGGCACATTAACCCCTGCGAATGCAGCTACGCGGAGCCAGCTGGCGCCCAGAGGCTGGGTCGGGGGGGGCTTGCGATCCCGGGCGCCGTGGCGTTAAAAGTAATTTCGGCAGCCATGCTCGCGTGCGCGGCGCGTGGCAAGGTGAAAATAAAACGGGGAGAGGGCGCGGTGTGTTTTTTTTCTTCACAGCGCCTGTCCCAAAAGAGCGGCCGCCGGGTTTTTAACGCGCGATGGAATCGAGACGATCAATCAATCAGTTAACTGCGCGAATCTCAAGTGGCACAGCCTCCTGTGGAGACCCTGGCCTGGATCATTATTTCCCCGTTGTGTTTGCCAGAGTGCGTGCGTGGGGAGCAGTAGTGTGGCGGTTAGCACGCTGCTCTACGAACCTGGAGACCCGGGTTCGATCCCCACTCACAGCCACCAACACCAGTGACAATTATTTAAAGCGGTCCTGGGACTCAACTAGGTCGACTCAGCCTCAAATGAGTATCTAGTGCAGTGTGTTAACATCGCCACTGGGGAGACAAAGGCAGCCGAGCGTGGTGATGGCCACCCACCCCCTCATGTGGCATGCCGGCCTTCATAAGCGCTACTCGCTAAAAGCAATTGCCCTAACCGTCTGTTTAAGGCTATACGGGTGACATTTCTCTGAGTGTGAGGGCGGGGGGGGGAGCAAGCATTGCTGTGAGACGACTTACAGACTTATTCCAGCTCACGCCAGTGGTGTGGTGCTCCTTGATGTAGGCTTGGAGCTGCGTCCAAATGTTGCTGTACGCCCGTGCCCAGTTCACGTGGGTCTTGTCGCTGCAATACACCAGACAGGCAATCCGTACATTTACACGTACAGCTGTGTTGGTCAATCCAACCAATAGATGGGGCGTTGTTTGACCACGCTGGTCAGTTCTGGATGCAGAAGGGTGGGGGGCAGTGGAGGGGGGGAATTGATGCAGATACAAGTCGCCACTGATGTCAGGAATCAAACTCAGGTGGCTTGTTTCATAGGGCGGTAGGCTAACCACTATGCCACATATTACGCCCCCACCTTCCCCCCAACATTTTAAACCCACCGAAATGTATTCCAATGTTACTCTTGCTTTAAGTAAGATTTTTATAACTAGGGAATGAGCCATGGAACCATCGACTAAAATGTATTATTCCGCTGACGGTACATATATCGAATAGAAAGTGCAGGAATGTTGACTTCAATTCATGCAAACGTTACGCAAAATGTTCTCTTTAAACCGAGGGACTAAATGAGAGAACAAACCAGGTAGTACAGATACAGCCAGTACAAGCGAGACATTACAGACAAGACAGTCCCAATGAGAGACCCAGTACGAACAACTTTTTTTTTACAGATCGACAAAATACATTCAGTTTGCATGTTAATGGAGGAGATGTACTGCAGATACAAATTATAACTGAACCATGCCTCATGTAATTTAACTCCAAAATTACCCATCACACTCACAAAATTACAAGCGTAGTGAAATTACACATTTTAACGACGTAATTCAGATGCCGCCCATGTCTGCGTGACAAGAGCGTACAAGACAAACTTAATCTCAACATTCCTAAGTTGATTCGCCGGAGGTTGAATCATTACGTTGCGAGGCTCTGGCGGTCTGGGTCTCCGTGACCGACCAGGGTGTCCGAGTTTTGTAACTCGGCCAAACCTCCCCAATTTCACGAACGCGGCGGGTGGCCTAATGATTATGCGGATAGCGAGATACGCGCTGTGCGCCTACGCTAATTGATTGCAAATGAACGATGAACTATCACGGGAGGGGGCGGGGGGGGGGTGAATCTGAAGGCTCGGTTAAAAACCCAACCGCATTGAAACCAAACGTTACATAAAAACAACTGGACTTACGCAAATATATACTGGAGGTTTTTGACCTGCGCAAATGTAACTATGCTCAACAAAACAAAAATACAGTCACGAATATTTCATTATTTTAAAATCAATTATTTACAGGCACCTTGTCAATCCACTGCTGGATGAAGGCTTCCTCCACGCCGTGTTGGGAGTGCAGGTTGTTCGACCCATATTTCACCATGCTGGTCGGGACCGGTTGCCGACCGGTTCTGATATCACCCCCGCCACCAATTGTTTAGTTGTTGTGGCCGGGTTATTAAACTCGGGTCGTCGATTTCATTGCACATTGTGCCAACCACTGCATCGATGCTCTCTGCCAAAAATGTCATCAATTCTGGTAATACAGCGCCACTAATTCAAAAGGTGATGCCTAGAGACACACCAAACACATGTGTGTATATATACAACAGCTGCATCGGGCCGATGATAATCTGTTGGCGCTCCGAAAAGGCCGTGCATGCACACGTACGGAAAAGGCCGTGCTTGCACACGTACGGAAAAGGCCGTGCTTGCACACGTACCTGTCTTTGTAGTCCTTGAGCACACGGTTGGTATAAAACGTCCCGGCATCGTTCAACTCCTTCACGTAGGGACCGGGCTTGGGGGACTGCGATTGGGCAGGAAGAGAAGACGGCAGGATCGTCACCGATATTTGACAATGTACAGACAGAGTCCTATAGTGTACGCGTATAGTCCTATTGTTCTTCCGCTGCTGGATGAGGGCCTCCCTACAAAGGGCCTTTCCTGGGTAAACCAGCATAATAATAATCGCTTGTGTGTGAGAATACAAGCCAAGGTTACCCAAGGCCAGAGCAAGCCAGTAATACCTGACAGCAGGTCACAAGCATCGTAGGCTTGTGATTGTATTAAAGGGCTACACATGCAAGCACTGGCAGCCCATCAGCTCACTCTGATGTGAGGACACACAGCAAAATGACAAAGCTCCGCTGTGTTCGGACTCTGCAGGCTGTTGGGGCAAGTTGCTGAGAGGCAGCACCTGTCAAGGCCGGCTTGGCATAGGAGGAAGTGGCATGGCCATCTCTCCCCAGTACAACATAATAACAGGCACTCATTTGAAGCCGAGTCAATCTCACGGAGGGTGGCGGCCCAAGGTTTAAGTTCGGATGCCATTTCCCATCGACGGTATGAGAGGCTGAGCATGGAACCCAATTTCGCTGGGATTGTGGCCAGCACCATGTCACTGTTAACCAATGCACCTCCACTCCCACACGCAAACACAATCCATGCGCATTCAATTAAAAATTGTAGAAAAACATTACTAACTATTGAAACCTTATGAGACCCACGTCCTCTGTTTAGAAAATAACATTGTGATAGTGGCAGCTGTAACACAGGGCCTGGGAGATGAGTGTTTGTGGTAATCTTCTTGGTTCTTTCGGTAAAGTCACGTAGAATGGAAATAATAAAATAAAACATAATAAAATTATTCTCACGACGTTTCGGCCTCAACGCAAGCAGCCGTCCTCAGGTGAAGACCAGGTCTGTCGGGTCTTTACCTGAGGACGGCTGCTTGCGTTGTGGCCGAAACGTCGTGAGAATAATTTTATAATGTTTTATTTTATTATTTTATTATTTCCATTCTACGTGACTTTACCGAAACGTCGTGAGAATGTTTTATTTTATTATTTTATTATTTCCATTCTACGTGACTTTACCGAAAGAACCAAGAAGATGTTTGTGGTAAATCTATCAATCCATGTGGGCTACAAAGGTGGCCAAGAGAAGACAGCACAGCAAGTGGTTTTGTGAATGCATACCGACGGATCACATGCACGGGTTTCTCTGGGTGCTGGCTTTAAAATAATCGATCACTACCAAGTTACGATTCAACGTAGGTCTCGTGAGATCAAGAATCAATTTGACAACACAACGCCTGCAGCCTGGTGTGTCGGCAGTTCAGCGCGAATCAAAGAAAGTGTCTCTATTAACCTAAAAAAGAAAAAAAAGTTAACTCTCTATAATCTGCAGTACAGGAGGCGAGAGATGGTCCAGATGAAACAAAAATACGGATAATAAAAAACTTGCAGTAATTAGGCTAGTATGTGTAAGTTATTGCTTACCTACCTAAAACGTGGTAAAAACCAAATGTCATCAGTTTTTTTTATTATTGCTACAAAACGCGAGTCCGGTACAATAAGCCGTCGAACTTTGGAAGGGGTGGGGGGGGGGGGAACAGAAACTCCGCAAAAATTTGTATTTGGCGTCAAGGGACTGCACACGGGTGGAGGAGGGGGGATATGGGGCCCGCTGCCCATGCCAAGTGGGGACCCCGCATAGGTAGGGGAGGGGTGTAGATTTACATGGGATGTTGGGGCGGGGGGGAATCCGTTTATATTTTTAAAGTACACCGGTCACAAGCAAAGAGCAGCTCACAAACCCACGTGCCAATGAACGTCGAAAGCTACAATCTATTTTCTATTTTCACGAGCACGGTTATATCAAATCCGCAACCCTGAGAAAAAAATACGTAACCCCAGGTGGGAGAAGGCGGGAGGGGGGGGGGCGTCATTATCGACAGCTCGGGCCGTACTCACCATGGTGACCCAGCCCAGCGCGGGGATGCTCTCGCTGACGGCCGACAGGTGATTGAAGAGCTTGCTGGCGCGGTTTGCCTCGCGGAACGCCTGGATCGCCTGGATCTGATCGGAGATGGGCTTCAGCAGCTTCTTCAGCTCCTCCTGCGCGGGACAAATTCCACAAACAGTTGGGGCTCGACGCGGCGTAATAAAATAAAATAGCCGCCGCATCCCCCTGCGGGTCGGGGTACAGCAACGGCGGACGTATTCGTTTCGCGGGTTAAAGAGGCAGGCGGCTGGGGTGAAACTACTTCACGCACCGGGAGAGCGGGCGTGCGCATTCTATCGAAATTGATCCTTGATCTCGCGATACACGCGTTCAGAATCGTAATTGGTAGGAGCGATTACTTTAAACCTATAGTGCCCAGGAGAAAAGCCTGTGCACGTGAAGGGAGAATGCTCAAAAGTTCCGTAGGTACGCATTCACAAAAAACAACTTGCTGTGCTGCAAGTCCTAGGTCTCCGAGCGTGTTTACGAGCCTTCTGTGCGATTCTCTTGAACCTGTGCGAGTTTATGGGGCTCTCTGCGGCGAGTGCATACAATACAACGGTGAGTGCATACAATACAACACGTGGATTTGGAGAGCGTCTGCCGTCGCGTCATTGGTTGGAACACCAGAATGGCAATCCAGAGGGCACTGGTTCAAACTGGCGCAGCGGCCAAAATATTCGGAACGTTTCTTAAAGCCTCCTATCTCTTATAGATTTCAAGTTTATTCTAGATTTGAAGTTTTCGTGATTGCAAGGATCCATACTCGTTGGTTCGTTCGGTAAAGTCCTGTAGATTTGAAGAAAGCCTCCTATCTCTGTCCACAAAGCAATATAACAAAACTATTTAAAACTATTTTTATTTTACCAGGTAAGGCCCACTGAGCGACCTGGCCAAATGATAGCTCAACGAAGTGGCTTATCACGTGTAAATGTATAGCAGTAGCCAAATACTCTAAACGCACGTAGATTCTAAATGTGGAGGGAAAAACCGGAGGACCCGAAGAAAAATCCATGCGACCACAGGGAGAATATGCAAACGCCCAAATATACAGGCGTCACGATCGAGATGGAACCCGTGACCTCCTGGATACCAGGCGAGGCAGTTAACATCTCACCACCGTGGAGTATTAATGGCTACACCCCCAGTTAGTCAATCCGCAGCTCACGTGTGTGGTGCGGTAAAGCGTGGGTAGCCCCCACCTCTTACAAGACAACCGGCTATCATGGAAGTGGTGTGAGCAAGCAACTGCAGGACTGAACCTTTATCTATTACTTCATGAACTAAGTGATTTACCCCCCCCCACCTGCCCCATAGTGTGATGACATATCCAAGCGGAAGCAGACAGAGGCTGCTATCGGTTGATTACATATACAAGGGCTTCCGAAATTATATGAGAACGAGACTCTTTGAATATTAACATCACACCGAAACGTCAGGCTCATAGCGGGCTCAGCCCTCTTCACGGCTTAGGACTCCTATCATTACCAATCATCAGATGCACACAACGTGAAATGAATTAAAGTGCTTTTGAATTCAAGGCGAATGGTAAAATGCAAACAAACCGCACACTGCAGGGGGCTGAAGGTAAGATTAATGTCATGTGGTAAGTGATGGCTTAATTTAAAGTCCCATATTTATGCATTTCCAAAGTGAGATCGTGCTGAAATATATTCTCCAGAGTATCGGAAAATGTTGTATATCCGGGATGTGTTGTCTGCCGACAGTAGCATCAACAACTTTAACATTAAAATCAACATGCATTTAGAGTATTTGGCTGCTATAAATGTCCGCATGATAAGCCACTTCGTTGAGCTATCATTTGTGGCCAGGTCACTTCTGAAAAAGGCGCTGTATAGTTCAGTGGGTAACAGTGCAAACCACCATCCAAGCCAGGTGGCTCAGTGGCAGAAGCGAGCGACTCGCAATGGGGAAGTGTGAGGGTTCAAATCCTGGTTGGGGGTTGACTCAGCCCATCATCCCTCCAGGGTCGATAAAATCGGTCTTATTTTGTAGCGATGCCGATTGTGGTCATCCTTTGTAAAGACTCTCCCCCCCCTCAAAATTAGAGTATTTATGTATACTGGAGGAATCTGATAACCCTTTTTTGACAGATGTGAAGAACATTACAACAACAAACAATACAAAAACACAATAGGAGTGCAAAGTACAAGAAAGGTAAACAAAGCACCCAAATACACACAAATACAACTAAACCATCCCCATCCTACCAGGCAAAGCTCACCGAGGTAGTAACTTATTTTTCAGATTTTCACGTGGATATTTATAACAGCAAAATAATCTTATAAAGAGTAGGGTTGTAAACGGATGGGCACCGCTTCAAAGCTCATTTGAGGAGAGCACACTTTGGACATTCGGCTTGATGGCCAAAGGTGAAATGTTGTAACGTGAAGGCTCCACTCACATCCGAGGGTTTATTGTGCTTGGAGGCCACAACCAGGAAGCTGCGCTCTGCCAGGAACGAACCGTTGACTTGCTCCGCCTACACACGTCGCTCAAAGTTAGTAGTGTCCGACGACGGAAGAGATCAAACACACGAAGAAATCGCCCGACGACTACACGAGGATAAAAACACCACATACAATTAAAGCACCGAGATATTATATATATATATTTTTAAACATAGACAAAGCAAAGAAAAATCTGGCACGTGACAACGTTGATCTGCGTGTTCAGACAACAAATGTGAAACTTTGCCGTAGGGCAAACGAGCGAGGATTTTTTTTCTCGCCAAGAAACCAACGACTTTTGCTTGAACGTCCGCGCATTCGGCATGCGACGCAAATCTGCTTTGGGAATTAACGCGCCTTCGATAGCCGTGGCCTCAGCTCTTTCCTCGGCTCACGCTTAAGCCGCTACTGGCCACCGGGACAGGCGCTCCAAGCGTGGGGGTCGTGACCACCCCCTGGGGGTCAGGAGGAAGTGAGAACACCGTTGGAATAAGCGTGGCAGGAAATCGATCTCGTAAACTTTATACGATATCAATATTTAATGATTTAGGACCACGTTACCGCCTCCTAAGTTTGGTTTACTTAAGCCGATGAGAGCAGGATTGCACGGGCACAATGTTAAGCCCTTGTTCGTAGCGCATGCTCGTATAGTTGCTCGCGCAAATTACCAACGGATTTTGTAAACTTTACAAGATATCGGTATCGAATCACTTAAGTTTCACGTTACTGTTCTTATGCGCGATATAATTAAGCCGTTTAGCATCATTTTAATCGTACGATATGAATCGCTCCAAGGCAGCACACAGGCTTACACCGCGTGCATAAATCGCACGCAAATTACAAACGGTATTGCAAGACTTATGATATCCCCGAAATGGATAAATTCAATATTGAGCAGGCGGTGTGTATATATATTAAAACAGGGGATTGATATATTATTTGGTGAAACAGAGCGGGACTGGGACTCAAAAGGTCAGGGGACTCTTGCTGAAAGGGACGTCTCAAATGTCACCACAAGCCGACGTCTGCAAACACAACGGCGCTAATTACAGGGACCTCAACACCACGCTCGGCACACAACCTTTCAATTAACCCCTGCAGGTGTACGCCCATCACCATCACCATGTTTTGCAAGGGATATTCAATGTTCACAGGAGAGCTGAAATGCATTAACACCCACGGCTAAGGATTGACAATTCACAGCTATTAAAATTTAAATTTTAATGGCCATGGTTTGCCCTGCCCCTTCCCCAACTATATGTGCAGAGTAAAGCATCAGGTTGTTTAGAGGCAAGGCAGCTACGGGACAGAGGTTCTTGAGCAAAATATCTAAACAATTACAGTGCTGGGTTTACACTTGTCAAAAGACTTCCTTTAAAATGCGCCGTCTCGGGTTTTTTTCATTTCATGTTGACTACGCGTGCTTGTTATGAATTGTGTAAATTTACGATGGTCCCCTCCCTACGCCGAACAATAATGAAGAGCACCTGAAATTGGGTTTGCTTGTTATTCCATCCGACGACAAATGTCACGCAGTAATTTTAGTTTTTTTAAGAATACAATATAAAAATGATGAAAACAAAACTGTCTTGTCACCGACATCAATGAAAATGGCAACACGATCAAAAACACACTTACGTAACTGACACTAATGTATTCTCTTTTTCCCCACCAGACTGGAATAATGCGCTCATCAACTAGGTGCGCTTAGAATTAAACAAATAGATAATTAAAGCTGGCAGCAATCCTCAGGGCATGATAATTACCCGAAACATTACCACACGCACACCTGCACAATGAGCCAGACACAATAGGGATGGGCTGGATTGTTCGATAAGAGTAAAGTCTAACACAATTTCAGAACCTCCTTGGGTACAAAAATATGGAGATGTTTCAAAGAAATTCGGACGGTGCGCTTTACATTAAATGATATAACACTGCCACTAAGTATTCAAAATGGGGACATTCCACATACAAAAAACCGTGGATGGACATACACCAAAGCTATAAAATGTTTCCACCATTACAGCAGGCCAGATTAAAAGCAATTACCTTTCTCCCAATGGAAAACTTTTAAAAATGCAAATGTAAGAGCGCCCAAGGCGTGTAATGGCATGTTGTCAGCATTTTTGCGGGTCAATATAAATCGGCAGTCATGATCTATCCACTGCTGGATAAATGCCTTTGCACATCTGCAATGCAACAAGTCAAGTAAGTGCACGTGAGTTTAGTTCATTGCTCCATCTCCATGCTGGACATCCCCTCGGGCATTTCAAGCTATGGCTGACCAAACCGTTTTAGGTCTCAACCACTGGCCATCATCCCTTATGGCAGAAATGCATTGATCCAAGACTACTTACTTTTTCTTCAAAGTAAATATCATGCATTTCACTTGCACATGTTCTCTTATCCACACGTTGCTATTCCCATCTCTTCAGCTTTCGTTGCGCTTTTCGTTGAAGGCAGTCGTCACGTTCCAAATGTATCAAATTATGAAAATTACTCTTAAATCCCTAGAGTACAAAACTACAACACCAATATCGCCCCCCTAGCGGCAGACTGTACGCGTCTTTGAAACATGCCATTTATATATTTATATATGTTTACTCATGCTTCAGTTCTGGGCACGGGCAGGTGTGTGCGCGCTCCTTACGTGCTTTTCCACGTCGCTGCCGATTTCCTTGCTCAGCCGTATGTACTCGTGCACCGGCCCGTTCAAGATCGTGTCAAACGCCACCACATAGGGCGCGTCAGCTGGGAGGGGGAAACGGCAGAGACACACAAGAGGCCACAGGGAGAAGGCAGGAGGGAGAGGAGGAAATGGGAATGCGGAGTATATTACACAGTCAAAAGGAGATAGGGTTTTGCACGGTAGGGCGTGGCGAAGATGGCGAACAAAGAACAAGGAACGTTGGCTGAACTTCGGACATGCAGCCCACACGCCCCGTAGAATAGACGCTAAAATGGGCCACCGAGTAAATAGCTTAGGCCAGTGAAACACGGCACACGAGAGTCTCTGCCAAAAGCGTACAGTTCACGGACGTAAAAATATTCAAAGAATGTGAGCGTCACTCTTTCACATTGCAAAAAAACAACGCTGAAAAATAAACACGTACCAAATTATTTGAAGAATCTATTTTTTTTACAAACACATCGATATGCTTTTCAGAATCAAATATGTATACAGAACAGCACCTCCTCCCCTTACCTTGAAGATCTGCCATTTTAGCAAAGTATGGCTAGCGGGAGGCGTCGTCTCGGCAGGCTGCGAAGCGTACCACTGGCGGGCGCGCACTGTCTGTCGTCTCACCTATTGCCAAAGCATTCGTCACTGGGCGCGGCACCTAATCGCACCGCGGGTTCCCATAGGCCAATCCGCTCGCAAGCACGGCATTTGTTGGTTACTTATTTTCAGACGCAAATTGTTTCCCCCCGCCGCACAGGTTACGCTTTACAATGCAGCTGTGTTAACAGCGACAAATGAAAAAAGGCCGGCCATATTCATTACCAACGCAAATGCTTTCGACAAAAGGAGCAATTGTCATAATCTTGTTCAGCAAAGAGCTATACAGAACAAAGCATACGGGGTAGTCTTACAACGCATTCATTTGTATTTTTTTTATCGTAAACCGATCTTCGCTTTGTGGCACGCGGCCACATGCAATGTTTGCTTGCAAACCAAACCGGCCAGTTCTGCAGCCCACGAACCCGTAGGAACGCAATGATGTAACAAACTCCTCCACAGCCAATCAACAACACACACACAAGCACCGACGACGACCAACGCAGCCGCAAAACTGGGAGCAACCGCGGGGAGCCACTGGCAGCGTCTTCAAGCGCGGAGGGCGATGGACGTCGTCTAAATGCACGCCTCACCTGCGCCGACACCGCCGGCGCTTCCTCCTGCCACACCGGAGTGGAGCGCCACCTGCTCCAGCCGAGCGGTCACCTTCTCCAGCCGATTCACGAGTCCGTCCAGCTGCGCCATCCTGCCACGGAGCCGCCTACTGTGGATAGGAAGGAAACGGCGCGATGGTAAGCGGCCGCTGGCAGCGGCAGGCGTGGCAGCGGTGGGTATGTGTACAACGGCGGGTGCAAAAGATACTCATTAAAAGTGATTGGGCCAAACGTCCTCATTGCAGCACGTTCCTGGGCAAAAAGTTCTGAGACTTGGTAAATAATAATCATCGCAATAGCTACGTTTAAGTCTTTGCCAATCCACTGCTGAATGAAGGGCTCCCCCCATGCCGTGTCAGTCATGGGGTTTCTTTGACCATACTTCACTTTGGTCAGTGTGGGTTAGTAAAGGGGAGGGGGGGGCATCACTCACCACTCTTAGCCGTGGCTGCATCGTCGTGCACACACCACTGCGCATCGTCATAGTACAAACATACCAAACCTGTGGCATACATTTGCCTAGTTTCGTGTCAACGCACCTCCGATTACCAAGGTTGGCTATGTACGGTACGTAAGAAGTTCAAGACATACAACGCGACCTCGTGTATCCTGCATATAACATAACACGAGAATATTAACAACTAACATGTGCCCTTTCAGTCGACCTGCTGCAGTGAAATGGATTTTTTTTCTACGGAAAAGTCAGTGCGCTAATGCTTTTTTAACCTCCGATAAGCGGTATAATGCACAGTATTTCACTTTCCGTTGTAGTTTTTACGTTTTTCTTTAAAAAGCTTCAGGGCTTTATGACACCGCATCTTCTTCGAGTATTCACCGCTGTGCAATTGACATTTTAACTCGTATTGATTTCCTTGTAACCCCAGGTATCCCATGAAAAAAGCAATTTGTGGTATCAATCGGCTCTCACCCGGTTGAGAATTCACGTAACTTGGCAGTCAAAATGCTCGTCCCATTTTTTTTGTCAATTGGCGTACAATGTATAAAAATACACACACATTAAACCCGTGCCTCATCGCTTTACCGTTCAAGAACCTATTCCAGGCGACCGATGATTCATTTAATACTGCCGTGAAGGTTAGAAAGAAGTAGAGTTGTCCTGTACAGTCTATTACCCAACAAGGCGTGACTCTGTAAACCGCAATTTTTTCCTATCTGATGGGAAGTGAACGCGGTGTTCCGCTCAAATGAGTTGGGTTGTGGGGGCTAAGGGTCCCTCTTCAAATAGCCCCGGGCCAGTAATGAACATTCCACATTCCTGTGGTGGGAGCGAGTCGTTCCCTATCATAGGTGAAACTGTTGTTCGGTTCGCATATTGCGATAAATATTTTAAAGTAATATTTTAAAAAAACGTTCTTAAAAACACGCTTTTATGAAATGCACGAGTAATGGCAGAACTCCACGACTCCAGGAAGTGGCCCCGAAGCTTGCCATAACGTAAGGGGCCGTGGCCAATTACAGCCAACGTCAGTTGACTGTGGACAATTAGACCCAAGCCGAAACATAACATATAAAAAAGAATGTTAAAAAATGTATATTTTTTCAAAATTGTTATGATAGAATGTAGTATTGTCATCAGTATGACGTAAGTATACCAAGTTTGCAGTCGATACCACATTGGGAAGTGAGCTAAAATTTAGTTACAAGATTTGAGGATACAACGACAACAACAACAGAGTGAGTTAAAAGAAAGCGTGTAATAAAAAGAGACCCCTGCAGGAGGATAGAGGGATGATGGTTGAGTCTGACCCCTCCGCTGAGAATGTGAATTTGTAACCTCCCGATGCGGGAGCCGCGCCCTGTGACTGCTGCTCAACTGTTTTAAAACAATTACCGGTACAGTGTACTGCCAAGTTGGGTTTTTACGAATATCGGGGAAGCTGAAAACGCATGCGTCTACAAAGTCAAAATACACACGCAGCATAAACGTCTCCACAACGACGCACGCGAGCGAAAAGACAACTTTGAAATACACTCCCGCACACACAAACAAGCGCCACTAAGTGGTGTTTGTGCCAGGCTAGGTGCACTTTGCAAATACGGTGCACGCTAAAACACATGCAAGGAAAGATATTTCCCTATTCGTCCCAGACTTCTAGGGGAAACAGTCTTATCTTAAAAAGAGCTCGTAGTTTCCCCCAAAAATACCACACAACTTTCTAAACACACGACCAAACTTACATTATTGTAGTCTTTTATAATATAAAAGTAAAACTCGGCGAAAACCAACTGTACTCATTAAATGAGTAAGAAACCCTAGTTCCTCCAGGAAGTGATTTGCATCAAGCAAGAGCTTTTGAGTAATAATAATGCGTTCTACCCTGCGTTTACGACTTTACGTGAACGTGTTATTCAAACCGGCTGCGTTAGAATTTACATTCGCATCTCTTGACGCACTACAGATAACAACGTGGTAACATTCGATATCTTGGAAACAAAGTGGGGGGGCAAGAGTAAACCATAGTTTATTTCCAGGAATTATGTGGGTTGTAACAGTGCTACTTAAGAGAAAAGACGAGAAAAGGATGGAAGGGAGATCAGAGGGACATTTACAGACCAGAGGGTCAATAGCCCAGCAACTATAAACTGCAACTTTCAAACAACTTATAACAATTGACGGCCCTAAAACCCACACGACCCTGGGCGAGCAAATATTCAATCTAAAAGTACAATCTAAACTAGTTATTATAGCCTCAGAGTAATGATATCATACAAACAAGAGTAATGCAGGAAGAGGAATAGTATAATAGTTATAGAGTAATGCGCTGCTTGCGCGAATAGTATTAGCATCTGCAATACTACGAATAATAACACACTCACAAGGATAACACAGTAACGCTATGCATAATATACTAATAACCGTAAGAATACACGTAAACGTTGATTTATAGACAAGAAAATACTATTTAGACTCAAAACACATTCAGAAGGCACGAGTGGTTATCAGTCTTCAGCCCTGCACGAACATTCCGAACCTAAATCCTTTACAACAACACAAAACTTACAATCGTTTTGAAACCAGTCGCAAATATTTACCAAAGTGGTTAAAGGAATTAATGCTGTTTAACAGATTGACGCGGGGGTAGTGGTGGTGGTGGGTTAGTGGCGACTCAAGCGAGCTCAGGCACCCGCCCTTCCGGCGTTCCATTTCCGCCTCCAAAGCCCCACCCGTCCTCGCCGATTCAAACATTTTAACATCTCCACAAGCAATACAACACGTTCACAACGTCTCTGCAAACTTGGCAGCATTGCAAAGCCAACTCCGTCCCTTCGACGGATTGCGTTTCGTCGGCTTAAGGTGGAGTGAGCGGCACCGCTGTGGGGAAGCCACGCCGCCTACCTCGCCCCAAAGCCCGGCAGCGGCCGCTAGGAAAAACGGGGAGGGCCCGTACGCCGGCTGCGGCCTACCGCGGGACCGTGACTTGCCGACGCACAGCGGCAATGCAGCTACAAGCACTCAGACGGCGCGCGCTGCCCTGCAAGGGCCGTGAAGATGCTGGGGGGGGGGGAGGGAGGGTTGTGTGTTAGATATACCCCGCGTGAGGAAACTTTGCCCGACACAACCCGAGCTGCAGATATACCGTAAGGAGCAGAGTTCAGTTCGCCGATGCGCTTCCCCAGAATGCCTCCCGCACTACTTCCGCGTTCCGTATGAGAGGGTGGGGTAGGGCTATGGGGGGAAGGGTGGGGCTATGGGGGGAGGGGCTATGGGGGCAGGGGGGGTCATCGGGGGGAGCGGTGGCGCAGTGGTCAGCGCGCTACGGGACGAAACCCCATTCCTGCCAACCCCTTATCAGTTGCCCTCCGTTATTAGAGGCCGATTCAGACCTTGTTGGTCGCCGTTATAAATCTCAAGGTTCATCCGACAAAGTCCCATCACCGTGGAGAAACGCATAACAAATAGACGCAAGTTTGTATTGATGACCGCATTGAAACGGCTGTTCCATGTACAAGAATACGGTCGTAAACGGTACGGGTTGACACGGTATGGAACCCGGTGACCCGAGTTCGATTCCCGCTCACGGCAAAAGACCAGTGGCGAATATATGAACCTCTCCTGGGCTTCCCCTAGGTTGATTCAGCCTCATATAAGCACTGAACCCGGAGCGGTGTGTTACAGACATCAGCATTGGGGAGACAAAGGCGGGTGGGGTGTGGTGTTGGCCACCCACCACGTATTGTGCCGTGCTGGTCTTCATAGGTGCTCGCGAACAGCACTTGCCCTCGCAGCCTGTTGAAGGCTATACGGGGGGGGATCTTCGTCTTTGTAATGAGTAAACCTGTGGTTAGGTTGGATCCCGAACCGCGACTTAAATTGCATACTTCCAAGGCCGCGTCACTCCGGGAGACCTGAGTTTGATTCCCGCTCACGCTATGCTTGAGCAGAAAGTCCACGTAAACATGGAACGTTGGTGCAAGAATTCATATTCTTAGGTTGTGTCGGTAAAGTCACGTAGGTAAAACATCAAAATTAATAAAAATAGAATAAAACAAAAATCACGACGTTTCGGAGGCAACACAAGTCTCCGTCATCAGGTGGGACCGTCACAGCCGAATTAGCTGCATCAAGTGAGGCAATGATTCAAGATGTAATCCCTTAAAAAGCAAGTTGAGGGGGAGGAGAGGGGGGAGCTCATCAGCTCCTCCGAAACGTCGTGATTTTTGTTTTATTTTATTTTTTATTAATTTTGATGTTTTACCTACGTGACTTTACCGACACAACCTAAGAATATGAATCCTTGCACCAACGTTGGCTCAACATTGGCATGTTAACTGGGGTGGATTCTGGCCGATTCAGTCACGAGTGAATAACTGGTGCGGTGCAAAAATGTACGTACTGACACTGGTATCTCTTTTTTGCAGATCTTCCATCCAGAGGAATTTCGTCTCAACGGATTGTCACTTGGTAACGCAGTTGATGTGTCTGCAGGTATTAAGGAGGTGCATGTATTCAGCACATAAATATAAGCTATACATCAATGTTCTCATAATGTTCATGCTCATATGAATAGTTGGTTCTCTGGCATCGGAACATGCAGAGAAAGGAAGACAGTTGGCTCTTTCAATATTTGTACAGTGGAACAAATGAATAGCAATTGGTCGAACAACCCATTGCAGGACCCTCCTGAAAACAGTCTTGAGACTCAGTGTGGCTTTCCTCGATCTTCATCATCATCATCAACAGGCGTGACCAATCCACTTTTGGATAAAAGCCTCGGTCTTGTGAAGCATCGATCCATTTGGAACATGCTGATGAGCGGATTTTATCACTTAATTTCCACGCTGGATGTCCTCTCGAATGCGTTTCCCCACCTTTGGCTGCCACTCCGTCATGAGTCTTAACCACCGGCGATCGTCCGTACTAGCAGCGTGTCTTACTCAAGCCCACTTACATGTATTTTGTGAATGTCAATAAAACTACATCAATGTGTCCTTCCCGTAATTCCAAATATGTACCTCTGCATGCTTCTTTCCATAGTCCATACGCTGACAAAGATAATGGAATAAAATATTTGAAAAGTACGCCGAAAACAGCATAGAGGAGTATATACTTGTTCTTACACCGGTTCTACCAATTCCACAATCATTCGCACGAGCCTAATGGGGCTGTGCTCATCAACATTGGCTGTCCTGAGAACAGTGATGGAAATTCCACATTGCTACGGCAGAGACCAGTTTACCCAAATGAGAACCGCTGCTGAAATTCACGCACGTGAGGACTGTTTTTCGACATTTCTGGGGAAGGTGGATTGAATTATTTAATGGCCTCCAAAATAAGACTACATTTACTCCATTGGCCAACTGAACTTCCTGATTGAATGCATCGCAGGAGAATTTTGGGTAAAAGTTAATTTCCTCGTTCTAAGTGTGCATCTGACAGGAAACCAAAGTGCTCACAGAACAAACCACGCATGAGACGGAAGAGTATTGACCACACTTACACGCACAGCCAGTTCGTTCTACAGCTCATGCTAACTGCCATTTCCCCTCCCAAAATAATAAAGTCCTACTTCAGGTCTAGACGTTCTGGAAATAGCCCCGGATATATGTTTGCTGCTGTGTGAAGTACTGTACCGATATGACATATGCCACCGTTTCACTGGCCGTGTCGACCACTCTGTCAATCCACTGCTGGATGAGGGCCTCCCCACACCACGTGGGTAGTGGGCGGTTATTTGATCATACTTCACCATGGTGGTCAGTGTGGGTTGAAGGTGGGAAATTCGCTACTGCGACCGACTTGCCATGAAGGTCCATTGTCCCAAACATCGATAATTATATCTCTATTTCATTTAAAGGCAGTGCTATTAACGAATGTGTTTGAGTTTTTTTGTTACTTTCCGGAAGCTTTACAGATATGATCTCAGCACGATCCATCAACCCTGTCTGGAGCCGGGTCCCGGGCTAAGAGGTGTTCTCCACCACGCCAGAAACAAGTCGACGCTTAGTTACCTGAACGTGGATTGAGCCTCCCTTAGGTAGACTCAGCCGAAAATGAGTAGCACATGGTGTCAGCATTGGTCATCATTACCAATCCTGGGAAGACAAAGGCGGCGGGTTGTGGATGTTGTGGGTCACACCACCTCTTGTAACGTGATGGCCTGAACAGAGGTTCACCGGCTAAACTTTACAAACAACAACAATAACATTAATGTCATCGTTTTACCCAGGAAAGCCTCGTTGAGTTTCACGAGAGCCCCCCGCTGCATTGCGATGTTTGGCCAATTCCACCAACAAATGTGTGGCTCCGAGTGGGAGGAAACCAGAGGGGCAGGCAAAACCCCACCACAACACACGAGCAGGTCACACTGAAAGCTCCACACAGATTGATTCAGGAATCAAATTTTATAATGGCAACCGAGCATGACAAACATCCCATTAAAATAACGCTCGAGAAGGAAAATGCAATCAATTTGAAAAATACACCGGTGGAGCTGAGCCTTTCGTGTTTGACGCGTGATTGTGATATTAAACCACAAATTGGAACGCACACTTTTTTTTATACCAATGAATATATTTATTAAAAAGATCGATAACCTTATTAACATACCTACTGTTAACAAACGTTAGTATGTGGAATATAGCATGAATGCTTGCACTATGCCTAACTCACATATGCGTCGTGTGGAAGCGGGGCTGTGTAATTTCATAACTTAATGCTTTCATACATTATAAATGTTAATAGCCCCTAGCCAACAAGGAAATGGAAATGTTTTTGTTGTTGCAAAGACCTTTATGTCATTTTGTATATGACATACGATAATTGTAGGCAATTACCGTGGTAGTAGCGTAGCGATGATACAGTGGTTAGAGCAAAGCATCATAAACCCGGCCACCTGAGTTCGATTCCAGGCCAAGGTGAGTTTTAGTGGCGAATGACACCTGAAGCGGTGCTGAAGCCTCTATCTTCACCATCCATCGTGTGACCAGCGTGGTGAAGTATGGTCAAAAAAGCCCCATGATCAACATATCATTGAGAGGCTTTCACCCAGCCAGGCAGTGACAGAGGGGTTATCAATAATGCATTGTTTCCATGGTGTAACGATGGTACTGTACTTACACATGACCACGTTAATAATACAATATAATAACATCACCTATGCTAACGTTTCTAATCTCCCGTCGTGTATTCATCCCACCACGGTCTAAACTCTATCAAGTGTATACACCTAATATTAACGCTCACACGCATTCACTCAACAGCCACCGCTGTGACCACGTCTACCCATCATACAACGACAAAGGCCCCCCGTGTAGCCTAAACAGACTGTTGGGGCAAGTGCTGTTAGCGAGCACCTATGAAGGCCGGCACGGCACACAAGAGGGTGGGTGGCTAACACCACGCCCGGCCGTCTTTGTCTCCCCAGTAGCGATGTTTACACATCACACCAGGTACTCATTTGAGGCTGAGTCGACCTAGGGGAGGCCCAGGACTGGTTCAGATAATCGTCACCGGTGGTGGCCGTGAGCGGGAATCGAACTCGGGACGCCAGGTTCGTAGCGCAGCGCGCTAACCACTACACTACCGCTCCCCACCCGTCATGCATACGTAGATCCACACACACACACCGTGCAAAGAAGGCATGTCATCGTATTTAACGGGCCCGAGTAATCTCCAACCACGGAGAACCAGTCACAATCTCTCCACGTTATTCCTCTTCAACCTAAAACAATCGCCTTTGTTCTGTAAGAGCACGTAGGGTTAATGCATACATCTCATTCGCGAATGTCAGCGATGGCTTAATAAAAATAACATGAAACAACAACACGCAGTGTCTGCTGGGAATGTTTTTTGAATTGCCCAGAGCTGGGGCTATAATACGATCATTTTAAGTAATCCATGACTCTACGACCTATCGGTTCGATTTAATCGGATAACATTCATGGTTGGGGAGAAAAAACAAAGTCACCCTTCAATTCCCACATGTGCCCCTGGATGGGAGGTGATGGGGCAGGCCTTGGTGACGTCATAGGCGTCATATAAATGCGTCACGCTAGGCGTGGCTTGCAGGTGGTTTCCCGCCTTCATACCTGTCAACCCATACGGTCTGCCCATATTCTTGTACAGGGAAATTGAGTTTTCAGGTCCATACGGCGTACAGCCGTTTCAATACGGGCACTTTTTTTGTCCATTTGTTCGTGTTTCTCCCTTATGATGGGACTTTGTAGGATGAACGTTGAGATGTATAAGCAGAGGTGGGACAAAGTCATTGTTATGCAAGTCCAAGTCGAGTCGCAAGTCATCAAATTCATGACTCGAGTCTGACTCGAGTCCAAGTCACATGACTCGAGTCCACATCTCAGAGGTGGGACAAAGTCATTGTTATGCAAGTCCAAGTCGAGTCGCAAGTCATCAAATTCATGACTCGAGTCTGACTCGAGTCCAAGTCACATGACTCGAGTCCACACCTCTGTGTATAAGGGTACGGGGTGACCAATGAGGTCTGAATTGATCTGTAATAAGGTCGGGCACTGGTCAGGGGTTGACAGCGATGCGCCTTCAAGAAGCAGCGCGGCAGGACGGCCACCGCAAAAAATGGTCGATTCAAAATATTTCGTCGATTAACCAAATTCATCGTCCAAGCTCCAATGGAAACATGTAATTGTTCGCATGGCCTAACACACACACACGCGTTAAAATGTTATAAATCACAATGAAGGACGAGATGGAGCGATGAAAATCAGCTCGCGTGCACGTGCTGGGTTCGATCGTTACATCGTAGAACCGTGAGGGGTGGCGATGGCTTGGGGGGAGGTTTTCATTCAGCAGCGGAGTGATCTTCCTTGCTCATGATGATGAAGGTGATGATGACATACGCTACAGGATGCCCCGCACCTTCCGATTAGCACGGTGGCCTGCGTATGGTGCGAAAGAAGTTCGTACATACGTAAAGGTGTCATCCATTCGTGAACAATTACAGCAGTAGCCCGGTTTGCGTCGGGAATGCGTTCCTGAAAGGTGCGACGACGAATATCGAAACGACGTCAATCGAAGCGATGTACACAGGGTAGTCGTAGTGGGTGGTGGTGGTGGAGGTGACGGATCACGAGAAAGGACGCGTGACGCTGTCAGCGACGTACTGTGGGGTTGAGACGAGGCAAATCGCCTCGTGGTGTTCATAATAAAGTGACGACGTACTTGCGAAACGAGGCAAAAGGGGGAGACGTTAATTGGGGTATTACTGGATTATTATTTTTAGGCGGCAGTTAGAACCGCACAGTTGCAATATTGGCAACACGTTTCTGGAAAAAACGTGAGGTTTTGTTGT
Source organism: Lampetra fluviatilis (assembly GCF_964198595.1). Classification (NCBI taxonomy): domain Eukaryota; kingdom Metazoa; phylum Chordata; class Hyperoartia; order Petromyzontiformes; family Petromyzontidae; genus Lampetra; species Lampetra fluviatilis. The sequence goes on from NC_136288.1 coordinate 12,853,362, forward strand.
TAATTGAAGCTGGACAGCTCGTGTGATCTTGAACGTCACGGGACAAAAGCATTTGATACATCTGCCGACCTCGATGCGACGCGTATCGCCAAAGCCATGACGGACACGTGGAGGATTCGAGACGATGCTCATGAGATAAAATCTTCACACAATGCTACTCGGTGTGCGTGCACGAGTGTGTGTGTGTGTGCTCGTAGATGTATCGGTCGTGTAGCGGTAGTGTAGCTCTTATCACTTTGCGCTAAGAACCCGGTGACAGAGAGTTCGATTCCCGCTCACGGCCACCATCACCAGTGACGATTATCTGAACCAGTCCTGTGCCTACTCTAGGTCGACTCAGCCTCAAATGAGTACCTGGTGTGACGTGTAAACATCGCCATTCGGGAGACAAAGGCGGTCGGGCGTGGTACTGGCCAACCACCCCCTCGTGTGCCGTGCCGGCCTTCATAAGTGCCGGTTAACAGCACTTGCCCCAACAGTATGTTAAGGCTGTACGGGGGATCTTTGTCTTTGTTTTGTAAATGTATCGACCTGGTGCTCTAAGTGCTGTCTCATTATAATCCTTTAATAATGGATGGCACCATTATGGACATCTTTTAATGTTATATCCTCTATTTTTAATTTTCAGGGTTTTTTTTTTTGTATCGACATGTGGTGAGAAGCAGTCGGGCAGTTGTTTCGGCATCGTTCTGCACGAGCCTGACGCGCTGAGTTCAATCCCCAGCTACGAGCTGACATCGGTCCAGACGGCCGCAGAAAGGCATCTGCAAGCGTGCGATGCGGTGGCCACCGTTTGTGTGCAATGGCCAGCCAAAAGCCACTGCCGCTGCGAGGATGACCACCGGTAGTTCCCGTGATGATGGCTGATGCTCCTCGTCCGAGATCAGCGAAGAGTTGTGGTTCGTTTGTGGCAAGCGCTTTGTGTGTGCAATGATTAAGACCTGAGTTCGGTGTGGTTAGGGGCCGTCCATAAATGACGCCACGCGATTTTGGACGATTTTTGAACCCCCCCCCCCCTCGTCACACGTCGTCACAAAAAGTCAGACCCCCCCCCCCCTCAAATATGACGTCACAAAGCTCTGCCCCCCCCCCCCAAAAAAAGAAAACATGCTTCAAATCGCTTTAAACTATTGTCATTGTAGTGCGTATTTAATGTGGCGCTGTACTCTGATGTTGTAGGAGAAAACATTTATTAAAAAATCTATTTAATTAAGTAGAACGTGTTGTCTATATTTATTTAAAGTTGCACTTTTTGATGTAACCTCACATGTCTCAACCCCCCCCCACCACCTCGTCACACATCGTCACAAATATCTGACCCCCCCCCCCTAGGTGCGTGACGTCATTTATGGACGGCCCCTTAGGTACGGTCAAACCACCCCTCTCGTGTCCGCCACGGCATGGGGCGGCCTCCGTCCAGCAGTGGACTGGCAATATATTTCCTTTGCCCTTCAGGCATCAACAGTTTCCCTGCGGAAATGCGCGCAGTTTGCTCAGAACAATCAATGAGCCAGACGCCTTTGCCAGCGTCACCCGTACGCGTGGGTTCAGGCGTGACAGACAGCCGGGAGATTACGGCTAGGTGCCAAAAAGAAAAAACAGCTAATCCGATATAAGCCAATTGCTTAATTGCAGCTCGTTTGATTAAGTCTCATTATCACACCAGTAGCCAAAACGCAAACATATTAAGCACCATTATCATTGATGTCATAATTACGTAACGACATTAATTATCCGGGACGGAGTGGTGGCGCGGTGATTAGCGCACTAACAGCAGTGGCGAGTGATCTCTGAGCCGGTCATCAAATTTAATTCGCTCCACTGCCAACTTTTATTTCACCAACCGGCACTGACCGGCGTGGTGAAGTATGGTCAAACGACCCCCCCCCCACAACCCCCAAGACCGACACGGCGTGAAGAGGACTAGATTACAGATCTGGCTGCCGCCTGATGATGCCGGTTGTAATTACTGGCGAAACGTCGTCCTCAGATTGTAAATGTTGTGAATTTTCTCTCCAACACACCGGTGTGCTGTACTAGTGACGAACTGGCATGTTCTGTTTATGTGATAAACCCCTTACTAATTGTCTGTGTCGGGTGGTGGCGGGTTTTACGACACATTTATATTTACGCGATCTAACCCAAAAAACCTGTATTATGCATATTGGTCGCGAAAGCCTACGTGTTAAACTGACTTCATTAGAGTCCTGCTACCATTATTATTTTGACTTCATAACTGGGTCGTATGTCACTCGAGTGACTTCCTCTACAGATGATTCCTTCACGATTAGAAGATTTTAGCAGCCTCGCTGACAAACAGTGCCCGCTTGACTTCGCGACAGATAAATTAAGCACTGTACAAGGGCAGACGCAGCCTGTGCAAACGCAGTGCGCACACCAGCAGCAGTCTTTGAACTATAAACTATTTTTTTTATTTTACCAGCTAAGACCCACTGAGCTATATATATACAGCTCTTTTTTTCAGAAGCACACCTGGCCAACACAAATGATAGCGCCAACGAAGTGGACTTATCATGTGGAAATGTATAGCAGCCACATACTCTAAAACGCGTGATGTTGATTCTAAATGTGGAGGAGAAAACAGGAGGACCCGGAGAAAAGTCCACGCGATCACGGGGAGAACACGCAAACTCCAAATATACAGCAGGCGTCCGGTCGGGATCGAACCCACGACCTCCTGTATACCAGGCGAGGTAGTTAACATCTCACCGCCGTGACTTTGCTGATGAGCCGAAGAAGGGTGCATCCGGGCAAAGAGTTTGCATGTTCAAACAAATTCTGCTGTTGGTTAAGCACGAGTTTGGAAAGCCAATCTTGTGGAGTTATGGGACGGGAAAGTGATTCATTTAACGTACCAATGAAGAATTAGTCATTCGTTGCATCAGCCCAAATGTAATGCCTTGTGAAATGTTTTGCAATACATTTTTGTTGGGTGACCACCTACGGTGTAGAGAGGGGCCACACACCAATGACGCTCGGTAAGCCAGCAACATCCGTGTGTCATGCCTGAAACCTGCTGATGAGACACCGATGAAAAGGTGAAACCAGTTCAAAGTTCGTGGGCTTAAACAAATACTGACTATTTACTCAATTCTGGACGTCCTAAGGTCAACAGACTAACGGAATACTTTATATTTATGTGAGGATACAGAATGGAAGGCGATTTATTTAATGTATTACCCAGAATGCTACAAGAAACTTTTTTTTTTTAAGGAGATCATCATCGCTGAGTATAGTTGGCGATGTTTGGCCAATTCCCCTTTAACGAGCATTTATTTTTTGTATCCGGAAAGAAATCGCAAGACACCATCATTCTTGCGAGGAGATAACATTCTGCACAGATAGGTTCTTGAACACACTTGCTATACTGCCAGTATCCTGGCCACCACCTCGCAGATCAGCGAGTTTCAGCAGTTCAAAATTACCGATATTATCTACCAACCCTTGCCTCTGGACCTCTGTATATATGTTGAACTTCTTTCGCACCGTACGTGGCCAACCGTGCTAATTGGAGGTGCGGGGGGTAGGACAACAAAGCAGTTCTAACGAGTGAGTTTTCAACCTTTGATCTACCACACCTAGATATATAAAACCCATACTGTTCCCCAACAGAGCATAATGCGTTTTCTTCACATATATATGTAACACACGTGACATACGACCCATGTAAATGACATACAATGCACGTGTCTCTCTATTCTCATTCAGCCCTTTTTACGAACGCCGCTGGATCCGCAAACTTCTGGCAGCAGCAGCAGCCGTCTGCCACTGTTGACACAGTTGTTTTTGCCCTCATTCCTCTTTGTTTCGTCGCTGCACTTTATATATATTTATATTTAATATATTTGCTTTGCTTTGGTAATGTTTTGTGGCCCAGGTCACTCTCGCGAATGGGACTCATCGCGGTTGTTTCACTTCTCACCTGGTTACACAAATAAACTTGAACTGTAATCGTCGTCATCATCATCATCATATCCCATCTGCTGGTGATGTATCTACTCCGGTGCCTCCTCCTCATCCCCATCATCAGTCCACCTCTTCGTCCGTTGTCCCTAGCCCTCTGTTGCCTTCCACTCGCGTTTCCATTGGGTTCTGTTCTTCTCTCTGGATTGCTGTATTGGGTGCACAATCTATGGTTCACAGCCGACGATGATCTTCAATGCCCAGTGTTTTTGTTCGCATTCGTGTCGAGGGCCACGGAGAGTAGAGAGCACGCCGGGATGGTTTTTTCCATGGGCCTTAGATCCAAGGTGGCCTCAGAAATTGCCAAAGTGGAGGGGGGCGGGCTTCAGGCTTTCAAAACACCTTCTGTAATGTAACACTTCCAAACACATTCACATACGAGCCGGTTTTCTAACATTGAATTGGGGGGGGGGGGGGTAGAAAAGGCTGAGCCCCACTTTCTAAATTATTTAAGACGTTTGTTTAAAGTTGTTCTTTTACATTGATGGTGTCACGCCCTCCCCCTGAGTTTTAGTCTGCACCCCTTTGTAGAAGGTCACGTGATAGGGCAGCACCTGCACCCAATGCATCCCTTGTTCATCCAAGGAGGATCATGATGATGGTGGTGGTGGTGGGAATAAGCAGGAGCGGGGCTTAATGTCTGCTGGAGCTGAACGGGGCGAGCTCAGGAAAATATGTCTCCCTTCCCCCGCTGGTGTGGGCGGTGGGGGCGGTTGGTGGTCGATTCCGGGCAGTTGTTAAACGTCAGGCAGCTCCAGACAATATTCCATCCGAAATGAAGCCCTGACGAGGAGGGTGGATGAAGATGATGTTGATGATTATGATGATGAGGAGGAGGCGGGGGTACTGCTGAGCTGATTGCAGCACAGAAGAAGAAGGGGGGGCAGCTCAGATGCGTTCTCCTGGCGACTGGAAATGCCCGAACACTTGAGGCAGCAGCCCACCGCCGGTCGCTCCGCTCGCGTGCGCTGCTGCTGCAGCCGCTGCAGCCGCAGCAGCCGCAGCAGCCGCGGCCAACGGCGGCGGCGGCTGCTGGCACCCCCCGGGGCCGGCGAAGCTTCCCGGCGGCGGCTGCTGCGGGTGGTAGCCGTGGGGAGGCGGCAGGGCGAACCCGCCGGGCGCGGGCGACGCGGCGTAGGGGTACGACTGCTCGAAGGTGCCGGCGGCGGCTGCGGCGTGGGCGTACTGGGCGTAGAGTGCGCCCGAGTAGTCGACCCCGAGGAAGGGGTTGAGGGGTGCGCCCGTGGGGGAGCCGCCGGGCGTCTGGATGAAGACGCCCGGCGGCAGGAACTGCGGCGGGTAGAGGTACTGGGCGGAGAGACTGGCGCGGAGACGCAGACGCCACGGGGTGGAATCCCGAGGGGAGGGCAGGGAGGGTGGGGAGGGAGGTGGGGAGGGAGGGGAGGGGGGGGAGGGAGGTGGGGAGGGAGGGGAGGGAGGTGGGGAGGGAGGGTAGGGAGGGGAGGGAGGGAGGTGGGGAGGGAGGGTAGGGAGGGGAGGGAGGGAGGTGGGGAGGGAGGGGAGGGAGGGAGATAGGGGAGGGAGGGAGATAGGGGAGGTATGGAGGGAAGGAGGGGAGGGAGGGGAAGGAGGGAGTTAGAGAGGGAGGGAGGAAGGGAGATTAGTTGGGAGTGGTGATGGCAGGAACGGCAGGGCGGTGGACATTGCGGAGTTTCACGGTTCGGCACTCTGCGGCCGCCCCGGGTTATTACTGCCGAGTTTGCGCACAGCGGACGTGGAAGGCTCAGTGTGGCCACTACTAGAAATAGGCAATTTGCGTGTGCCCAGCGTCACGGTCCAAATTGTAAGAAAAAAATCACACCCCTACAATACTCAATTTGAACGTAGAACACATCGCAAGCATCGCCCCGTGCTGCCAAAAGGAACTCCGCAAGACCCTCCTGAAAACGAGCCCTGAGACGCGGTGAGGCTTTCCTGTACGAAGAGACACATAGACTCACACAGATATCTATAGTTTTTACACTCAGACCCATTGACTCACACCAAGACCCATTGACTTACACCGAGACCCATAGACTTCACACAGATATCTATAAATTTACACTGAGACCCATTGACTTACACCAAGACCCATTGACTTACACCGAGACCCATAGACTTCACACAGATATCTATAAATTTACACTGAGACCCATTGACTCACACCAAGACCCACTGACTTACACCGAGACCCATAGACTTCACACAGATATCTATAAATTTACACTGAGACCCATTGACTCACACCAAGACCCACTGACTTACACCGAGACCCATAGACTTCACACAGATATCTATAAATTTACACTGAGACCCATTGACTCACACCAAGACCCACTGACTTACACCGAGACCCATAGGCTCACACAGGAATCTACCCATACGAATGAGGAGGCATCGCCACAGCAGCGATTCACCACTCCGCGACTCGTGAACGCAATCATCTGGCCCGACCACAGCTGCTGCTCTCTGTATATCATCATCAGCCATGCGGAGCAGGAGACCGGCCGCAAACGGCCTCGCGGCCACCACTTTTGTTTCCAGGCACGGATTTAATTTCCCCCGAACGGGAAATAACAACCACGTGCTATAGGAATCATTGACAACAACATTACTTTACCGGAGCTAAAACTGCGTCATTAATGCCCCCGGAGCGAAGTCCACAAGAGAAGTCGGCATTCACAAATGACTGAAAACTCAACACATTCGCAGGCAACTCACGAGTATAATTCACCCGCGCGCTCGTGCCACATGCGTTCTCATTTGGCAATCGCACTTTTGTCGATCACACTTCCTGACAGAGAGTGGAACACGTAGCGAATCGGGCACTGGGTCCTTGAGCTCTCCTGCTCTGAGAAGGGCCGGTTGCCTGAAACGTCGCCTTTTAATAGAGTTTCCCCTTCTGGGGCCAGCAGTTCAATTGACGAATGGCATCGAGCCCCTGTTATCTGTGCCTTTACCACCACCTGCCAACGTGGCAATGCATCACCAAAGTTCCGCACTCTTGTACTGTGACGTACGTTTTGTCACGTGGTGACTTATACAAACGTGCAGTGAGAACTTTCGCCTGCCACAGCTGTTGCTGTGACCTTTAATTTTTTGTAAAAAATATTAACATTTCAACCCAAAAAAAAAACCACGCCCCTACAGTGAAACGGCGACTGTGCCCGTTTGCACTGTGTATACCAGACGCCTTATATGGCCGTGTTGAACATTCTGTCTGCAAAGGCCCCTTAAATGGGAATTGCCGTTGGCGGCTCCGTGAGCTGGAGCTGGGGGTCACGCGCCGCTTGGAAGCCGATAAGATTTGTGGTTCCCCGTCAAAGGCGCGTCACCACCACCACCATCATCATCATCAGTCATGTTCAATCCGCTGCTGGATGAAAGCCGCCGCAAACAGCCTCTCGCGATGCTGCGATGTAAATAAACCACACGCACGCACTGATCAAAAGTGATACGGCTCGTGGGTTGACACTCATCGGCGAGTAACGCGTTTCAGGGAGCTCCTAATCTGCTGAATTGACGTTCCCGGGCGATCGTTTGACGGACACCCCGCTGGTCTGTTAACGACTCTGCTACTTGATTCTCAGCACGTGATTGCAGAGGGTGAAAGCGATGGCTGCCCGTCTTACCGTGGGGACTGTTAACATTTGCAATCACAGCATCTGTGCAGCAGGGGGAGGGGGGGTCATGTGGAGGCTTTCGCAATTGACCTGCACCCACCTGAGTTCGATTCCTGGCCACAGCTAACATCGCCGGCGAGTGATTTGCACGTGCTTTTGGTCCCGTCTGGGATCCCAGCCACCCAAAACAACTGCTCAAAATATGCATTCACCATCGTGGTGAAGTATGGCCAATTCGACTCTCACGACAGACACGGGTTGCTTGGAGGCGCTCATCCAGCATTGACTTAACAATGAGCCGTGGCGTGGTGCGATGTGGGGTACATTGTGCGTTATGGTACGTGCATGGTGTACTGGTACTGTGTCCTATAGTACGTGGTGTATTGTGATGTTTGGTACGACGTCTTTTTGTATTGTGTTACATACTAGTGCTGTGTGGTGTAGTGTGTGTTGTGATGTTTGCCTGCTGTGTGTGTTGTGGCGTGTGGCATACTGGCACGGTGCACAGTGTAGTGTATAGTGTAGTGTATTCTGTAATGTATTGTGTGGTGTTGTTGTGTGGTGCAATTGTGTGGCGTTGCAGTGTGTGGGTTTGATTCTCGTTCAACGTCAACACCGGTGACTATTATCTGAACCGGTCCTGGGCCTCCCCTAGGTCGACTGAGCCTCAAATGAATGCGGTTTCTAGTCAACATCACCACGAGGGAGACAAAGACGGCCGGGCGTGGTGTTGGCCACCGACCCACTCGTGTGCCGTGCCGGCCTTCGCGAACAGCACTTGCCCCGACAGTCTTTTAAAAAAAAAAGGCTATAGGGTGGATATTTCTCTTTGGTGTATTGCGTGGCGTATAGTGCAGTGTGTCGTGTCGTGTGTACTACGTGTTGTGCAGCAGTGTGGAGGCCAGGGCACCATGAGCGTCTCACCCGTAGGGCCTCGGCAGAGGCAGGATGTGTTGAATTCCCAGGGCAAAACCTTCAAAGGAGCAAAGGGCAGTGCGCGTTAGTCAGACGAACTTGGAGCGATTGCTGTTGGTTTAAACTCAGTCCCCGCTCCCGGGATATCACGATCTTTGCTCGGCAAGAGACAAGCGTGGACTTTGGCAGGGGGCAGGGGGGGGGGCTATTTTTTTTATAGACGGCCAAGCACAGTCGCGTTGACACGGGGCCCGGCTGAATGGCGTTCAGGGACCACCGGAGGGGAGGATGATGAGGGAGAGCTTGTGTGACAAATGAATAAAAGCGCGCCGATGCTGATTGACTATGACCGAATAATCCTTACTGAATTCCTAGCTGACGTCGTCAGGTCTCGGAAGCTGGGCAGGCTTTTGAGCCGGGATAGTGCACGTACTGTAGAGTCTACTTTGAAAAATAAATATTAACACGCGATTTGGTGATGACGCTGTTGCTGCTGCTGTTTGGCAGTGGTGCACATGCACAATTAACACCGTGGCACTTAGACGTAAAAATATATATATTATAGATGGCGTTTCGGGAAATGTTCCCTTCTACATGGCAAATAAAACCATGGAAAATCATATAAATTTGCTGTGAAGAAGTGCTATTGTTCGAAGCGTCCACTCCTATTTTTGTTTCCTTTTAAGGCCACAGTGTTATTGAGGAATGTGTTGAGGTTCTCTGCACGGATGTTGCTCTACTGGGTGAAACAGCGCTACGTTTGCGTCTTGAATTATAATAATTCGAAGTGAACTGTGTTTTAAAAAAATCAATAGCAGGATGATGGTAATAACGATGGCCTGTCTACATGTCGTACAGACCCAGTGTCATTGTTTAGTGTGCTAATTCAATTCACCGATTGATATTTTATCCTCGTCAAACAATACAACATGCAATACAGCAATTGTTTGTTTTATTACCGTTCGTACTGTTTTGTTAAGATTGACGTCGTGTTTTTCTAGCGCTCGTTCAACAAATCCGTATTATTTATCCTGCAGTGATTTAATATTGCTCTCATTTAACGTCGGTATAGTATACGTCTACCTGTGCTTGTACGAATCGCTATGTATATATGTTGATCTTCTTTCGCACCGTACGTAGCCAACCGTGCTAATCGGAGGTGCAGGGGGAAGGACAACAAACTAAACACAACAAGGACTTCTAAAGAAATTAATTTCCAATCTAGCTGTACAAGTGCATGACTCCAGTAGCTTCCTAATATCGGAAGGAAGAACGTTCCAGACGACCGCTTAAGCACATCTGAAAGCACGCGACGCAGTGACCGCCTTTGTCCGATGGCCAGCCAAAAGCCGCTGCTACTGCGAGGATGGTGCGGCGGTGATTAGCACAAGACGTTAATGCAGCCGGCGAACTGAGTTTGACTCCCGGCCACGGCTAACACCAGTGGCGAGTGATGTCTAAACAGGTCCTGGAACATCCAGCCACTTGACCAACCCACTGACATGGCGTGATGAAGGACCTTCGTTCAGCAATGGAGAGACAAAGGACTGAACATTATTCTTACTTGATTTGAAGCTTTCGTGACTGCAGGAATCCATACTCTTTGGTTCTTTCGGTAAAGTCACGGAGGTAGAAAAATAATTGATCGCGACGTTTCGATGGCAACACAAGCAATCGTCATCAGGTGAGAGAACCACAGTTTTTTCTTGCTGTGGTTGTCCCACCTGGTGACGATCGAAACGTCGTGAACTATTATTATTGTTCTACCTACGTGGCTTTACCGAAAGAACCAAAGAGTTTTATTCTTATTAATGAACTACATTTGGTTCATCCCCGTTTCAATTGAAACGTTAAATGTAGCCTCAATGGGATCTCATCTGGTTGGTGTTATTATGCTGAGAGTACTATACAATTATCTACAGTTATTATATATCTAATAAAACGAGGAATTGGTCGAATATCATGGTGCTCTGTGAGATTCTACTGCAGAAACAAATCACACTGAGATCACGTGGTGTTAGCTTGGTTAGGATGGAGCCAATAAAAAACACAATTAAATATGGGGGGGGGGCTGTTTAAGAAGTCCCCCCACCTTTTTTATAGCCTGACCCCTCTAAATCTTTGTCTCCCAGTGCAGTGCAATTGCACCGCCTGTATACTCTGCGTGTGTCGCTTCGTGGTGCACACATCAGCACATTCCTGATCGTTTACGCCGAGAACACATGATGTTGATGATGAGCATCATCATCCACTAAATCGTTATCATCACCAAACGTCATAATAAAATCATCGTCATGATATCATCATTAATAATCATCAGCCATTGTCTATCTACTGCTGGATGAAGGCCTCCTCGTGGCTCGTGGCCCAGTGCTGCTGACCGCATCCGTCTCGCGTCACCTTTTTTTGGAGACGGTGTGACGTCACGGTTTACTATCCTCACGCAGCCGCGGCGACCGAGGTCATGATTCAACGTTCAACTCGTGGACATTAGACCCACGAGTTGGATGTGCATATACGAGTCCTAGATAAGGCAGTGTACTTTTGCTTTACTTTTGTCTATGTATGTATGTTGAACTTTCGCACCGTACGGAGCCAACCGTGCTAATCGGAGGCGCGTGGGAAAGACAACAAACTCGACACAAGAAGCAGTTATAAATAAATGAGTCTTCAATCGAGATGTAAAAAATTCACGCTGACCACGTGAAGGAGAAAACTACCCGGTCATCCCCGCACCGGCGGCTTTTGGATGGCCACCGGGCAAAGACGGTGGTCACCGCATGGCGCGCATTCAGATGCGCGCCATGCGACCGTCTGGAACGCTCTTCCGATGTAAGGAAGCCACTGGAGCTATATGGACTTTTAAATAATTTACAGTACGTTGAAACTCATTTCCTCAGAGCTGCTTTTTTGTGTTTAGTCTTGTTGTCCGTCCCCCGCACCTCCGATGAGCGCGGTTGGCTACGTACGGTGCTTAAGAAGTTCGCTGTGAGTGATGACTGCCAGGGTCTAAGTTAAATTAACGGTAAACGTCGACGCAGATGATGATATCTATGGGACCGTTTTGCCCTTTGGCGATCTCTGGTCTAACACGACTGAGACTGGGCCCTAAAGAAGGCTGCTGTCTCTGCTGTAGGCTAATCCGTTTCAAAGACACTGCCCATGTGTTATCAGAGCATCTTTGTTTGCATGTTTTGTTACAGGTATGTGTGGTTAATGCAGACCCGATGCCTTGCAATAGGTGTGTCTATTTGGCGTTTCAACATCTTAACACCTCCTGTATTATTGCCAGACCGGGTAAAGCAGATGATGATTATTGTAAAATAATAATGATTGGACACCGTACCGTACACCGCATATTGTTATACGATCATTATTATCATAATCGAATAATAGTCCAATTAAGCATCGCCTATTCAATCTTCACCATTCGTGACATCATCACCCAATCAATCCTTATCATAATTCAACATCGACCGTCACTATGAAATTGATCATCAGCGGCATTTCATTCATCATAATTATCGACCAATCAATCACTCGTCATCACAATCAATCCAATTAATCATCGTTCAATCACCCTTTTGCAATAAGCAATCACCATCGTGATATTATTATGTATTCGTGACCGTGATCCAGTCGTGGTCGCTAACACTAGCGCCCTCTAGTGAGACGCCATCGGACTGCGCGCTGTCACAGAAACGTGGAATTGTCAGGAGTGACTGCGCCAAAATAAACACGGACGACGGCGTATCCGCGTCATCCACAATGTCATAATTTACATCCCTTTTGCCAATTCCACTGCTGGATTAAGACCTCCTCACGCCGGATCAGTCATGGGAATTATGTGACCATACATAATAATAGGGTTTTTTCCCCTTTTTTTCTGGCAACAAAACTGGAACCTTTTTACAAGGAATCATGTGTGCGTTAACCACAATTCTTGTGGTCAAAATGCAAACAAAAAACACACTCTGATGATACATGCATTGTCCTTGCAACTGATTGGTCCGCACCAGCGACGGCTTCAAGGACACATGATTCCTTGTAAAAGGTTTCAGTTTTGTTGCCAGAAAAAAGGGGAAAAACCCTATTATTACATTTTGATACTGGCAAAGGAGGTCTAATGATGTAGACCATACAAACTTCATCACGCCTGTCATGGGGGGGCAGTGGGTTATCCATACTTCACCACTCTGGTGGGTGCTGCTTGGTAAAGGGAACACACTGTGTCTCGCCTCTCGTTCAGCAGATGCCTGCCTGACGTGGGTGCCGACACTCAGCAGGGCTGCCCAGTACAACCAGAGGTGGTGGCGTGCATCCGCTTTGGAGAGGCCTTCATCTAGCAGTGTATTGATCATGGCCGACGATGGTGATGATTGCTTCACCACGCACGTGCATTCATTCAATTCATCCATCACAAAGGGGCATTGGCCATCGTGCGTGAAGAATGGTCAAACATCTTCAACAATACCCGCGTGACATAGGGAGGGCACTCATCCAGCAGTGGATTGACGGAATCCCCCCACCCCCGCTACCACCACCCCGATGCTCACCTGGGGGCAGCATGCGTGGCTTGGCGCCCAGGTAGGCGAGGTTCACGTTGGCTTTGCGACCATCGATGATTGGGTTGGGATCTTTGCACGCGCGGTCTGCAGCGCCACGGTCAGCCATGGTTACCTGGCGCGGAGGGCGGAGGGGGGGCAGACACGAGGAGAGAGACAGAGGGACGCGTGGAGGGAGGGACACGTGCATAGAGACAAAGACAAGACAAAGATCCCCCGTGTAGGCTTAAACGACTGTTGGGGCAAGTGCTGTTAGCGAGCACCTATGAAGGTCTGCACGGGGTGGGTGGACAGCGGCATGCCCGGCCGCCTTTGTCTCCCGAGTGGCGATGTTTACACGTCACACCAGGTACTCTTTTGAGGCTGAGTCGACCTATGCGAGGCCCAGGACGGGTTCAGATAATCGTCACTGGTGTCGTTGGTGTCCGTGAGCGGTTAGCGAACTCGGCACACCGCGGTAACCGCTCCACTACCACTCTCCACCCGCATAAACACACACACACAAAACAGGTACATACACACATACACACAGACACACACACAAAGCAACAGACATACAACAACAACAACCGCCATTCGCCACTAAGAGGCGGTGACGTCACCACGACGCTTGTGCCAGGCCAAGTGCACCTTGAGGCCACGTGAAGTGTCGAACGCCCGCCGACAGGAGGTAACAGGGCAGACCCAGCAGGTGCCACGGGTCGACTGACCGAGATGACCGATCTTGACACCGCCGGTACCAGTCATCGGCAAGTCCACTCAGCTCCACATCCTCCTGTTCCACATCACTCCATCTCTTCTCCAGCCCGTGCTGCGCCCGTTTAACCACCTCGATCCGGCCGACAAAATCTGTTTAGGCATGCGGTGGCTGGGCATGCGGGCTACATGACCCAACCAACGCAGCCTTGCCTGCCGGAGGAGCTCACCGATGGGACTTTGCCCAGATCAAGGATTTGTAAGCTCCTCACACAATCCAGCCTGGTTAAACCCAGGAGGGATCGTAGGCAGGCCAGCCTAAATGTTTCTAACCCGCGAAGATGCTCCATTAGGGGGGTCCACGTTTCGCAAGCGTAGAGAAGGCAGGGAATGACTGTGGCCGAGAAGTCCCGAAGCTTCGTGCGGAGCGACAGACCAGGCAGCTACCACACAGCGTTATGCAACCGATGAAAATATATTGCCGCTCGACTGATTCGGTTGTGAGACCTCCGCTGCCAAACCGGAGCCGGTCATGAGCACACTGCCCAGGTATGAGAAACTCTCCACTCTCTCCACAACTGCCCCATCACCAATTGGGAGTTGTGGGGGTGGAGTGCCCGATGGTACAAAATACCCAGGCAGGTGCTTCGTTTTGGTGGGGCTGATGATAAGGCCCCACCTCTTAGTGGCACACTCCAGTTTTACATACACAACCAGAGACAGACACACACACAAAACAAAGACATACACACAGACAGACACACACACACACAGCCCGCGCTCCTGTGTCCCCCGCTCGCAATTGGAGAGAGCGTTTGAAGCAATTACCAAGCAATTGCGAGATGAGTGCGTGGAGCGATGATGGTGGCTGGGCTGCTTCTCCTCCTTCACTCCATTGCCCCACTCGTCTAAGGGCCGCAAATCAAACCCTCCTCATTCGCCGCTCGTGGTGTATAAAATGAAATGAAATGCATATCACGGTTATCCATTATGGAGCGAGGGCAATTTTAACGCTAATTGGACACGCGCGCTCGTTAGCCAGCCCATTTATTAATTATCGTAATTGTAATGGGTTTTTAAATGCGCTCATGCACACGGATGGTATTAATAAGAACAAAGTGTAACGCTGGACAGAGAGAGATTTTTTTATATATATTTATATATATATGTGTGCGTTGCCTGTGTGGAACGGCGCGTTTCTCTGCGCGCGCGCGTATGGAGCGATTAGCGCGCTGCGCTACGAACGTGGCGACACGGGTTCGATTCCCATCGACGGCTAACACCAGTGAAATATTATCTGAACCCGTCCTGGGCCTCTCCTACGTCCACTCAGCCTCAAATAAGTGCCTGGTGCAGTGGTGCGTAAACATCGCCGCAAGGAAGACAAAGGCGGCCGGGCGTGGTGCTGGCCTTCATAGGCGCCCGCTGATAGCCCTTGCTCCTACAGTCTGTTCAGGCTCCAGCGGGGATTTTTGTCTTTGTGTGATTCAATAACAGCGGCGAATTTTTGAACCGGTACTAGACCTCTCCCCTAGGTCGACTCAGCCTTAAATTAGTACCTGGTGCAATATGTGTAAAAAAATAAATCAGCGATGGAGAGACAAAGGCGGCTGGTCGTGGTGCTTGCCACCCAACCCCGAGCGTGCCGTGCCGGCCTTCATAGGTCGGTGCTCTCCTACAGCACTTGCCCCAACAGTCGTTTAAGGCTATACAGGGAATCTTTGTATTTGTTGTATTAGCCTGGCACAAAAACAAAGGGTACCTAGCCTGGCACAACAAGCGCTATGCTTACGTCACCGTCACTTGGTTAGCGAATAGTGGTTCTAATTGTTGTGAGGGGAGCGGTGGTGCAGTGATTGGCGCACTCCGCTAGGAAGCCGTCCATAAATGACGTCACGCGATTTTGGACGATTTTTGACCCCCCCCCCTCGTCACACGGCGTCACAAAAAGTCAGAGTTCCCCTCAAATATGACGTCACAAAGCTCTGCCCCCCCCCCAAAATATATAAAACATGCTTCAAATCGCGTTAAACTATTGTCATTGTAGTGCGTATTTAATGTGGCGCTGCACTCTGCTGTTGTAGGAGAAAACATGTATTAAAAAGTCTATTTAATTAAGTAGAACGCGTTGTCTATATTTATTTAAAGTTGCGCATTTTGATGTGACGTCACATTTCTCAACCCCCTCGTCACACATCGTCACAAATGTCTGACCCATCCCCCCCCCCCTAGGTGCGTGACGTCATTTATGCACGGCCCCTTAGACTCACGACCATGGCGAACAAGCGTGGCGGGTGATGACTGGTATCCCGAGGTCGAACCATGGACGAAGGCAGCAAGCAACGCGGTGAACTGGCGTCAGATTTCTACCTCCAAGCTCTGCGGTCCTCTACAAGTCGAGGCCAAGTGACTCCGTGTTTCCACGTGGGGAAGACGCCCGAGTAGCCGAGCGGGGCAACGCTCGTATCTGATACAGATGGGACAGATGGAGATCATTCCCCACTTTGCTGTAGCGCATTCTCCTGGCGAGCAAGGCGATGCGGCACCTCGACGCCCACGGGAAAGGAGTTTCACACCATCTCTGCGGTGATCCACCAACCCTAGCTGCTGCCTGCACAGTGCTGGATTACAGCAAGCCACGTGTGCAGCCCCCCCCCCCCCACGTATATCGAAGTGACTTCGTAAACAATGCCGTGACGCCCTCTTCCGATGCCGTTCCATAGCACACGGTGGTTCACCGCTCGCTTCTCGAGTTCAAATTTATTATTGTGGCCGCCACGGCCGCGGGTGCACGACCGCGAATCTCACCGCGACTTGGGATCGCGACGCAACGGAACGCGGACGAATCCACGGGCGCATGTGGGCCCGCGCGCAAGGGAGGCTCCCTTAACGGACGGGCCTTGCCGGGCTTGTCAACGCAATCATTCGCCGCTCAATGCAAGTCACAACTTCTGTAGCCCACGCTGTCACAGCGCACGCGGTGCGGAGCGGCCGTCGCGCAGAATGAGCGATGCGCACTGGGTACGGGGCGAAGTCTCACGTTGCACAAACACAACGACCTCACCGTGTAGCCTTCATGCAGATTGATTGCGGTGAGTGCTCTTTGCGAGCACCTACGAAGGCCCACAAGGGCGCACGAGCGCCTTTGTCTCCCCGGTGCTGACGTTTAAAATGGTATGGCTGAGTCGACCTAGGGGAGGCCCGTGACAGGTTGCGATGTCACTAGTGTGAGTGACATCGCAAGCCGGATTTGAGCTCAAGAGGCCGGATTTCGTAGCTGTGTGCGCTAACCACTGCGCCACCGCTCCCCACTAACGTGATAAGACAAACACCCCCCCAGCCTTTGCCATCCTCCTACCTTTCCTAGCACTCTTCATACAAAGTTGTTAGGGCTGCAGCACAAATGTACATATGCATGCACTCCTACAAAGTCCAACGTGAAATCAGCCGTTATCAATCCACTGCTGAATGATAAACCTCGTCAAGCCGACGCGGCCACCTCTGACGATCGTCGTAACAATCCAAATCTGGCGCCTGCAGACCAGCTGACTTCATCACCCCGTTGTTTGTCAGCATACGGAGGGAATTGGGTTGATGGAAATATCACCAGACTACTTTCACGAGAGGTTTCTGAGAGCGTTAAAATGTCACGTCATTACTTAACTTGATGACTTAACTCCATGACTTAACTCCACGATCTAACTTAATGACTTAACTTAATGACATAACTTCATGACTTAACTTCATGACTTAACTTCGTGACTTAACTTCATGACTTAACTTAATCCGTGTCTATCCGAGTTGGCGTTCCGTAAATTATGCATCTGTACCCGGTACACCACGTCCAGTATAACTCTCGCTGTGGCTGTGCTTACGTGTACGTTACGTGCCAGCCACTGCACTCTACCCCGCGAATATTCAATTAATTTAAATGTGCTGGTAATGCTGGTGCTGGTGGTGATGCTGGTGGTGGTGGTGATGATGATGACGACACACACACACGCGTGCGCACGCGCCGACACTTACGAATCCATATCCTCTCGACTTGCCCGTCTGCCGGTCCGTGATCACCACGGCCTCGTCGATTTCTCCGAACGCCTCGAAGAACTTCCGCAGGGACGCGTCCGTGGTGTGGTAGGGCAGGCCCCCGACGAATATCTTGGTGTACGTGGTGTCCGGCTGCATGGCGGAGACCCTCACCACCACCACCTCCTCCTCCTCCTTCTTCTGCTCTTCCCCTCCTACCCGGGAGGTGGGGGAGAGGTGGTCCACCTGGCCAGCCACTAGCGGCCGCTACTCCCCACACCAACACCTGCACGTACAGCCCTCCTGCACCTATGATGCCCCGACGCGCATCCCCACGAAACCACGCCACTGCAACGACTATGAACTCACTGATAACTGAGAACCCCCCTGGTACCATGCATCACACCGGCGGCACAGCGCGCAACCTGTACGGCCTGTCGGTAAGAGGTGGGGAGGGGGGGGAAGCACAATTTGTTAGCCTGGGAAGAGGGTTCTGCTGTTGCTTGTTGCTCGGATGGTGCAATTTTGTAACCAGGCGACCGCACCGGCTAAGCAAACTGCTCGCGCTGAGCGGGGGGGGGGCTCACGGGTTCACGCACGCGGCGTCTCGCGTGCCACTCCGCCCATGACAACCGAGAGCGTCACTCACCTGTAGAGCCGCCAAAGGCTGCGCCCTCCCTCACTTCACCTGGACGAGTCACGGAGAGGGGCGGGGACAAGGGGTGGTGGGGGTGGTGGGGGTGGTGGTGGGTGGTGGTGGTGGGGGTGGTGGTGGTGGAGGTGGTGGTGGGTGGTGGTGGTGGGGGTGGTGGTTGTGGAGGTGGTGGGGGTGGAGGTGGTGGTGGTGGGGGTGGGGGTGGAGGTGGTGGTGGTGGAGGTGGTGGTGGGGGTGGTGGTGGGTGGTGCTGTGGGTGGAGGTGGGGGTGGTGGAGGTGGGGGTGGTGGAGGTGGTGGTGGTGGTGATGCCCCACCGCGGTGTGTCACGGACACTCGGGGAGGCGGCCAATGGGTGAGCCGAACCGCGCGTTCGCACCGAATACGAATCGGCGCGTGATGCAGACGCGGGCCCCGGGGGCACCTGCAAGCAAGGGCCACGTGCGCGTCTTCCCCCCCCCCATTCAGCGGTGAGCGGTGGCGCAGTGGTTCGCGCACTGCGTGATGAAACCCGGCGGGCTGAGCCCGAAATCCCGGCCACGGATACGGCTTCAGTGTCTGCGAGTGATGCTGTAACCGGTAATTAACCTTCCAACGAAACGTTCCAGTTTGTTTTGTTAACCAACATGCACTGACCAGCGTGGAGAAGTATGGCCGAACACCGGACCCCCCCCGTCTTCCCTACGACCGACATGACGTGGTGGAGCAATGGATCATGCGTTCTGATCACTGCGCGTTGGTGAAGGCGGTAGAGCACAGACGCGGGTAGCATACAAGTACGGTACAACAAGCCCTGGTATTGTACCACCCGCTACTGCCCGCTCATCTTTGGCGACGTCTTCTTGCTAAGGTGTTCGCCCATCCAAACACTATCCAGGCTCATCGCCTGCTTAGCTTCCGAGACCTGGTCAGATAGGAAGCATTCCGCGGGTCATTTGTTAATTAGTTACTGCCGATTGTTTTTTTTATTTCGCTCAGACGCCCTTCATGAATTATGCATGTGCAAAGTCAACACGACTTTGTTTGGTGATCTAAAAAAAAACGAATCACTTGATAATGCCAGTAAAAAGCCACCAAAGGCGGACTTGGCTTTAAAACGTGTAAATACAGACTCCTCTCCGCATGGCGCTGGGAGCTAAGCTGCTCTGCGCGCGACAATCGCACATGAATAATACAAGTGCCTGCCAATACGGGGCCATCTTCAAGCACGTGTATTGTATGAAGAGTTTTCAAGGACGACGATGATGATGATTCTAAAAATGATGTACTGCTTCACGCTAGATTATAGTGCTAGTACATTGATGATGATGATTATGATGTCAGTAAATTGAATCTAAGCAAGCCTGACACTGCTGATGAGACGCTGAAATGTCGACACCGGTTCTCAATTTTGCCGGCGATGAACCAACACGGATGAAATTATACACTTATTGAAAGCCGGCTGGCTGATGGGATTTGTAAACAAAACAACTTGTGTGGAGGGACAGATATAATCTTGTTACCTATATTCTCACTACGACGCTCATGATGCTTGTATGCAAATCGGGGGTCTCTTCGTCACAGTACTGTTTCTGCTGCTGCTGATGATGACGATGATCGTTTATTTATTCTCTCTCCGAATAAAATGGTCATGATGATGATCAGCATCATGACTTCGCTGATATCGTGATATCCCAGCCAGGATAATGATTTCGTGACACCTCAGGCCCGATGATGATGATAATGATGATGATATCAATTGAATGTCTTAGGCCTATCCAGAGCAAAATGTGCTGTCTTATCAAAATAACTTATTATGATGATGATGATGATGAAATTGCCATACCTCTGGCATCGTAATGATGATAAGATGACATTCTGCCTCAGACGGATGACTATGATCATCACGACGACGATGACGAAGGGTGATTAATGCAGTTTCAAGCTTAATAAAGATAATGATGACTGTTGTGATGACTGTGGTGATGATCAGTGCAGTGACTGTGGTGATGATGGATGTGGTGATGATGAGTGTGGTGATGATGAGTGTTATAATGATGACTGTGATGATTACTCTGGTGATGATAATGATGATTGTGGTGATGATGATGATGACTGTGGTGATGATGAATGTGGTGATGGTGAGTGTGATGATGATGAGTGTTATAATGATGACTGTGATGTTGCCTCTGGTGATGATAATGATGATTGTGGTGATGATGTTGATGTTGATGATGACTGTGGTGATGATGAACGTGGTGATGATGTTGATAACGACTGTGGTGATGATGATTGTGGCGATGTTGATGATGAGTGTGATGATGACGATGACTGTGGTGATGATGATTGTGGTGATGATGATGATAATGATTGTGGCGATGATGATGATGACTGTGATGATGATGATGATTATGACTGCGGTGATGATGATGATTGTGGTGATGATGATGACTGTGGTGATGATGAGTGTGATGATGAGTGTGGTGATGATGAGTGTGAATGTGTGCCGCTTAGACACTGGTACAAATAGCGGGAAGGTGGCATAGGCAAGGCCTTCACGTCTCACTGCATTTTCTTTCGAATTACTTTTTTTCTTTGATGGTTTCTCTGTTTTCATTTATTGACGTATTGACGTGTATTTGATATTTATTGAGTTATTTTTCTTATCAAATACTAATGTTTGCGGCCGCTGGGCACACTGGAGTAGGTGGCACGTGCTTAGTCGCCACAAACCCTCCCGCGGCGAGTGGGATACTGAATGTTGTGTTCCGGGCGCCGCGACATTGTGTCCGGGTCACTGACCCGGACAGACCCCCCCCCACCGGGTCTGAAATAACGAAGCCCTGCACATTACTACTGCGGGAGGAGGAACAGGAGATATGTCAGTGGCTCTGGATAATAATAATAAAGATCAAAATCCTCGCCAGGCAAATGCGTGCGTCACTTTCAAGCGCGCCCATTAATAATGCATCCCTTTAATTAGGGAGATGAATTGAGGGCTGGGGGAAGCATCTCGAAGCTCGGAGCTCCTCTTTCCGCGTGCACGGTAAGGGAGACGAGAATGGGACGGCGAGTCTCTGCATTATGGATTAGAAATTAAACCCAGCGGTGGCTGGGGCTGGGGGGTGAGAGTGGTGGGTGGAGGCTTGAAGGGGGAGGGGGGAGATTCAACGAATGTTTGCAGCACATGCAGAGAGTGACACAGACGCACGCAGACAGACACAGTGACACAGACAGGGACACAGACGCAGACAGACACAGTGACACAGACGCATACTGACACAGTGACACAGACACAGTGGCACAGACGCAGACAGACACAGTGACACAGACAGACACAGTGACACAGACACAGTGACACAGACAGACAGTGACACAGACGCAGATACAGTGATACAGACGCATACAAATACAAAGATCCCCCGTATAGCCTCAACAGACTGTTGGGGCAAGTGTTGTTAGCGAATAGCACCTCCGAAGGTTGAGATGGCACACGAGGGAGTGGGTCGCCGGCACCACTCCCGGCCGCCTTTGTCTCCCTAGTAGCCATGTATAACACATCGCCGCAGGTATTTATTAGAGGCAAAGTCACTGGTGTTGGCCGTGAGCGGGAACCGAACCAGAGTCGTCGGCTTCGTGGAACTGTGCTCTCACCACTGCGCCACCGCTCCCCTCACTGGCAATTTCCCCACGAGCACAACCACACAAAGACAAAGATCCCCCGTAAAGCCTTCAACAGACGGTTAGGGCAAGTGCTGTTAGCGAGTAGCACTTCTGAAGGCCGGTTTTACTGCACACAAGGGGGTGGGTGGCCAACACCACGCCCGGCCGCCTTTGTCTCCCCAGTGGCGATGTTTACACACCGCACCGGGTACTTATTTGAGGCTGAGTCGAGCTAGGGGGAGGCACAGGACCTGTTCAGATAATCGTCACTGATGTTGGCCGTGAGCGAGAATCGAACTCGGAACTCCGGGTTCGTAGCGCATCGGGTTGACCGCTACTCTATCACTGCCCTCTGACACAAAGGCAAAGATCCCCCGTATACCCTTGACGTACTTTTCGGGCAAGTGCCGTTAGCGACCACCACCAACAACGGCCATTCGCCACTAATCGGCGGTGATGTCAGCACGGCGCTTGTGCCAGGCTATGCGCACTTTTAGGCCACGTGAAGTATCGAAGGCTCGCTGGCAGGAGGTCAAGGGACAGACCCAGGTGCCATGGGTTGACTGAGATGACTGGCAGATGCACCACCTGTAACACACACTCTCTCTGACGCACACACTACCTCTGTCTGACACACAAAGACCAAGATTCCCCATATAGCCTTAACATACTTTCGTGGAAAGCGCTGTTCGCGAGCACCTATGAAGTCAGGCACGACACACGAGGGGGTCGGTGGCCAGCACCACCTCCGGCCGCCTTTGTCTCCCTAGTAGCGATGACCCACGTGCCATGGCTTGGCTGACTGAGACGACTGGTGAGATGTAAAGACAATGACACACACACCACCTCTGACACACACACACGCACACATTCCCTCTGACACACACACACGCGGGCGCGCAGCATCTGCCAAATGGGACAGTTTTGAGAATAATGATGATACCTGGGTGGCCCCTCTACCCCCTCCTCGTGTGCGGTGGAGGAGGGGGTCTCTCTCGTGCGCCCGTGGGGTTACAGCTGCTGCGAGGAGGCGGGCGGGCAGAGGCGATCCGGTGGCCGGTCTCATTGTGCGTCGCGTCGGAGTCGGGTTCGTTCAGCCGTCTCTCGTCAATAATGCAGCAGCCAGCAGCAGCAGGACCTCTGCTACTGCTGCTGCTGGCTGGCTGGTGGAGGTGGTGGTGGTGGTGCTACGGCGACTCGGGTTCGGTTCCCGCTTACGACTAACAACATCGGCGACGATTATCTGCACCGGTCCTGGGCCTCCCCTAGGTCGACTCAGCCTCAAATGAGTAGCTGGCGCGTTGTGTAAACATCGCCGGCTAGGGAGGCAAAGGCGGTCGGGCGTGGTGCTGGCCACCCACCCCGTCGTTTGCTGTCCTGGCCGTTATAGGTGCTCGCTAACAGCACTTGCCCTAACAAGCACAAATATTATACCCGAACTGTGGACCGCTATTGAACACAGGCAGTCTGGGACACATTTCCAGCAAAGGTTTTATTGTTGACAACCAAGTCAAACGAGTATTCCTGCCCACACGAGCGATGGGGTAGCGCCCTGGGACAGTGGTGGAAATTGCCCCTTCGCAGGCCCAATATGCCCAGAAGATGACAGCTAATGACTCGCCACAAAGCGGTACGCACTTTATCGACCCCGGAATGATGTTAGACTGTTAGTACACTGTGTCAAAACACTAGCTCCTGTTTTTTTTTTAAGTTAAATATTACATTACATCGAGCATACCACGTGATACAAAGTGCACGATTTTCAAATAATAAAAGTTACTGCCATGTCAATGCACCGATCCACGGCTGTGTGATAGTAACATCCACACTTCGTGTCGTTCGTTGAAGGGGGGGGGTTGACCATACTTCACCACACAAGTCGGTTCAAGTTGGTAAAGGGGAGACGGGTGGGGGGCAAAACAGGATCGGGTATCACTCGCATCAGATGTTCGCCGTGGCCTGGAATCGAACTCAAGCGGCTGGATTCACAGCGCTAATCAATGCGCCACGGCTCCCATCTTGAACAACACCAATTGACATAATTACACGTTTTATTACCGTATTTATCGGCATACATTATGGTACATGACAACAGAAGGTTCGGAACCTCTCTCGCTTTCATCGGCTATTGGGGCATAGAGCCGCGCTGTTTGCGAGCGGCTATGAAGGCCGGCACGGTACACAAGGGGGTCTGTGGCCAGCATCACGCCCGACCGCCTTTGTCTCCCCCCCAGTGGCGATGAAGCCCCGCTTCCGTTCCCGCTCTCTCCTTTTATATCATCATCATCGTCGTCGTCAACGATTGCAATTGTAAAGTGTTAACCGGTGTATTACATCATCATCGCCATCATTGCCGTCACCATAATGATACTCATCACAATTGTAAAGTGTGGGTTAGTATCTGACATCACGATCATCGTCGTCGTCGTAATAATAATCTTCATCAACCACACTTATAAAGTGTCGGTGAATGCACGACAACATCACCATTTTCAACATCAGCCAGTCCTTATCACCATCAATTCGTTTGGTAAAGTGTCAGCCAGTATATGCTATCATCATCATCATCATTCTAAGACACCACGAGTTAACTTGCAGTATCATCATCATCAATCACTTTGGTCAAGTGTCAGCCAGTATATCAAATCATCATCATCATTCTAAGACAGCACAAGTAAACTCGCAGTATCATCATCATCAACCACTTTGGTAAAGTGTCAGCCAGTATATCAAATCATCATCATTCTAAGACAGCACAAGTTCACTCGCAGTATCATCATCATCATCAATCACTTTGGTCAAGTGTCAGCCAGTATATCAAATCATCATCATCATTCTAAGACAGCACAAGTAAACTCGCAGTATCATCATCATCAACCACTTTGGTAAAGTGTCAGCCAGTATATCAAATCATCATCATTCTAAGACAGCACAAGTTCACTCGCAGTATCATCATCATCATCAATCACTTTGGTCAAGTGTCAGCCAGTATATCAAATCATCATCATTCTAAGACAGCACAAGTAAACTCGCAGTATCATCATCATCAACCACTTTGGTAAAGTGTCAGCCAGTATATCAAATCATAATCATTCTAAGACAGCACAAGTTCACTTGCAGTATCATCATCATCAATCACTTTGGTCAAGTGTCAGCCAGTATATCAAATCATCATCATTCTAAGACAGCACAATTAAACTCAGTATCACCACCACGACCATCAATCATCTTCTTGGTTCTTTCGGTAAAGTCACGTAGAAGGGAAGTAATAAAATAATAAAAAAATAACAAAATAATAACAATAAAACATAATAAAAATAATTCTCACGACGTTTCGGCCACAACACGTCGTGAGAATTATTTTATTATGTTTTATTGTTATTATTGTATTACTTCCCTTCTACGTGACTTTACCGAAAGAACCAAGAAGATGAATCCCTGCAGTCACGAAAGCTTTAAATCGAAATTTGACCATCAATCCCTCATCCCTCCTGCTCCTCCTGGACGTGCTGCTCGTGCTGGATCTCGATCGCCACCGCCCTGGATCCGCGCACGCGGCGCGCGCGCTCCTCTCTCCGCAGCTGTCGCTCCCGCCTCTCGCGCAGCGCCTCCGCGCGCCTCGCCGCCGCAGCCTCCTCCGCTGCTGCTGCTGCTGCCGCTGCTGCTGCTGCCCCCCTCTCGTCGCCCGCGCTGCCCCCCGCGCTGCCCCGCGTGCTGCCCGCGCTCAGGATGAGCCTCTCGAGTCGGGCGGGAGGACGACCCGATGGCGCGTCCGTCACCTGCATCGGTTGGGTGCGGGGAAGGAAAACAATCATCGTCGTCATCATCGTCGTCATCATCGTCACGATCATCACCGTGATTTTAACATTGCCATTGAGTGTATCATCATCGTCATCATCGTCATCATCGTCACGATCATCACCGTGATTTTAACATGGCCATTGAGTGTATCATCATCGTCATCATCGTCATCATCGTCACGATCATCACCGTGATTTTATCATTTGCCATTGAGTGTATCATCATCGTCATCATCGTCATCATCGTCACGATCATCACCGTGATTTTAACATTGCCATTGAGTGTATCATCATCGTCATCATCGTCACGATCATCACCGTGATTTTATCATTTGCCATTGAGTGTATCATCATCGTCATCATCGTCACGATCATCACCGTGATTTTAACATTGCCATTGAGTGTATCATCATCGTCACGATCATCACCGTGATTTTAACATTGCCATTGAGTGTATCATCATTGTCATCATCGTCACGATCGTCACGATCGTCACGATCATCACCGTGATTTTATCATTTGCCATTGAGTGTATCATCATCGTCATCATCGGCATCATCGTCACGATCATCACCGTGATTTTAACATTGCCATTGAGTGTATCATCATCGTCATCATCGTCACGATCATCACCGTGATTTTAACATTGCCATTGAGTGTATCATCATCGTCACGATCATCACCGTGATTTTAACATTGCCATTGAGTGTATCATCATCGTCATCATCATCATCAGCAGTAGCTACAATATCATCATCTGCAGTAGCAGCAAAGGTAGCTGCAGTATCATCATTTTCGGCAGCAGCAGCAATAGCTGCAGTGTCGTTTGCATCAACAGCAGCTGCCGTATCGTCAACATCAGCAGTAGCAGGAACAGCAGTTGCAGTATTATCCGTATCACCACCAGAAACAACAGCAGTATCATCACCATCAGCAGCAGCTGTAGTATCGTCATCATTGCGGACAGCATCATCGTCGTCGTCATAGTCATCACCCCTATTTGTCTTAACAGATTGCGTCCAGGCCAGGGTCCGCGTGCAGTCACCCTCCACACCAGGGCGCCAAGATGACCACGACGACCCACTGTGTATGGACGTGCTCATCGACAGACCGTGTCTCAGGGCCCTCCCTCCACACTGCTTGCTGAAGCGACTGCCGCCAGACTCAGCATGACTAGCAGACGATAACAACACGTAATAATACATAATAATAATAATACAATCTCCTAAGACCCCGGGAGCCAGTGACGTCACGACCTCGCGAACGGAGTGTCACCCCTCACCATGACGTCAAAGGCCTGCCCCCCCCGCACCACGCGGGGGGTGCTCTGGATGAGACCCTGGGCCCTCAGCTCCTCCAGGATGTCGTTGGCAGCTGCACGCGGCATGGTCCCGGGAATCGGACCATCGAGTGGCCGCCCTGGGATGTGCGGGGGGGGAGGACGAGAATGATGGGGGGAGCAGGGTGTGACATCACTTTCATTGATCCTATCACTGTTCATTGAGGTCATTGAGGTCATTGTCACGCATTTGGGTGGGAGGGATGACATCACCTCCATCATCTCTGGTGATGATGGAGAATGTATACCTGAGCCCATGAGGGTGTCTGTATCCAATGTTTTTTTTTATTTGAATCCAATATTCATTTGGTTCTATAGGAGGTGGTGGCCGAGTAGCTCATGGTTCAAGGAAAGGTCAGAACCCTAAGCCAGGATCGTCGAATGTCTGGGTTCGAATCCAGGGTTCAGCCACCCGCTATTAAATTAGTGTCTTGGGTAGGTTACCAATGGATACACCAAAGAAAAAAAAACACGTTGAATGTGACTAAATCCGAGCTCTGATAATTGTTAAAACAAATACGTTTTAATTGATATGCCATGCACACACTTTGCAATACCAATACAATGTGCACGCTCATGGGTTTTAAATAGGTCTGTCGATGTGATCGAATGAATAGTTGCATCGCATCAGGGAAATATAGTGAGATGAGAGGTAGGAGAGTGTGTGGAGGGGAGGGGAGTGAGATGAGAGGGGAGAGGTAGGAGAGTGTGTGGAGTGGAGGACAGTGAGATGAGAGGGGAGAGGTAGGAGAGTGTGTGGAGGGGAGGGGAGTGAGATGAGAGGGGAGAGGTAGGAGAGTGCGTGGAGGGGAGCAGAGTGAGATGAGAGGGGAGAGGTAGGAGAGTGAGTGAGTGGAAGGGAGTAGAGTGAGGTGAGAGGGGAGAGGCAGGAGAGTGCGTGGAGGGGAATAGAGTGAGATGAGAGGGGAGAGGTAGGAGAGGGAGGGGGGATGGAGGTGAGTGAATTGGAGGTCTCTTGTGACCCTGCAATAACCTTGGCTGTGAAATCGATGGTAACAATTTGGCGCTGTAACTATGTTGTAAAATACGATGTGTGGTTAGTCCTTATTACAAACATTACGCCCGGACGCGTATCCTTTAGCACCGGGCATGACAACCTGATTCCAGTTTCCTGGCGAAACGCCGCACTTGAATTGGAAATGTCGTGGGTTTACTCTCCAACACACCGGTGTACTGATTGGCTGTGTCGGGTGGTAGCGGGTTTAACGACACATTTATATTTATGCGATCTAACCCAAAATAAACCTTTAGTATGGATAACCTGATCCCAGTTTGTTCACGAGCTCAGATCAGATGTTTTTCTTATCAGTACCTGGGGAGGTGGCGTAACTTTAGCGGTTCCAATTTCTTTCTGTGGCCGACAACAGGGAATCATTATCTGATAACAAATTGAAGCCGGCATGTGCGCTGGCGTCACGATAATTTTTTTTTGCAAAAATTGAGCGTTTTACACCGCAAACAACTACATGCCCATATGTATGTTGAACTTCTTTCGCACTGTACAATCGGGACTACACGTGGCAAGCATCGGCCCCTACTAGGGACACGTGGCAGGACACATTTTGAACGAGAGACACGAGACTCAACGAGGCAAACAAGCAGAATAAAAACATATATATTATTATAAAGACTAAAAAAATATGTTTTTTTTATTTTAGGAAGTAAAGCCCACTGAGCTATGTAGCTATTTTTCAGAAGCGACCTGGCCACAATTTATAGCTCACCGAAGTGGCTTATCACGTATAAATGTATAGCAGCCAAATACTATAAACGCGTGATGATTCTAAATGTGGAGGGGAAAAACCGGAGGACCTGGAGGAAAAAAAACCTCCACACCTCCAAGGAGGGAAAGGGGAGAGAGAACATATAAACTCAAAAAACACATATTATTTGGGTCTTTCGGTAAAGTCACGTAGATAGGTTAAAAAAAATAACAAAACTACGACGTTTCGATCGCAACACAAGCGGTCGTCATCAGGAAAATGGGGTTAGCTTCTAAAGGCAAACTGTTTATAAAGGTTTAAAATGGGCGTAGCCTAAATGTCAGCAGCGTGGGCGGGGCAGCTAATGTTAATGTGGGTGATGGGCAACGACCGCGAAGATAGTGGGTTTCCATCAATTAAAGGGCTGCCAGGTAAAAAGAAGATGGGTACAAACTTAGCAATCATTGGAAGGACGTTATCAACCAGTTTAAGTCATAACTGGCTGTGATGTTCCCATCCTGCCACCTTCCGATGTTAATTGTTATTTTCGACTCTCCGATTTTACATGAACAGGTTAAATTTCTCACACTAACACAGCCAACTTCGCGCGCCGACCTAGAGGTAACATAGCACTTCAGCGTGCTCGCCATGGAGACCGCTCACCGATCTCCCATTAACATGCTCATCTCTCACATTAACATAGCCACCCCAGCGTGCTCGTTGTGGAGACCGCTCACCGATCTCCCATTAACATGCTCATCTCTCACATTAACATAGCCACCCCAGCGTGCTCGTTGTGGAGACCGCTCACCGATCTCCCATTAACATGCTCATCTCTCACATTAACATAGCCACCCCAGCGTGCTCGTTGTGGAGACCGCTCACCGATCTCCCATTAACATGCACATTTTTACCTGGCAGCCCTTTAATTGGTGGAAACCCACCACCTTTGCGATCGAAACGTCGTAAGTTTTTGTTATTTTCTTTGAACCTATCTACGTGACTTTACCGAAAGACCCAAAGAATATGAATTCCTGCAGTCACGAAAGCTTTAAGTCAAGATCCAAATACACAGCAGGCATCGAGGGGTCACGATCTAAACCCACGACCTCCTGTACTGCCATGCGAGGTAGTGAACATCTCGCCACCGTGGCGCGGTGGGCAACGTACTGCCAACTTCCCCGGGCGGTCTTCTGTCATCGCAGCCCAGGCCGCTGTCCACCGTCACGGCCGAGTGCGCGGATGTGGCCGATGCTCCGCGATCTTCATCCTGCACCTTGGACTCGCGCACCTCGAACCCGCGACAAACACAGGGACCGCACGTTACCGGAGTCATCGCAGTCACGAAAGCTTTAAATCGAAATTTAACCGCCACTACGGGGTGGGATTCCACAAAACTTTAAGATCTTTCAACAAGCTCCGGGATAAGAAGGCTTAGCTAATCGAGTCTCTCACCTTTCTGAAGAGATGCCGCAACTCTAAGGTAATACCAATCGCATGTACACTAACATCTGCTGCTGTAACTTATTCTTTTGTCAAGGTGCTCTTCACCCCCTCCATCCCAGCTTAAATAGTCGCTCCAAGCCTGGGGCTTGTCATTCAGACTCTGTCTCCTCGACAGACCTGTTCTCCATCCTACGTGACTTTACCGAAAGAACCAAGAAGATCCTCGAGGGTGCTTCGAAAAAATGTTAACACTTAGATGGGACGATCGTTTTTAATGGAAAAAGAACGGATAATACACTGAGTGAAGAAGACTGCTCCAGTGGTTTTAATTATAGCCAACACCGATGAATAATGGGATAACCACTTGACCTGAGCGGGTTGTCATGTAATCAATTCTTATTGGCCATGCAAATCCATCGGCAGCGCTCTGTTTTGCGACCTGCGGTGGTATCAATATCGGCTCTGGATCGTGGAGCACATGCACGACACAGAGGCGTGTTTAAGAATGACAATGATCACACATTGACTCCGAGATCGTACACACGTCTCATCTTATTTGATAGTCATGGAGCGCCTTACGTTCGGGAGACACCGCGGGTTGATTTGGTCGTAAGCATTGCGAACTAAAGATTCGCACCGACTCCCCGTACTCTCCGGACTACCGTAGGACGCATACCCCACCGTCCCCCCTCCCCCCCACCTTGCATTTGGGAGTTGCGTCTTATAATCCGGTAGATGGGTGTTGGAGTGAAGTCATACATAAACACAGAATCCTAATGCTGTCATTTAATGCGTCATCATGGTGCTGGCCACCCACCACCCCTCGTACGCCGTGCCGATCCTCATAGATGCTTACTCGCTGAGAGCACTCGCCCCCCAAAAAGTCTGTTAGAGGCTACACGGAGCGGCAGGGGGTGGGATCTTTGTCTTAGTGTGTGACCAGGTTTGTATAACTTGACGCCAGACACACATTCGGGGCGCGTCTTACTTTCCGGAACGTCCGACGATGCGCAGAATGTACAGCCAGGTCGCGGTGTTCTTGGTTGGATACGTCGCGTACCCTTCGCTTGTCATTCCATGCCACGTTTTGCTCATCACCGGGCCCCACCAAGGCCTTCCTCGATGACCCGCAGCCCATGTCTGAGAAACGTAGTCAGCGAAGGACTTAGGCAGGCATCGGCGGTGTCCTAGTCCGGCAGACAGAGTACGTGGTACAGACACACACACAGACAGATGTGCAGATATACTCATAGAAAAAAAAGATGTCTCGTTCTCCTCTGCTGCTCCCACACACTGGAATAATTAATCAGACAGACAATTGCCCTCTTTTATATATCTGTACCTTCATATAAAAAGTGCAGTATTTTATTCTACACGTCACATCAGCCACGTGACTTTGTGCCAGCGCATAGTTTAAGCAGCATTGGTTCAACGCAAGCAAACTCGTGGCCTCTTTGACATTCACTGTCTTCATCGGCAGAGTCAGGCTTGCTTGAACCAATACTGGCGAAATGCCAGATGTTACAGGCAAGGACTCTCTCTCTCTCTATTTAAGATGATGGGTCCTGGTCGGGAAGTCACTTTCCCCTTCACCGTTCGTGCTGTCGATGCCCGGACCCTGTTCAAGTCCAGGCTCACAAACTTAATTTTGACTTTCAATTTAAAGCTTTCGTGACTGCAGGGATTCATCTTCTTGGTTCTTTCGGTAAAGTCACGTCGAAGGGAAATAATAAAATAATACAAAATAATAAAATAATTCTCACGACGTTTCGGCTACAACGCAAGCAACCGTCCTCCTCACGGCTGCTTGCGTTGTAGCCGAAACGTCGTGAGAATAATTTTATTGTTTTATTTATTATTATTTTATTATTTCCCTTCTACGTGACTTTACCGAAAGAACCAAGAAGATTAATTTTGACTGTAAGTCTTCTCAATATACAATACACATGGACACTTGTTTCTGCACAGCATCTTTAGATTCGGTCACGTTTGGACGCTGTGTGAATCCAACTTGCAACGTTCCATTATTGTACACGGACACGCGGAGGCACAGAGAGACACACAGACACAAATGATTCACAAAGTGACACACAAAGCCACGCAGATACGCACCCACCGAGACACACAGACACATACGGAGACACGCACAGAGTCATGCACGGACTCAGACAGACACACAGACGCACATAGCCAGTAAAATCCACAAAGACACACACATACGGTACACAGATCCATTCCAACATACAGAGAGCATACAAATGCATAACTCATAGAGACAGGGAGATGCAGAGTCAGGCACAGATACATACACAGACAAAGGCACACACACACAACACACAAGCACAGACACAGAGCCAGCTGCACAGACACACATCGACACACAGAAACACGTAAGCATGCGCGCAACAACGCACGCACAGCCACACAAAAAGACGCAGAAACACACGCACGCACGCACACGGAGCAGACGTCCGATCTTCGCGCTTGCCACGGCCAACTCTAAACCTTACACTTGCACGCGTCCAGCCGGGCGAATCGCCCGCTGCGTCGCTCTGCGTTTGAACTCGTCAAGAAGAAGAACAATTCGCATTCCTCGTCCCCTCTACCATCTCCCGCCGCTCGGTTGCATTCTCGGGATCCACACGGACGCCCTTTCTCGTTGCCCCCGTCCGTTGCCACAATAGATGACGTCGCCTTTCATAAACTTTTCAAGCGTCGTCGATGATCGCTGTCGCAATTAGGGGGCCTCGAGAAACGAGGGCGCGCATTGTCCCCCCCCCCCTGGTCTCCAAGACGAACAATGTCCCCTACCCCACCACGAGAGTGGTCAGTGGCGTAGTAACTAACTACATTATCAGCGGTGTAACTAACTACATGTTCAGTGGTGTAACTAACTACATTATCAGTGGTGTAACTAACTACATTATCAGTGGTGTAACTAATTACATTATCAGCGGTGTAACTAACTACATTATCAGCGGTGTAGTAACTAACTACATTATCAGTGGTGTAACTAACTACATTGTCAGTGGTGTAACTAACTACATTATCAGCGGTGTAACTAACTACATTATCAGCGGTGTAACTAACTACATTATCAGTGGCGTAGTAACTAACTACATGTTCAGTGGTGTAACTAACTACATGTTCAGCGGTGTAACTAACTACATTATCAGTGGCGTAGTAACTAACTTGTTTTCGCTTAACTCGTTTGCTCAAAGATGCATTACTCAGGAACGCATCTGCCGCGTTAAACGAGGACGCCCTTTAACGCCGTATGCAAATGATATGTAAATGAGGTGCTTGACACGTGGGGTTTCACGTTATGCAAATGTGTTGGGTCACGTGCGCATCTTGTTCCCGCGCAATCGAGGGGAACAGGTGGCGTGACAGCGAACTTAGTAACACAATACCGTCGTTATTATTATTCCATTGAAGTAAATTGACATTTTATTTTGTTTAATGTTATTTTACCAAGCAACGGATAATTGATAGTTAATTATTTGCCGCTGATTGCCGCTTTATTCAACCAGGTAAGCAGGCCCCACGTGAAGGCGACGCGCGATTCTTGAACTTGTAAATTAAAACCGTCGTAACGATTTAGTTTGGTAACTTCTGCCATCGTTAATGTTAACATTGCCTTATTTGAAATGTGGTTGAGCTATTTTCCCTCAAATGTGTCGTTTGATTTGAGCTCCGACGCGGTTGGAACACGATAGCTAATCCTGCTAATCCTATTGTGAATAACGTGTGATTATAACTACAGGGTAGACAGCGTTTAATTGAGCTATGCATCAGGGAAACAATTACACAACTTTACAACCATTAACAAAGCCCTCTTTGTCAAATCCACTGCTGGATGAGGTGCATCGCTCATGCGGTGTCGTTCCTGGGGTTGTTTGACCATACTTCACCACGCTGGTCGGTACAGGTTGATAAACCTCGTGTCAAAAGTGGAGGCGTAACTATAGC
This sequence comes from Lampetra fluviatilis, assembly GCF_964198595.1. NCBI lineage: Eukaryota > Metazoa > Chordata > Hyperoartia > Petromyzontiformes > Petromyzontidae > Lampetra > Lampetra fluviatilis. The sequence goes on from NC_136288.1 coordinate 12,887,748, forward strand.
GGCTAATCAAAAGATATCTGTTTAACTAACGATGACATGCATCCTCAAGTTCAAGTTCATTTATTAGGTGTAGCCCTGTGAGCCATTCGGCTCTTGAATCGGGTGCAACCGCAACAAACAAAAACATGAACAAAAAAACATCTTAAAGTGACTATGTGACTAAGTGCAAACTGAATATCCATGAAAAGACCGCAAAATATTGCAGAAAAAGCACCGTACACCAACACTGTGTGCAAAAATCCCAGTGGGATGCAAGTCAAACAACAATAACAACAACCACAAGACAACTTAGATTAAGGCCATCAGTCTAACTCTGTACGACAACAAACAAACATGGCCAAACCAAAAAACTTTTCGAAAATCACCAAAATAAAGCCATAAAAGCAATGAAACAGTGGTCATAGGAACTGTGACCGAATTTTCACAATAAACGACGTAATACAACATGTACTACCAAACTCTGCGGCCATAGCTGGCTGCATGAGTCACTCCACAACAGCAGGAGCATCAGTCGGAGTATCAACATTTTTCAATGTACCTTTAAGATCAGTACACTAAATCAAAACACAGATCATACTTTGCAGCGATCCGGAGCGAAACATTGTATTTTAGGCCATGACGTCCTATAGCCACTAGAGGCCGCTATATTCAGCCTGATTTGCCAAAAAAAACTAATCCATTCAATCCCTAAAGTGGAATCACTGCCACGGGGAAGCGTTTTGCATTATTATTGCTAATTATTTTAATGATGGAGTTGTCTCTGCTAATCGATGTTGCCAATGACATAAAGTGATCGTTAGATTAATTGGTGTTGAGTTAACTCATTCCTGGCTCGGCAGTTAAGGTAATTGCCTCGAGACGTCACCATGGCAACGTTACCTTTTTTTGTAAAATTAGCATTTGTATTGTCTCAGCTACGTGTTTTAATTTACTAATAAATGATGTGCCGCATAATGTGAGTGGTGAGTGTTAGCGCCTAAGTATATGTGACGTGTTTGACTTGCGTTAGGTGAGTGGTGAGTGATTATTTAATTTATTATTTTCTCTTTATACGTGACTTTATCTAAAGAACCAAAGAGTGAGTGGTGAATGTTGAGCGATGATTGTCAGGTGAGGCCCAGGTGAACAACATTTGAGTGTCACTTCACCATGTCCATAAGACGGCCTGTCCTCATGTAATGTAACGTATGCCGCTGTACTTATATTAACCTCTAGGTTCGGCAATTGAAATCAGACAATCGTGGAGAGAGAGGGAGAATGCACGAGGAAATTACAATGTCAGAGCCAACTGAGATGCAGGTAAATGAATAAAGCATTCCTCATGCCTGCCCCACACTAGTAAATGGTCCAAAGCAATCCAAAGATAAAGATGTGGTTATGATTCACTTTGCTGGCAAATTTTCCATTTTATCTCCCATCACCAATACACACTGGCTTACGAATAAGGATGTGAATCGACTCAACGTATTCGAATTAAACACTTACTACGATCATAGTAATGTACAGTGCTTTGGACAGCTACTTATGGATGAAGGCCATCTGGCGCTCTGGCGGTCATGGCGCTTTGTTTAACCATACTTCACCACACTGGCATTCAAATGCTGGAGTACGAAATGCATCTGTGCCAAAATTTAATTGATCAATTTCATCGTACGGTAATTTTTAATTTCACTTATACTGTTAAAAAAGTAAAGGTGTAGTCCTACAATGTCTTGCTCATGGCACCACTGGCCGTAGACTCTCCACTCAAGGGATCTTTAGAGAACCTTTCTATAGGGCATTTTGCCTATTCTTCCACCCTGGCTAGACATAGAGGTAACGTATACTGTACTTCTTTAACTGACAAACTGATGGAACATTCCATGCTCTTGGCCACAGTTTTTTTCTTTAGGGGGTCCATTCCAACCTAGCTTCAGAACTCCCCTTTACCACTCACCGTTTAAGCGTAAGCCAAAGGCACGACGAATTCCCCTACGCACACTCTGCCAGGACTCTGAATACCTGGCAGCCACAGCAGCAGGGCACTGCCCAAAGGCTTAGAGGACTGAGCTGGTAGGGAACTCAGCCAGGGCAGCATGTACACGCTGCGTAATGTGTGTCCAGGGGTCAGAGTTAGCCCCGATGTTGTGATTGAGTATACTCTTTGGTTCTTTCGGTAAAGTCACGTAGGTATAAAATAATATAAATCACGACGTTTCGATTGCAACACAAGCAATCATCATCAGGTGGGAAAACCACAGCAAGATGATGATTGCTTGTGTTGCAATTGAAACGTCGTGATTTATTTTATTCTATACCTACGTGACTTTACCGAAAGAACCAAAGAGTATGGATTCCTGCAGTCACGAAAGCTTCAAATCTAGATTGTAGTGAATGACGTTTGAGTAATTAGAAATGTGACCTTTCTTTCAAAGCAGATGAAATTACCACGTGATTCGATGGTCAGAATGCTGTGCTGGCACTGCTTTGATCCCTGGTTTGAATCTGGGTTTTGGCAACCCATAAGTAAACTGGGTACTCGGGTACGGCGAGTTGATTGGTACTAGCCTAGCCACTACCACACAAAAAATTCCGATGAAATCAAACAAATATGGCTAACTTCCAGGTCAAGCTAAATTCCAGGATTTACTGCCATGTGATAAACCTATCACTGAAGCAAGGCGTGTGGGGTTGTGCGGCACTCGTGTCAATAAACATGTCCCTTGAGATCTCAGAAGTAGTTCTGTGAAATCCACTTCCATGGGCTGTTATGCACTGCGCACTCGTGATTATCTATATTATTAGTTGCGCCTTTATAAATATAACTCGTTAGAGTTCTGAATTTTGGAACTCTGATGAAGTGTTTCGATTTTTTTAAAAGATGTTTAAAAGTAAGAATCCATTAGAAGCATTAAACCAAACGGACACTGTTTCATGACAGGATGCTGAGAGCACAATTGGAATAGAATTATAGAAACAAGACGAAAATATATATATTTGTAATGGTGACAGCTGTTCACAGCAATCGCTGGTTCTAGTCCGTTTTACTGGGGGGCATGGATACACACGCACACAGAGGGCTCTCTGCTTGTTTGTCAGGAGGGAAATGTCGCAGTGGAATCTGATCAGATCCGGAAGAAGCTGTTGAGCGGAGAGACTTTGAGGACCAGCGCTTCTTCCTCTAGCTCGTCCACTGCCTGTAAGTGTAATCACAGTAATACAACTGATGTACATTTGTGAAGTGGTGCATTTCATCCGTAGGTCCCAATGCGCGACTGTGTATGAAAAGCCAGGAAATAAACAGAACCTCCAGGGCTAATGGCCATAACTATGCGATTGATAAAGGGCAGTTTAAAGTGGTGAGTTTTCAAGACAGACTTAAATATAGCAAACAATTCTGATTGTCTTATTAGCAAAGGCAAAGCGTTGTTCCAAAGCGTGGGAGCTGAACTGGCAATAGCCCGATAACCCCATGAAATGAGTCTTGACCTCAGAGTACTTAGAGGAAGGCGATCTGAAGTTGTCGAGGACCTCGTGTGGATCTTTCTTCATTCATTTATAGGACGACTGATGTGTGTGTTCACCACCTGGCATGTAACAATTTTTCCTTCTCAATAATTAGATGAATCGCCACAGTTCAGGAATCAATCCATTTTGGTTTTGTTTTACCTACTAGATTGTATTATTATTTTTTCTTCTCATGTATACAGTCATGTATACAGTTGCCTTCTCAAAAAATTGAGCTCACCTGTTTGTGTGGATATTTGTTGTGCTGCCCAGCCTTGTACTAATTTCGGTTCTCAAATTATAAGCAGAATTGGCAAACAAACATCTTCATTAAATCAGTAGCAGTATGATAATAAGCCCAACGATATTGACAGCATGTGCAACGTTGCTGATCATTCTTTTTATTTATCTTAAAATGCTTAAAACAGCTTTCTACAATGTTTTTGATGAACCGTATGATGGACTGAGCTACTTGGAGACAACAGACAACGACGCTGATGTGAATACAACTTTCCTGCAACTCTTTGACTCTCAGTCCAGACGAGGACAGAGGATTTCCGAGGTTGGTATTGCCGACGTTGGAGGGAGCTTGCAAGTGTAGCACTTTCATAAAACTACCACATTTTTGGGAGGCTCAACCGGGACACATGGTCAGCTGGCAACCCCTTCCTCCATCAGCCTGCTAACCACTCTCAGACATTGAGAGACTGAGCTCTTTCTGATGTTGGCCCAACTTCTCATAGGCCAAACCCACTCCTCTGCCAACCACGACCGCTACTCAGATAGCACTGCCCTATGCACATATCAATCATACGTGAAGACAAAACGTTTAAACCGAGGTTAAAATCCCGATTTTCACAAAAGCTTCTGGGTATCCTTTCTGAAATCAGGACTGTATTGTCAACCAGGATGTTGAGCAGCTTTACCCTGTCGGCATCGCTACATTAATTTTGTCATCAAGCTACATGCCAAGGGCAAAATACATACGGAAGTGCTATTGATCGACGTCTGAAAATGGCCAAAAATCTATTTCCATTAATATAACACTGGCAGTAACATTTATTGATCAACACAGCGTGGAACGGCGGGAGGTGATGGAGCCATGAGCTCAGCAGTTGATGTGAGATGGATGATATTAGAACGGCGTCAAGCCCTTGTGACGGTTCCAATTTATAAAAATTGCATTGCAGCTGTGTAGAATTTATTGTTTGTAAACTGCTGTGGAGATTTAATATAACACTAATGATAAATTGTTTACACGTACATGTCTACCCTGTGCCCCAACTCTTTCCCTCCATGGATTCTCGGCCTACTTAATCCCACCGCAAACGTGGTGAAATTTCAGATTGGAGTGGATTATTTGTAACGTGATAATTTACTCCCACCCAGCGACTCCGTGAATTGTCACGATTCAGAATCGCAATTTGATTAAATAATAAAATCTTTATTGTCTTGTTTTTACTATCTCATTTATATTATTTTGTTGTTCGGTTTCTCTTGTGCAGTTTTGTTTGCTGTATTGGCCTGAATATTAACATCTTGTACCATTTGCATGCAATTCTCAGAAATTGTAAAAAAAAAAATCCATGCATTGATTTGATGCAGTTACCGTGAGTTTAATAAATGTAGGTTAATTCCTTAATCGATGCACCGTTACATACCTAATGCTAATGATGACCTAGCCAAAGCTGAAACATATCTCTTACCCCCATTAGGTGTCAGAAATATTGAAAAAACTAGTTTCAATATGGTAATACTGACACATTTTTATTGTGTGGAGCTACAACGCTGTTGGTACTGACACAATGTGTTCAATAATTTCTACACAGGGCAACTTTGACTTGTTGAACGCTCTGCTGGAACAAGGAGCGAACATTAACTGTGTGGACGAGTATGGCCAAACCCCATTGCACAAGGTACCCAATCGCAGCACAACGGATGTGTGTGTCTCGTTTACATTTTAAACCAGCGGTTCTCATCCTTGTTGGCATGGCAACCACCCAACTCAAGACCACTGGTCCAAGCATCTCCTCCACTCCCTCCAGCCCCAAAAACACAACTAAGGTGATTAAGGTCACTTTACACGGGGAGATCACATATCCATGCCTCTAGTCAACGCACCGTTAGGCATTTGTATCATGTGTGTGTATGCTTTTAGTTGCAAGGCATTTGTATCATGCTGTGTATATGTGTGTTTTCTCGCCGCAATGTGTCACTAACGTTCCCCGCATACATTCAAGATTTCTCCTGCACGGCTCCATGCCCCTGCTTGCGCATCCCCCCCCACCCCCTCCCCGGCTCAAACCCATAGGTTTACAGCCACTGTTTTAAACATCTGCCGGATAAAATTACATGATAATGTTGCTTAATACGAGCGTGTTCCTGTAACTCGAAGGTTGCACGCAGGCAGCAGCTGGACGTGGCAAAGTTTCTGATTGAAAAGGGTGCCGACGTTAACCTCGGAGACAAATTTGGTCGGACGGCTCTACACATTGCTGCCACTGTGGACTGCCCACGTTTGGTGGAGCTTCTCATTGACAGTGGAGGTGAGTCTCGAATGGCCACGCTACACGATGGCAAAAGTGGAATAACCTACGGTCCCCGACTTCATTTCACACGGCCCCACAACTTCCATTTCGTACGGTCAGTGGATTAATTTTACATGGCCTGTGGCCGCATGAGACCTACCCATTCTAAATGGCCCACATGATATCCATCACTGCAAAAATCTTAGCTATACTGATCAGTTGCTTGAGGGGAATATTTACAACCTGGCAACACTATCAATCTGGTAACACCATCAAAGCCCCATTCAGCACCTTATGAAGGAAAAAAATAACCCGTAAAAACAAAGTTTTTCACTATAAATCCTTTATATGCGTGGCGGCTAGAGTCCTCTCGTCCTCTGGCTTGAGATGGTTGCCACCTATGGGTCAGATGATTGCCTGCCACCATTAAGCAATTGGTAATTAAATATAAAAACAAATTCCTAAAAAGTGTAAAGTTATGGGAAAAATTTTTCACGAAAATAAATTGTCACGCACAATTAGTCTGTGTGCAAAATATCAGCTCGATTGGATCACGGGAAGTGGGTTAAAAAACGACTGAAAGATTTGCACGGTCGTAAGCGCGCAAGCAAGTGAATTTAATATAAAGGATTTAAAAAGGTTCCCATTCCCTGCACTCGGGCAAGTTTAGAGCAAACATCAAAATTAATGAAAATAAAATTAAATAAAACAAATAAAATAAAACAGAAAAAACCTAAGAATATGATTCCTTGCAGTCACGAAAGCTTCAAATCTAGAATTAAGTTTAGAGCAATTTATCGCGAAGCAATTGTCACCGCAATGGCTTTACAACGAGCGCTTACAGAATATACAGTTTTTAATCACAGAGTATATCACCTGATATTGACATGTGGCTCATACATAGTTGTTGACAAAGTAAATGGCAATGCAGCTGAAATATGTGTTTATAAGCATGGGGAGGTGCATGCTTGTAATCGCACTGAGAGACAGGAAGAGAAGCACGTGGATTGGAGAACATATTCAAGTTAGAAACATCATATTGACTTGATAAAAGCAGGCTCGAGATGGACGTGTCCTGAGAAGGGTTAATGTTTGGTAGTCGGGAATCATGACCGAGTGACAGCCAAAGAAGGGAATACATTTGAGAGGATATCCACCACAAGAGACTGGGTGATTAAATCATCGCAGGACTGTAAGGGTTGGTGACGACCTCGGGGGCTCTTCATTCAACAGTGGATAGATTATGGCTGCTGCTGATGTTGCTGATAATGATGATGATGTGTGTATCTTGAACTTCTTTCGCACTGTACGTAGCCAAATGCGCTAATTAGAAGTGCGGGGGAAGGACAACACAACACAAAAAACAGTTCTTAAGAAATTATTTTTCAATCTACATTTAAAAGTGCATAGCTCCAGTGGCTTCCTAATATCGGGAGGAAGAGCATTCCAGACGGCCACAGAAGCACACCCGAAAGCACGCGATGCAGATGCCACCTCACGTACAATACCAGTGTCCCACCGTGTGCGTTGCACTCTTCACTCATGGGCGTTAGTGGACACAGAGGTGCGGACGGAGGGAGAGCAGCAGACGGCAGTGCACTACGCGGCGCGGTACGGCTGCACCAACACGCTGGCCACTCTGCAGCACCAAGGAGCAGACCTGGCCGCCTGTGACTTCAAGAGGCGCACCCCGCTCTTCTTGGCTGCCGCGCAAGGTCAGCCAGCGGCTCCCAGGCGTTCTCGCCAGTCTTGACAGCCATGTGACCAACATTTCTTCTTGAAGGCTGCCCCCCCCCCCCCCCTCGTGTGATGATGAAGAAAAGGGTCACTTGAAGGGATCTCAGAAGCGGTTCCTGTAACGTCTCCTTCCGTGGGTCGTTCTTTAAATGACACCCGAATCTCTGTAACACGGGTTGGGGTTAGGGTTTCTAAACGAATCTTGGAATGTGACACTTCTGTGACAGTTTCATTTGGTCAAAAAAATTATATATATATTTTTAGTAAGAATTTAAATTGGTGAATTGATGCATTATTATATGCCTCATGTTCTTCCTCCACCCCTGCCAAATGCTGCGTGTGTCTGGCTGTCTGCATGCGTTTCTGTGTGTTTGCGTGCATGTCTGCCTGTGCGTCTGCCTGCATGGGGAGTGGTTAGCGCGTTGCTTTACAAACCCGGAGACCCGAGTTAAATTCCCACTCACAGGCCTCCCCTAGTTCGACTCATCCTCAAACGAGTACCATATCTTGTGTGGTGTGTAAACATTGCCACTAGGGAGACAAAGGCGGCCGGGCATGGTGCTGGACACCCACCCACTCATGTGACGTGCCGGCTTTCATAGGTGCTCGCTAACAGCGCTTTCCCCTACAGTCTGTTAAAGCGTTACTGTGGTCTTTGTCTGCTCATGTGCATGGCTGCGCGTCTGCGTGTGTCATCCACAGCTCGCAGAGATACGGCACGCCTGCTATTGCAACTGGGTGCAGACACAATGGCTCAGGACAACACGGGACAGATGTGTTTGTCCTTGCTGCTAGAAAAACTCCCGTCAGTGGTAAATAATATAATAATGCCCTTTATTTACGCAGGAAAGCCTGAGTCTCAAGACTCTTTCACAAGGATCTTTTTGCATTGGGATATTTTACCATTTTCATTAACGAGTGTTTGGCTTCGTTTGGGAGGAAACCTGAGTTCGTGAAAGCTCTGCATGAATATCTTCTCACCACCTCGCAGTACAATTTTATAATACCTAATATCTCCAGGGAAGTCTTCCATCCAAGTACTGACCACCAGTCTGCAATCTGCTTAGCTTCTGATGTCTGATGAAATAGGATGCATTCCGAGACATGGATTTGGGCTGTACAAGTCATAAGGAGGAATGGGTGGAAGGTGTGAAGCCAGCAGAGATGAATTGCCTGGTAGACTTAGACCAGGGGTCACCATCATTTGCGAGGACACAGCTCCCTTGAATTTGTTCACCGTCATCGGCTGCGGCGGTCTCTCGGGTACAGGGATGACAGTTGTCGGCAGATGGTGGAATCATCGGTGCGTCCGTAGATGGCGGGACAGACCGATTTGAGATCCGCATACTCGACTGCAGACACAGCAGGTGGCTACTGGGTGGAAGGGGCAGGTCCTGTTGATGTTTTACCCTGCCCTTTTCTTTCGTCTCTGCCATTTACCCGCTTCATCGGCGGGACGAATTTGTTCACTCGTATAGACCAAGCGGTGTTGTGTATTTGTCACTGCTGAGGTTATGTAACCACCCCTGTTGCAGTGCTGTGTGTTTAGTCATCTTTTCGTAAATTATATACCACACGGCTGTCCTGCTGTTTGCCAAAAGATCCATTGACTTTTCTTTTTTGCCGACCTCTAATTCAAAACCCTTATCCATTCACACTCTAATATTGATTCCTATGGACTGACCCCTCAGCCTTTTGAAATATCCCCTAAATCCACCTCCCTTTCTCCTAGGGGTCCACAGATCCCTGGTGGAGAACCATTGTCTTAGACAATACTCTCAGCGCTTGCTGTGCGATTTTCTCAAATGAAGAATTGATCTGGTCATCTCAAGTGGACTTTTAAATTGAATCCACGCCAAAATCAATGCGTTAAGAAAACTGCAAATCAGTTAGAATAACAGGTGGGGAAGAGGAGAGGCAAAACAAAGACAGAGAAAAATAGAGACAATAATGATTAAATAACTATTGAATGTCAGGCCAAGGTTCACTTTATACCCGTCAAAGGCAGAAATGTGTTCTTGGTTATGTGTTGTGACAAGCATTGTTTTTCTGGATATAACAAGTTCTACCCTCTCGCTCTAAACCTCCCATGATCCCATTAATCGCTATGTCGCTGTGTGATGAGAGGTCACTCCAAGTTCTGCATCTAACGTCTAAAATGACGCATTTACTGCCATGCGTATTATGACACCCACGTGTAATTTGATGTGGGGGTCAAAGCCAGGTCAGTCTGCCAATACAATACGGTATTCCTTTAACCTGAATGACTAATCACACACCCCTGTTATATATTTGTAATTAACCTGTTATTTTGATACTAACTCGGCATTTACAATTTCAGTTATTCCAATTTTGACACGAAGGCTTTCACGACTGATGATTGATAATAGATTTTATAGGGGGGGAGGCGGCTCCTCCCTCCTCAGCGCCAACTTACAACCCTCACTTCAAAGGCAGAACCCTCGCGTCACGCGATCCCCGTCACGCTGTTGAGACATAGAAGTAAAAAGGATGTCATGATGAACAAGGGATTATAACCTTTCAGTGAAATAAGTTTGTGTCACCACGGCCTTACAAATTGCACACCAATGGATGCAATGAATATGACGTCGCAGTCTGCTTTTCGCTTGAATGTTTGAGATTTACTGCAATACACCCGTCCTTGGACGGGTTATAGGCTAGTTACTAATATAATGAGCCAAGAATGTCTGTGTGTAACGTGCGTGACGTCACACCACGTGCACCAGCCCCCCTCAATTATCATGAACAGGTGGAGTCCTCCACATGTACCCCCCCCCCCCTCATTAATGACCATGAACGGGTGACGTCACTTCGCGTGAAGAAGGTGGATCGGAAACGAAAATTTGTTTACGCAAATTAGGTTTCATTTTGACCTTTATGGAAAGTAAAGCTAATAAAGAAATCAACGCAGCAACGAATATAACGAGCCAAAGAAGGCTGTGTGTGTGTGTGTCCCGCGCGTGACGTCACTCCACATGTGCCCCCCCCCCCCCTCATTATTTATGTGTGCCTGCATTATTATTTTTTTGGGGTATTTATCTCAATGAACCCGTATTTTCCTATGGCCAGTTGTACGTGGCTCTGTCTAGATCTAAATATCCTCAGCGGATCAAAGTGTTCATCAAGAATAGCCAACTGCAGTGAAAAGAGATTCACACAAAATATCGTAAACCGAGAAATCTTCCAAGGTCCTTAATTAAATTTAATAAGTTAAGAAAAAATAATGTGCTACATTTCCTAATCAAATTAACAATCACAATAAAACGTTAATTTACATCTGTAATATTACAGTTTCCACCCTACGACGGGCCAATAAACTAGTGATCGATAAATGATTTTTAGCTCGGATAACACGAGAAAACTGCCAATGTGTGTCGTACACCCTTGCTCCGACTGACACAGCCAATTAAATAAAGTCGTCATGAACAAATGTGCCAGTTTTGTATTCAGCACACTGGTATTGAACTTAATTTTTACATGTGGGATTTCTCTCCAACATACTGGTAGTGCTGAATACATTTCAGTCCGAGTTGGGGTTGACAATTACAATATAATTAGGGAAAAATGCACAAGATAAAAGATATATGAAATGCATAGCCCTGCAGTGTAAGTTAGTGCATGTTCTTGGGCCACGTTTGCGGGACAGGAGTTGACTGTGGTGGAGGCTGTCACGCGATCATTGCTCGCCCCATGCTGGTTAAAGCTCGCAACTGCACATGTGCAAATACAATACAGTATAGAGAAAAAACCCTCCATGCGTGGGCTGAAACTCTAGATTTTCACAGATTGATTTAATAATCAATTTATGCACTGGCAACTCATTGTTACATGCCAGGCCAAACCTACAATATCTTTGCATTCCGAGGCATTCTTCCATCCAAATACTAACCAGGCTTCTGCTTAACTACCGAGATCTGATAAGATCGAATGTATTCAGGGTGAGTTGCCATCTCAAGATGCTATGCAAATAGAGGAAACGTGTATCCAGAGAGTGAGTTTACAGAGGAGGATTTTTTTGTAATATTCTTTAGGGTAGGGCCTTAATGCTACAGCCCATAAAGAGAGTTGAGATGGCATTATTGTCGATGTGTGAATGAATCGACTTCAAAGAGAGAGAATCAGAAGACAAGAGAAACGTCTTGAAGCTGAACTTGAACAGAGCAAGGGTTAGAGCAAAGGACCTCCAGCAGAGAAGACGTGAGCTTCCATTGAGTGAAGGTTGACTTGGTATTTGCCAGAAGGCCATGGTAGGTTCGAGCAGAGAGCACATGAATGGGAGATGAGAGAGGAGAGGGAGGCAGGGGTGAGTCTACAGAGGATCTTGAAGACGGTGAGGGTGATGTTTAGATTGATTGTGAGCCAGTGGACGGATCTGAGGACTGGGAAGATGCGGTCTCATTGGCGGATGAGGATAAGAAGTATGGCATTGGCTTTAAATTGAAAATACGGGTGTGCTACCTTACTATTCATATTTCACTCCACGTCTCCCCGAGGTCAGGAAAATAGACATTTTACAGAAATGTTTTTGACTGGGCTGTCACAAAGGACTTTACAGACATTGCTAGATAAATATTAAATATCTCTCCTTTATTTATGAAAGCTCATTGAGACGTCTCTTTTGCAAGGTATTAAATGATAAAAATAAATACTGTATACTCCATTATATCAATCCTTTTATGGATGAAAGCCTCCCCACACTGTCAGTCATGGGGGTAGTTTGACCATACTTCACCACGCTGGTCAGTGTAGGTTTGTGAAGGAGAGGATGCCAGGACCAGTAAATGTATCATCCATCACTGATGTTCGCCATAAATCAAACTTGGGTCGCCGTGTTCATAGCACAAGTACACGAACCACTATGCCACCACTTCACCCCAACTAATCAAAATATATAGTCCAAATAAATACAATATATTTTCAGGGTACAATTAATGTGGAGAACACAATGCCAAATAATGTTTATTTTTTATATCTGGCTGGGTGGCACAGTAGTTAGCTCATCACAATGAGAAGGATGAGTTTAACAATCTTACAGAATACATAAGATGAGTATTGTAGAATTATTTTAGGAAATCAGCAGCGGTTGTCCTGTGGATGAAGTGTGCCGTAGGAATTAAACATTCACACAACTGGATCATGTTTGTAAACAGAAACTGAATTCCACTGCACAATTTTAATGGAAAAATTACGAATTTTTTACAGCAAATGTATGCCTATTGTAAGTAGTCAACATAATGTCAAAAGCTACTTTACTACAAATAAGTGCAAACCCCCTTGTTTATCCTTTCCAAAGAGTATGCCAGTAATCTTTGGGCAGATTTTAGTGTTGCTGGCAAATATATATTTTTTATGTGCCAATGTATACATAGGGTGATATTTCTACTTAGGTTATCCATTTCAGACATTGTCTTGATGTGAAACTGGGCCCTACATTATCATTGTATGGTGAGTGGGTAAAGGTTCTAACAAACCGATTCTAACATACATGCAGAAGGTTGATGTGATATGCAAGGTATGCTGGTAAGACTGAGCTTTTGATCACAATTGCACCTCTTGCTGTATAGAAACCACATCTTTTGTGCATTATTATTGATAATTTTCTAACTGGCCTGGTGGTGCAGCAACAGAGTGATCAGCACGTTGCCATTTTTTAATCCTTTATATTAAGTTCACTTGCTTGCTTGTGCGCTTACGACCGTGCAAATCTTTCGGTCGTTTTTTAACCCACTTCCCGTGATCCAATCGAGCTGACATTTTGCACACAGACTCGTTGTGCGTGACAATTTATTTTCGTGGAATTTTTTTTTCATATTTAATTTAAAATACCAATGTGATAAAAATGAAACTCTTAATCAAGAAAAACTGAAATTAATAATAAAATAAAACCGATGCCACGCATATAAAGGATTTATAGTGAAAAACTTTGTTTTTACGGGTTAATTTTTAATCCTGGTTCTGGGTTGACTCAGCCCATCAAGCCTCGGGGATGAATAAAACACATTTCTGCGGAGGGAGCTGGTAGGAACGTTGGGTTGCTTGGTCAATGGCGGCGTGGTGTATTCCACAAATATGGCCGACTGTGAGGGCGGGCACAAGCCGGCGTGAGTAGGTTAAACGTTGAGTTTTATAAGGGCACCACGGGGTGACCAGCCCCTCCCCACCCAGCCCCACCCCTCCCACCCCCCACCCTCCCCACCCAGCCCCTCCCCACCCCACCCTCCCCTCCCTACCCAGCCCCTCCCCACCCTCCCCTCTCCACCCAGCCCCACCCTCCCATTTGTGGATGCACGACGGATGGACGGTCACAATAATCCCCTGTGGGCTGGTGTAACCAGGAGGTTCCTACCAGTAATAGCTACCACTATCTGGAGATGTCAACAGTGATCGTCCTACGTTTAGACTTGCCCATGCCATCGAATATGCGGAATTTTTACCACTGGCTCAGGGCTGTAAATAAGAGATGAGCACTGCCTGAATGCTCGTTGAAGCAAGAAATCACTTCAACTTTTTCTTTTGGTGGTAAAGGTTGCGTACGCTTCTCCACCAGGCTCTGGTGGCATTGGATCAATTGCACGTTGTGCACCATTCCATTCACAAGCAGTACTTTTATTTGAAGGCGTTGGAGAGCCACCCTGAATGTAACGGTAAGTCCGTTAGCAGACGCTGCTTGTAAAAAAAATACTCGTGCAGTCATAATTTCGTTCTTGCTTTCACAATCATTGTTTTCTGCTTGTAAAATATACGTGAACTCAAACAGTTGTATATTACACGAGCAGGATATTGCATGTCAATGTCACAGCTCAAATGTTTTGCATTTAAAACGTTAATATAACCCATTCTGACCAATTTGTGGAGGCAAAGAAAAAACATGTGTTGACCCAGATATCTCGCACCACAAGATGTCACACCTGACTGCAGATATAATAATTTACCATAAATGTAAATTGATATAATTTTTGTTCCAATTTCAGGGAATCCTGGCAGTTTAAATTCTCTGGTGAGCACTAAACAAGATTGGCATATCACAAAACAGTACATTGCTCACTCGCGCATAACGAGATTATATTATTTTTTGAGATGGAATCGAGAAAAGACCATTCAACCATGTTCTTATTTATTCCATTACACCTGTGCGATTACACTTTAATGTGTTTGCCTTTCCTAAATGTGCTGTTTAACAGCTGGAACTCATTGTGATACATAAATTATTTGATGTTGCGAGTCATCCCGCTGTCAGAAAACTCCTCGACATTAAATGGAAGGCATATGGTCTGTGAGTATCCACACAGCACATACACAAACATACAATCGCTCTCACACCAATGGAACATGATCCTACCTCTATTTTCTAAGACCAGTGGCTCAAAACGGCAGTTGTGGGTGATCGGGTTTCAGGCCACTTTTGTGACTCACGTCCATTTCAGTATTTCGCGAGTTTACTGGGAGATTCTAATTTGACAGCCAAGTACATTTTAGGATTAAATTGTGTTATGGTTTCCTTAATATAGTGCCTGCGGTGTAATCTGCATGACAGCCTCACACTGGGTTCTTACAAAATAGGTAAACAGATGGCAGGTGACTGATTTGAATGGTCGGGGTGTAACGATGCATCACTCCATCAATCCCTATGCGTAGAAATCTAGCTCGGGAGGTAGAAGATAGACTGATTCTCAGCAAAAAATTGAAATCCCTAAAGAAAAGTGATACAAATGGATATAACAACTTTGATGAAATGAATAACTTTGAAATGAGTAGAGCACTGAAAGTGACATCCAATGGAAATTAGCTACAGAAAATTATTGAACAATTTAATAAAAGATAATGGTGCAAACCTGCCATTGCTTACACCACTGTTGATGGAAAAGCCACACGAGAGGAAATGCTAGAGAGGTCCTCTAGAGGGTATTTGGATGCTGGCCATATGAGGTAGGAGTACTCACACTTTACCCCACCACACGCAAAGTTCCAGTCGATGAACTGCCGTGTACCCATTCATAATGTCAGATTGACGGGGGGGCGGGATTAAAAAAAACGTGCCCATTGTTTTGCTCTTGGCGATCGAACCAGCGACCTCTATTGCAAATCCAATGTGCTGACCTTTACACCACGCCAGCGTTACTGACGAGCTTAACAATAGGATCGTAATGATTGTGGCTTCCGCCCTCCACTCTGTGTACTCACAGGGCCGGCGCTTGTGTTCGACTGTTCCTGGAGTTATTCTTCATCATCACGTGGTCGGTCCTCATGATGGGCGTTGACTGGGAGAACCGCCATGTGTACACCTTCCCACAGGCAATGATGCATTGAATTGGTCGAATTGACAACTGCCGTTCGTATGTATGCATGTATGTTGAACTTCTTTTGCACTGTACGTAGCCAACCGTGCTAATCTGGAGGTACGGGGCAAGGACAACAAAATTGGCTAAAATATGGTGGTGACGTCAGCACGGCGCTTGTGCCATGCTAAGTGCACTTTGAAGCCACGTGAAGTGAACCTTATGGCGGGACCCCGGGGTCCCGAATAAACGGAAGTTAAAATCGTAATTAAAACATTTTTGGCGACTCCGTCCCACCGCGCACATAAACGCCATGACCCACCTGGCGCGGATCATTCTGTCGTGTCGTCCAAGCGCAGCAGAAGAAACGAAACTTTGATGAGTGCATCGTGTAGAGCTCGTCGAGAGGAATAGATTGCCGTATCGTTCGCCTTCAACAGACATAAAATGACGTCGCAACGCAGTTTATGCGAGAGCCCGGGAGCTAATGGCACCCAGGGTTCCACCATAAGGTTCAAGTGTCGTAGGCCTGCTAGCAGGTGACGGAACATACCCAGGTGTCATTGCTTGAGATGACTGGCTTATGAGGTAAAGTTTAGACTGAGTGTCCCAATCTGATCTGATCTGATCTCGGAAACTAAGTAAGCTTGAGCCTGGATAGTTTTGATGGGTGACCATCATGCACAATAGGTTGTTATAGGCTCTGTGGCAGCAGAAGGGCAGTTCAGCTAAATTTTATTGTACCATACTTTTATGATCACTACGCTACGAACCGAGTGACCCAAGTTAATTCCCGCTCAAGGTCAACACCAGTGCCGATTATATGAACCAATCCTGAACCTCAACTAGGTCGACTCAGCCTCAAATCAGTACCTGGTACGGTGTGTAAACATCGCCACTGGGGAGACAAAGGCGGCCGGGCATGGTGTTGGCCACCCACCCCCTCGTTTCCGTTCCTTCACCACTTGCCCAAACAGCCCGTTAAGGCCGTACGGGTGATCTTTGTCTTTGCACGCGTATGTGTGTGTAGAGTGCGTGGCGTGCGGTGCTGGCTACTGTGTGCCTGGGCCAACTGGCGATGAACGTGGTGGCCGAACTCGGGGAGTTGCGCTCTGCGTCCCGCGCCCTTCGATGCTGGCGCGAGTGGTGGCGCAGTGAGCTGAGCCAAAACCTCCGGTTCTGCCACCCATGCTGGCCACAGGTACGTGCAAACAAGAGTGAGCAGCAACAGCAATAGCCACCGTTCACCAATGAGTGGTGGAGATGTCGCCTGGGTGCTGGGCTCCAGGTTAAACTAATTATTTGGTGATGCTGCTTTGACAGCGGTGCACAAGTACAATTAACAAAAGCTCACATTTTTCAAAAACACTGGTCTTAAAAGGAAAAATATATATTAGCGGATGTTTCAGGCTGTGGGCCTTTTTCACAGCAATGAGGAGGGGTTAATTCCCAAAACATCCACGATTTAACATTTTTTTAATGGTTTTTCTTTTCAGAATGTGTTGAGTTTTTTGTTCTAGGTTAGGTTAATTTTGAGGCCATGTAAAGTGTCAAAACACTCGCTGGCAGGTATCATGTATACACGCGCACATGGTCACTTACACAGGTCGGCACACAAAAAACAATATCCCGCATAGCCTACACAGCTGTTGGGGCAAGTGCTGTTAGTGAGCGCCAATGAAGGTTGACACGGCACATAAGGGGGTGGGTGGCCAGCACTATGCTCGGCCGCTTTTGCCTCCCTAGTTGCAATATTTACACACCGTACCAGGTACTCATTTGAGGCTGAGTCGACTGTGAGCGGGAAACAAACTCGGGTCGCTAGGTTCGTAGCGCAATGCGCTAACCGCAACACCACCGCTCCCCACGTGCACAGACATACATAAACACAACCACACACGTGGTTGTATGATTAAATAATACAAATAATTACTTTTTTTCCCATAATATCCTCGTTTAGCCTCCAAGACCTTATTCTCAGTAGCTCAGCCAGATGGACTGGTTGCTCAGTTCTCTGGGTGTGGTTGCCTTTGTGAAGAAACCGGATAACCCCGAGAAATGTGAAACGTTTAATGTTTAAACACTGGCTATGTGAGGTCCACTTGCAGTGTGTGCATTTTGAAGTTAATAGGGGCATAATGGTCATCGGATTTCACTGTCAAAGGTAATTAAATTATTATGTTCAGCTTATTAAAATAAATTTGACACCCCCCCAAAAAAAAAGCACCTGACGGTCAGATTGTGCTGTTCGTTTTGGTTATAAGCGTCAGCAATAGATGTTGTTTTCCCTTGTATTGCAGGAGAAAATTTACTTGGAACAAGAGGTGAAGAAAATAAATAAAGTAAAGGCTAAGTATTTTGTGGGTTTTTGGTACGTATAGTGCACTACAATCACGCAGATGATGAGTGTTTCTCATTCTGCTCATAACTGGTGAACCAAAAGCAATCCATGAATGAGCAAGACACGCAAGATTCTCATTAAATATTTCGGCTTCGTAAAACTATTACTCAAAATATATAGCAAATATAAACATGTGTAAATTGTGATACAGGAAATACTGTTGTATGTATCGTAAGGCAAATGATTGGAACGACCTTCTTCATGGACATCACGAAAGATTTTTCAACAAAAATCAGTATATTTAAAAAAATGATATTTTTTATCTTGATTTGAACCTTTCGTGACTGCAGGAATCCATACTATTTGGTTCTTTCGGTAAAGTCACGTAGGTAGAAATAAAATTAAATAAAACGAATCACGACGTTTCGATCGCAACACAAGCAATCTTCATCAGGTGGAACAACCACAGCAAGAAAAAATGCTGAAGTAGGCGAGAGAGCTGCCGTGGCAAGGGGTTATATAGGTAAGAAAGGGGGGAGGAGCAAGGGGGGAGAGAGAGAGGGGGGGGTGGAGCAGCGGAGCTGCGTGAGCGCTAGGGGGAGAAGAAGTGAGGCTGGGGGGGGGGTAGACAGGGCTAGAAGTGGGAAGCTGAGTGTGGGACACGGGGGGGAAAGTAACTCGGAAAAATAGACTAGTACCCGGCAGGTATGACTGCAGGGATTCATCTTCTTGGTTCTTTCGGTAAAGTCACGTAGAAGGAAAATAGTAAAATAATAAAAATTAAACATAATAAAATAATTATCACGACGTTTCGGCCACAACGCGAACAGCCGTCTTCAGGTGGAGAACAGGTCTGTGGAGAAGGCAGAGTCTGCCTTCTCGACAGACCTGTTCTCCACCTGAAACGTCGTGAGAATTATTTTATTATGTTTTATTTTTATTATTTTATTACTTTCCTTCTACGTGACTTTACCGAAAGAACCAAGAAGATGAACCAGTTAAGGCTTTACCTGGTTAATAACATCCTTCCTAATAACATCTCTCTCGCCTACTTTAGCATTTTTTTTTGCTGTGGTTGTTCCACCTGATGAAGATTGCTTGTGTTGCGATCGAAACGTCGTGATTTGTTTCATTTTATTTCTAGCTACGTGACTTTACCGAAAGAACCAAAGAGTATGTAATTTTTAATCAATTTTATCCTTGATACACTTTTCTTTTTTACATGTGATACATCTGTATCATGTACGTTGTTGTTTGCCAATGGATGATGGTCCATTGTAGACGTGACCAAGAAACTACACTAACTAAATTTCGATTTAAAGCTTTCGTGACTGCAGGGATTCATCTTCTTGGTTCTTTCGGTAAAGTCACGTAACTAAACTATAGTACGTACTTTAAATGTTTATTTTCATAATGATAAATTCTTATTGATGTATTGGAATATGTTTGTCAGTCATTCTGCTTTTTCACTTGAGCATCAAAAGCAGCAGAAGCACCAGGCACTGTATATACACAGACGTGACTTTCTGTGATTGCTTGATAGGGCATCTCTGGACAGATATCTGAATTACAATATTTTTTATAATCAATTAAATATGTTTATCATACTACCATTATTTGTTTTGAAATGTTTGTTTTAATCTTCGTCATGAAAACTCAAGCAATTGAATGGATAGATCACTGTCTACAAAAATCGCATCGGCATGATACCAAAGGTGTCACGAACGTCTAGCGTGCCATCTCAAAGAGCGAGGAAGGCTAAAAGTAGAGTGATCAGTCTACCTCTGGCTTCTTTATGTGCTGTGAAGAAGGGCCATTGCTGCAAATGTCACCTATTATCTTTTTATTATAAAGGCCACAGTGTTATTGACGAACGCGATTAGTTTATTTGCTGCTTGTGTACCACTGCCAACGCAATATCACCGAACCATTTTCTCAACTCAAGGGGAGGCAGCGCTGCGACCGGATGAGTGTCGCCCCCTCGCTTTCCGCAGGAGCTTCCTCCACTGGCTGGTGTTAGTGCTCCTGCTGTCCCTGGTGGGACTCCACGTGGCCTTCATACTGAAACCGAGCTGGAACGACGCCCGGAGATATGACCACTTGGTTGCCATCACCATAATTCCACTGTGGCTCCACAACATGAAGCACCTACGTCCTTTCAAGTAAATCGCGAGCGGGGAACCTTTTTTAAATCCTTTATATTAAGTTCACTTGCTTGCTTGCTTGCGTGCTTACGACCGTGCAAATCTTTCGGTCGTTTTTTAACCCACTTCCCGTGATCCAATCGAGCTGACATTTTGCACACAGACTCGTTGTGCGTGACAATTTATTTTCGTGAAAATGTTTTTCTAAAATTTTACACTTTTTAGGAAAATGTTTTTCAGATGTAATTACCAATTGCTTAATGGTGGCTGGCAATCATCTGACCCATAGGTGGCAGCCATCTCAAGCCAGAGGACGAGAGGACTCTAGCCGCCACGCATATAAAGGATTTATAGTGAAAAACTTAGTATTTACGGGTTAATTTTTTTCCCTTACCGAGAGCCGAATTGGACGTTTAAATATTCATGGCCGGCCACGCGTGTGCGTGCTGACCAAGTATTAAGCGGCCCTTGCAGCAACATGTCACTGAACATTCAATATTTAGAAAGGGAGTTTCCAGTTTGAAAATATTTCCCTCTGGTGGCCGATTAGTGCAGCTAAGATTATTGCAGTGATGGGTAAATGTAGTTTGTGGGTCATATTCAGCAAAGAGGTAGTCCTCATGTGGCCTGGGTCATAAATGTCCCACTAGGGTTGCCACCTGTCATTTTTTATTTAGCTGTCCTGGCAAATATGTATCGTCTCCCTGGGACATTAAGATGCCCGGCTCTTGTCAGTTGCGTAACAACAATAATAACACGCCACTCAAAACGCCATCAACGGGGCGATCGAACATCGATCATCGATCTCCCGGTCTCAACAGCAACAACGCAACACACTCAAAACAAGGCATCCACTTGTAGTCCTCCCCTCTTCCGGAACTGTGAAATTTTCTCCTTCCCAACATATGTCCTGGTTTTTTTAAACCTCTGAAGGTGGCAACTCTATTCGTCACCTCTAAAGATAATGCAGTGCTGTCTTAAGTAGAAAGCCTGCAAGTGCAAAGACATGGCGAGTGTGACCCATCACTCGGCACAGCAACATCCTTCTTAACTGGCAGCTGTTTGTATTGTGGCCGCTGCTGCTGCTGCCTTATGATTCTGTCATCGAAACTGTTTGACGAGCTTTTGTTCACACATTTGTTCCGGTCACATGTGTGGTTCTGTGCAGGATCGTGGGCCCGTTGATTATCATCCTGGGAAAGATGGCTGTTTACATCCTCAAGGCGTTCTTCCTGTTTGGGCAGTTTTTCCTCGCGTTTTTCTTCTCGTTTTGGCTGATATTTGGCAGTAAGTCGTCGTTGGCTTCTACTACAAAACGTGACACTTCACATGTCCATCATGTACACAGCCTTGTGCAACAAAAAAAGATTACAAACACATGTGCAAACAGTTACACCCCTGTTACACAAAAAATACGCGGTTACATTTCCTACTTCACAGTGACTCGATTGGCGAAATAACTTTAATTTCTAAATTCTAAAACTTTATGCCCAACCCCCACTCCAGATTTCAGATGATCCAAATGTTCTGGTTAAACTTCTCACTTCGGATACGGTTCTGCGGCGTGTGGAACACTTCCTTCTGATATAAGGAAGCCACTGGAGCTATGCACTTTTAAATCATCTACATTGACGAACTCATTCTTTTAGAATAGCTTTTTGTGTTTAGTTGTCCTTCCTCCGCACCTCCGATTCGCGCGGTTGGCTAATTACAGTGCGAAAGAAGCTCAACATACATAAAAGCATGTCGCCCTATCTCGCATATTCCCTCCCATCAACAGCAAGATTACCCTCGCCTACCTTCAAGATGCACCATGGAGTCGCCCCTGCCTAGTTCTCCCCTCTCATCTCCGGCTACTCACCCGCAGCCAAGGCTTTCTATCAGTCCACATTTAGCCTCCGCTCAGAGGAGGGGTCACCCCTTCTCCTCTGCTGCCCCCTTAGTATGGAACTCTGTGTCCATCTTCAGTCCAGGCTCAAAATATTGCTCTTCTCTGCCAATAAAGGACCGCTTATTTTTCTTTACAATGTATATACACACACACATGCACACAATAAAAAACAAAGATAGCATTCTTTCACAATATAACGCATTGTGATTATTCGGCATAACAACCGCTTTATTTTATTAATTTCACCAGATAAAGACATAGCGTCGTTCAAGACTGTTCCGGCGACCCTCTTCACCATGTTCCGCATCAGCGTCGTGGACATGGACGAGTACGAGGCCATGCACAAGCGCGACTTCACGATGCTCTACATCCTGGTCGCCTCCTTCCTGAGCATCACCAACATCTTCGTCCACAACGCCATTCTAATCGCCATGCTCAACCAGGCCTACAAGCGGTGAGTTGGGCCTAGCGACCGACTCTGGCGGGGGCGATCGCCGTCGGCCGTCGAGTGAGCAGGTGGCGCAGTTGGTCTGGTGGGGCCCGGGCACCGATGGGCTACGAAGAGGATTGGCAAATATGAATAAGGGGCCCCATTTCAATCCTTGCACTAAGGCTCGCATCAATCACGCCACACCACTTGATGGTGGCGTTATACTTATCCATTATTCCCAGTCTTTGTAAGGCACGTTTAATGGTGACATCTGCGACGACAGATGTATCATAGGTGAGGTGCCCGCCAGGAATTACACGGACAGAGAAAAAACGTGGATGAGTAAACATACGCAGGTTAGACACATCACATTGACTTGCTCATGCATATTCGGGTTGTACTCTGTGTTGACTTTCCAAAGAACCTCCGGGCCAGTAGAACGAAACGTCAGACATTAATCCGACAAAATGTGGTACAATCAAAAATCACATCAGAACTGCACAGGGCAACCGCGAAAAACTATGCGGTCATATAACATTGACTGTTAACAACAGTAATTGGGAATAGGTCTGACACATCCCTAGAAGGGATGATAGCCAACTGACAAGACTGGTGACGGAATGATAGGCAAGGGAGGGAACATGCCCAAGAAGGTGTCCAGTACTTGTGTCTCCCCACAGCGTGTCCCTGAACCCCGTGGGCAATGAGTATATGCAGCGAACCATCCTGCTGCTCTCCCTGGAGAAGAACCCGCTCTTCAGACGCAGGCGCGAAGCAACACGCGACCACATCCAGCACTGCGCTTGGTTAGAGTGCTCCTACGGGGCGGGTGACGAGGGGCCCGGCAGTGACGGCGGTGGCGGTGGCGGTGGTAGCAGTGGTGGCAAAGACGCGGCGCAGTTGGAGTATGGCAAAGTCTCGCTCAAAATCGAGGTGTGGTCATGGTGTGGTTATTTATTTGTGTTTTACATTCGTTTTTTCCCTCCCATAATTTGTATCAATTTGTGCTGTGAATTAGCGTTGCGTCATCACACGACGGATCCATTTGGAACTGTTGCAGAGCAATGCGTAACCCGATGATTAGAGAACTCCCAGCGGAAGGAGAGCTCATAGAACTGCTTCTGACATCCCTTCAAGTAATAAGAGAATAATTTATCTTTATAATGTATTGCCAATTTGAT
Organism: Lampetra fluviatilis; assembly: GCF_964198595.1. Classification (NCBI taxonomy): domain Eukaryota; kingdom Metazoa; phylum Chordata; class Hyperoartia; order Petromyzontiformes; family Petromyzontidae; genus Lampetra; species Lampetra fluviatilis. The sequence goes on from NC_136288.1 coordinate 12,911,783, forward strand.
TAATTGCAGTTACCAGGAAGAGTTGATGGATGGATGCATGCATGCTTGTTCTGTAAAGAGGTTATTTACGTTGTATGTTTACCCAGGCTACGCTGGAGGGGATGGTATCGTCCCTGATGAATAGAAGTCCGACCAAGAGTGAGAATGAAGGGATCAGCACACCTCTTTCCTCTGCCGACGTCACCCATGACACACAAGGGTATCTACAGTACATTGCACAAAGAAACTGGAAAATTATTGTCAATCGAAGCTCGGATCTTACGTAAAAGCACCGAGTACTTAATATCTGAATATGGTGAGGTGTATCGTTTTAAGGAACAATTAAAAAACCATACTTAGCCACGAAACTATAATCTAATAGTAACACATTAAACAAAAATTGTAATCATATTGGATAATCTTTTCGAGAGTTATAACTGCAGATGGAAAGACCTTCTTTGGAAATCGCTAAGAATTCCACAAACTATCATGGGCATGCTTCTCCAAACATAAACAATAATACTACCACATTTATAAAACTTTATAAACTCCCAAATTGTATTGTATGCATGTTGCCATGAACGCATTGATGCTGCAACTATAACCATGGTAACATCACACCACGGAGGTGTGATGTCACCTTCCTCGCCTGGTATGTAGAAGTCAGGGATTCGATCCTGACCCTGATGCCTGTATATTTGGAGTTTGCATGTCTCTCTCCCCATAGTCGTGTGGATATTTTCTCCGGGTCCTCCGGTTTTTCCCTCCACATTTAGAAACATGCATTGAAATTCGATTTCGCTGATATAAATGTCCACGTATAAAGCCACTTTGTTGAGCTATCGTTTGTGGCCAGCTCGCTTCTGAGAAATATAGTAAGTCCCTCAATGGGCTCTACCTGGTAAGATAAAACATAATTTACTTTCATTTGTATATTTGTAAGTAATTTTTTTGCCTTTCCTATACTTTGCACTCGTATAGTGTTTCTGTACTGTTTGCTGGTGTAATGCTCTGACCCATCCCGACTGGACATGTGAAAAAGAGCTTTATATTTCGATTTAAAGCTTTCGTGACTGCAGGGATTCATCTTCTTGGTTCTTTCGGTAAAGTCACGTAGAAGGGAAATAATAAAAATAAAACATAAAATAATTCTCACGACGTTTCGGCCACAACGCAAGCAGCCGTCCTCAGGTGAAGAACAGGTCTGTCGGAAAGACAGCGTCCGACAGACCTGTTCTTCACCTGAGGACGGCTGCTTGCGTTGTGGCCAAAACGTCGTGAGAATTATTTTATTATGTTTTATTTTTATTATTTTATTATTTCCCTTCTACGCGACTTTACCGAAAGAACCAAGAAGAAGAGCTTTATAGCTCATCAGATTCCTCCACCAGGACACCCCACGTGCTGCCGGGAATCGAGTCCGTGCCGTCCACGCTGTGCCGCCTGCGGGAGGAGGCACAGGCGCTGTGCTCGGAGCGGCGTGCGGCGGCTCGGGGCATCCTGGAGGAGGCGCGGGCGCTGCGTGGCCGCCTGCAGGCGCTCGTGGACGAGAGGCCGAGCCGAGGACGGCGCCGTCACCAGCTGGGAAGGGAAGCGGCAGCGCAATAGTGAATGTAACGTGAGTGGAGGGGGAAGGTCTTCAGGAGCGGAGTACGCTAATCGGACAAGAGCTCAAGCAATTATCCTAAACATGGTAGCCAACCGCAGGTTATCCATGCACATAACCCTGACCACACGAGCCAACGGGACCCAAGCCTTACCCCCCCTAACCTTGCCCACTTGAGCCAGGAATTAACCTTAACCATAACCCTATCCCCACAACTAATTACCAACTCGTCATACATATAACCTAACCACACAAGCCAAAAAGAGCCTATCCCTTAAACATACTGGTCAAGCAAACCCTATCCCTACCTCAAACCTTAACGATTAGCCAACCAGACTCTAGCCCAACCACGATACCACTTACCCTAACCAGTCACCGATCCTATCCCAAAAGAAATACAAGCCCCACCTCAGGTACCTTCCACGTAGTCATGATCATTTCTGTCATCCTAAGCGTTTTAACAATTTAGAAATTGGAATCGGCTACACTTCGTAACGTTGGATAGACACATAATTGCGAGAAATTAACAGCGGCACGCCAGTGGAGAAACTCACCTACGCCAAAGGAACATGACATTTCTATAGTTGGTTCAGGGCTGCGAATGGTGAGAAGCGTCACCCCAATGCTCACAAGTTAATATTCTTTGACAATGATACAAGTATTGCCTTGTGGCAGCTTGGCTTAGTGTGAGTATGTTACTCAGCATCGTAATTAAGCCCTGACAAAAATGAAGGGCGTGCAAATTGAACACTTACTGGTTGGAGACTAATCTAAAATGTACCCAATCTAAAGTTTGTGTGCAGTTCACAACCCACATCACAATAAGTAAAATGATAGTTGATTCTGAGTTTGGGTCACTGTTAGTAGAAATACACCAGAGTTTTTATAGGTCATGTTAATGCCACCTTAATGGGCTCTCACGGGCTAAAGGATTTATCATTGCTGTTCTTCGAGTGCAAAACTTATACTCGTACACCGATTTGTTACGCAAGGCCAGAACACGGCAACATTTTTGGCTGTGGAATCCTTCCCAGCTCTGCATGTTTTTAGCTCTGGCTCAAGTTGATTAGTCGGGTCGTATCTGTAAATTTGACCCAGTCACACATTACATTGACGTCCGCTTGTGTTTGGCCGACCGATCAAAACCACCCACTTGTGAATTAACACTTTTTAGTGAAGCTTTGCGCTGGTAATTAAAATGTACAAAGCACAAACATGTGGCTGGCAGAATTCGCAGTACTTAACTTTTATTCGTGCCAAGTCCAACAGCAAAAGCTAGCAAGGGAACAAGTTTATTTTAACTGTTGTTTTATGACTTACAGTTAACGTTAATGAGTTCAACATTTTGTTAACTTCCATGTGCAAGTCTTTGCACAATAAAGCATATAAAACGAATCTAATTAGTGCAGTTATATTTTAATCTTAATGGGTTGAAGTGTATAAAATACAAACGAGACAAAAATCCCCCATATAGCCTCAACAGACTGTAGGAGCAAATACTGTTAGCGAGCACTTATGAAGGCCGGCACGCCACACAAGGGGTAAGTGGCCAGCACCACGCCCGGTCGCCTTTATCACCCGAGTGGTCCCTGATAATTGTATTTTCGCACTCACATCGCCGGCTTTGAGGAACACAACGTAAAACTTCCCCGCATCTACGGCGTTTTCGATTCGGTTCAGCGGAGCCAAGTCGACAACATTGTGCGTGGCTGCGTAGTGGTTTGCGTGCTGCGCTACGAGCCCGGCGAGCCGACTTCCATTCCCGATCACGGCCAACACGAGTGACGATTTTCATTTTCGATTCGGCTCAGCTGAACTTGGCTCTGAGGGGGGCGGGACGTTTTGTACAACTCGTGTACGCGCCACCATCTTCTCAGTCCCATCGTGCTCGCTGTAATCGGTGCAGACTTTATCGCAGAATATCGTCGCAACGCTTCAACACACAATTCACCCAAAGTGAGATCTTACACATTTTAGGTTCAATCTTTTTAAAATGCTGTTTAAGATTGAGCTTTTTACACTAAAATGTTTAAAATGTCTATTAAAAAAAAACCTTTTAAAACGTACAGGGCTGCTTCGAAATGCTCGTAAAATGGTTTTCAATTAAGTGTTTAATGGTGTTTGAACTTGTGAACATTATGCGTTGTGAAGTATAGTACATGTACAGTACGTATTTTGGTTGCTATTTATTCTGGGAGAAAATTCCCAGTTTTACATGATTTCGTAATAATTCGCAACTTTCCAGCCCGAACCCCGACTTTTATCAGGGACCCCGCCCCCCCCTTGTACTCGAGGTTGACTCGACCTTGATGAGGCCCCAGGACCAGTTCAGATTGATCGAGAGCAGGTATTGAACCCAGGTTGCTGGGTTCGTAGTGCAGCCCGTTAACTGCTGCACTACCGCTCCCAGCATAACACACACACACACAAAATCCCAAGTGAAAGTAGTTTTATAACAAATGTTTATTCGTAGCATGAATTGAGGATGATTTACAATAAGGACATGACTGATGTGCAAAGGGATTTAGAACTGAAATACAACCAAAGAACGCTAAAATTGAGTTGTGTGCCAGTGGCGTTTGCGTAAAGCAGTCTTTGAATCCAACACCACAGGAAAGCATGGAAGAATCTTCCCAAGGCCTTCAAATCCTGCAAGCAGAAGACAACAGTTGACGTGAGCATTTTTACTTGTGGCCAATTGCATCGGAGCTCACAATCTAAGCCTTAGACGTGGGAGCACCATTGGCCACTTGCACATAATTCCTTAAGGTTCATTTGCAACTTTGTTCACACTGATTTACATTGCAAACTAAGGGAAAATATCACTTCGTAGTTATAGCAACGACCACACAGGGCTTGCCAGATGTTTAAGGCATAGGGCTGCGAGGTGGCCAGTGGATGGCAGTGATGAGTCACCCCCCTCATTAGCATCGTGCGATTTCTCTGGTTTGAGATTTCCAATTTCCTCTCATACAAAGCCCAACACTCACGAATGGTATTGTTTCCCAACATTGAAATGCAGTACTCTTGAGACAAAATTGAGGTTCAGTTGAGGCTTACTTGGGTATATAACTGTCAACAATAATGCAAGTAAGTATTTTGTGCAAGTTACAAACCCCTTTTTTGTTCTGGGCTTCAGCTCCTCCGTGGCACTCCTAAGAAAGATGTAGTTCTTCTTCTGTGGGCTGTAGTACTCGTGACCCTGACAACATAAAGGACAAACGAACAAAAGGGTTATGAATGAAAGATGGAACCAGCCCCCACAATAAACAATAAATTCAAAAGCTTTCGTCGATACACGGCTAGCTTGTATCCCCGGTCTGTCTGACATGAGCTTTAAGTTGTCATATCGATTTTTTTTTACTTTCAAGTCTCAAGTGAGCCATAAGGATACATTGACACAACAAGACGTTTCGAGACTTTCATCCAGAACAGATCGTGGCTGATGATACATTACAGACACGGTAATGGCTATTTAAGCTCATGGAACATTGAAGACTGTGCGAATGAGAGAAAACGTACGAGACAAAACAGGCAGCACACACACGACTGAAATAAAAAACGGGACCAAAAAAATAATTGGTTTTCGAATCTGATAGCAAGCCTAAATAGTGGCAATTCATCGTGTCGCGACAGATAATCCTTAAACGCCTAGCTTCGTCTTGAAACGATCTGAGAGACTGAACAGCGGAGCGAGCGCATGCACACACGTAACATCACAAGGGCTTCTGGTAAGGGCAGATGAACTGACCTTGGACCAGTCATAGCTGGAGGAATAGGCGAAGATGTTGCCGTTGTTGTTGATGGAGCAGGCCGTGATGGGCTGATCCAGCTGCTCGGAGGTTTTCAGCTTGGTCCGCGCGTCCTTGTCCCAGAAGCTGAAACGGCCGTCGGAGCCCACCGTCGCTAGCGTGCCGTGCACTGGGTGGAATGCAATTCCGTTGACCTTGTGACACGAAAAAGCAACACGCACGCACCGGGTCAATGACAGATTCAATTAGATAAGCTCTGCGTGCGTACGCATTTATGTTGAACTTCTTTCGAACCCGTATGTAGCCAACCGTGCTTATCGGAGGTCAGCACGGTTAGCATCAACTGCCCATTACAGGAGCTATTGATCTACAACAGGCCAACCTGTAACAGGCCAAGAGCCAAAAGGTATCCATGAGTTCTGCAAAGAGTCAAGTATATATGTGTGCGTGTGTATATATACTAACAGTTTCCAGCACAGGAGAAATTGATCATTCTTTGCTAATGTGATAGTATGTTCTATGTTATGCCCCTTCGATAGACCCGGATGTGGGTATATTTAAAACCGCATGTGGGCTCAAGAGATGCCAGTTGGCCACCACTGCTCTATAGCAATGGCCTGTATATGCTATTATGACCACTGTTAAGACCTTTTCCCAACATTTCTTCGTTTTGCTTTTTTTTATCAATTGTATGAGAGCAGCGAGTGGAGTGGTGGCACAATCGTTAGCGCTCTCCATGTTATAAACTTGATTAATAATTGATTACTGGAGTTGAATTGTCGGTCATGGCTAAGTGGTGAGTTATATCCAAAATTATACCGAGCCTTCCCTTCACCAACCTGCACTGACCAGTGTGGTGAAGTATGGTCAAACAGCTTTCATATTGGACACTGCACAGGAGGCCTTTATCCAGCAATACTGACAGACAGCTGTATATATAGCTGTGATATCAATGTTACGTGATGAGATATAAAAAGAGGTATGCATTTGTAACTCCCGCAGAAAGCAGTGAAACATTACCTTCTTTCCAAAAGCCCCAGAAATTGTAATCGCAGAACTAATTTTAACCGTCCCTTGCAATTTTTACATGGCCGGCACGGTGGTCATCGTATCACAATGAAATAAAACGTGTAACCAGTTGGAATATGACGACTCAACCAACAGTAATTGTGGATGTGCAATCACCAGTAAACAGGCTACACTGGAGAACCTTGTTACAGGTAGGAACAACAGTTCCTATTCTCAGGTTTTTTCGGTAAAGTCACGTAGGTAAAAACATTAAAATTAATGAAAGTAAAATAAAACAAAACAAAATAAAATTCACGACGTTTCGGAGGCAACACAAGTCTCCGTCATCAGGTGGGACCGTCACAGCCGAATTAGCTGCATCAAGTGAAGCAATGATTCAACATCTGAGCATTCAACATCTGAATCATTGCTTCACTTGATGCAGCTAATTCGGCTGTGACGGTCCCACCTGATGACGGAGACTTGTGTTGCCTCCGAAACGTCGTGAATTTTATTTTGTTTTGTTTTATTTTACTTTCATTAATTTTAATGTTTTTACCTACGTGACTTTACCGAAAAAACCTGAGAATATGAATCATTGCAGTCACGAAAGCTTCAAATCTAGAAACAACAGTTCCACACTGCCCACCAGGGATTACTTGTCTGTCTGTCGTGCATAGCCACGCCCTCGATTTGTATTTCATAGAGCGCTTCAGGCGGGCTCAGCACCACGTGACGCGCCGCGTGACACGGATTGCACGAATGCTCCGTCCAACCAAGTTCCTATCTGCCCACTCTGAAGGAACGTGTTTAAATAATGGGTGGCTGAGACCTGGATATGGACCCAGTTTCAGTCGAGCCAGCTCGGTACAAGTGTAATGAGGCCCCCTAAGCCGGGGACCCCCTCCGACATTCATTATGATGAACACACAAGAAAACAAACACATTGATGGCACTCACCGCATAAATATCCTGGGGACCCGTTTGACCATTGGAGCGATGGCACTTGAATGTGAAGTTATCTTTGGCTCTGCAACAATATTTGTGAAACATGGGCAACTCGTGAGCTCGGTATTATGGCGGCCACTTTATGCCAATGCCATCAACTCGTTTTTAAGTCGCAGTTGCTGAGTAGAGGGCCCAAAGGCCCAAATGTATGTATGTCCACCTTCTTTCATATCGTACGCAGCCAACCGTGTTATTCGGATGTGCGGGGGAAGGACAACAAACGAAACACACACTAAACAAAAATAGCAAGTGGCCAGCAACGAACAGCACTATTTAAGGAGTATCATATATTTGGTGAACATGTATTGAATTGGGCAGGTTCATAATAGCTTGATAAAAGCGAAAGAAGCAGAAAGAGAATGGTTTGACCTGCAGTGTGGCGATTGAGACACTGTGTGGATGAGATGAAAAAATCAGTCCGGTAGACCGAGTGCTCAATATCGGTGGAGGAATCAATAAGTGAAGTTCATGGGAACAGTGACCATGGTAGTAGCGATATAGGAGTTATAAGGAGGCAACTGACCGCTGGTGAGCGAGTGACTGGAGCAAAATCAGGCAGTGATGGATCATCAAGTCATCCTGACTGCTTTAAATGTAATGCTATCAAGTGGTTGCGACACCTGGATTATGATAACAGTTATATTCTTTGGGTCTTTCGGTAAAGCCACGTAGATAAAAAATAAATATCACGACGTTTTGATCGCAACACAAGCAATTGTCATCAGGTGAAAAAAAAGTGGGAGAGCTGCTGAGGCAGGAAAAAAAACGTGAAATTTGTATTATTTTTCTATCTATGTGGCTTTACCGAAAGACCCAAAGAATATGAATTCCTGCAGTCACGAAAGCTTTAAGTCAAGACAACAGTTATACATCACATTGTAGTAGTAATAATTGTTCAGAGTATTAAGATGGCTTTGGCAGGGAGAAAAAAAAAGCCAAGCATCTCTAACGCCTCCTTAGCGAGAACAGCAACAAAAAATAGTGATAGCTCGCGCGAAAGTAGCTGTTGTCCCTTACGGATTGGCGGGCTGGATGTACTGGATGGCTACTCTGCCCTCGATGCTGCCCAGTGCAAATCCCGTCGGCTTGTTCTGCTTGTCCATGAAAATAGCCACACAGCGATGCTGCAAATACAAACACCAGACGTCCAAGTCACATTAAGCACCACCTATGATGACTAAAAATCACAATAATTGTTGCCGTAATTGGCTCTCACTTGATTGAGTAAAGAATTGGTAGACAATTTATTTTCCACTTCTCTCGGGGCTTAAAATAATGCATACCAATTCAAGGCGGGAATTATCTCGGGAACACTCTAAAACAAATTATAATTTTGTAATGTGTTTTGAAATATTTGGTCATTAAAAAAGCTGTGTACTAACTTACCCGAGTGAATAATGTGGTATTTTCTGAACACAGAACTTAAGTGTTTGCTCATAGCAAGCACAGATATGACATTTTAATTGGTGAGAACTTGGTGGATTGGGTGACCCCATTAAATTCTGAGCCCACTCGCACAACAGAGGCAATAAAAACGATAACGGAGGTAACAATGTAGTTTTTCTAAGCATAACAATTTACAGTTCATGGCCAGTTCATTGCCGGATAAAGGCTTCACCACGCCATATCAGTCATGGGGTTGACCATAACTTCCTCAGTGCGAGTTCCTAAGATTCCAAGGACCGGTTCAGATGTCGCTTGTCGTCGGTGTTAGCCACGGCTGATAATCAAACTGGGGTTGATGGCGCTATTGCACCAGATTCAGAGTGCAGCGTAAAGGCCACTGTGATACTGCCCCCCCTCCCTCCCGTCTCTATGCAGTAATATGCACGTATAACAGAGATCGCAAACGGGTTTTGATTCCTTACCCGTACCTGTACCCGGCCGCACCAGGGTCGCAAACGGGTACCCGTACACGGCCGTACCCGTACCCTACCCGGCCGGGTACGGGTATCGGGTACCTGATTGCGACCTATGGGATGAAGCCATGTTGCAGGCGCGGGTGGGTTGATTCTAGGAACTTGAATTGTGAGAAGAGACAAGACGTTGGGAAATGAGTGACAAACAGTTACTCACCAGTGACTCACGGTCTACCCGTACCCGGCCGCACCAGGGTCGCAAACGGGTACCCCCGTACCCGTACCCGGCCGGGTAGGGTACGGGTATCGGGTACCCGGTTGCGACCTCTGACGTATAATCACTATGCACATGCAAGACACAATCTGTGGTTTGAAGCAGACCTGGTGCTTGAGTGGGGAGTCGATGCGTTTGTATTCCGAGGGCTGGTTCTCGAGCTGATACACCACGAGCCCACGCTCGGCTGTTGCCACCACAGCCATGGGGTAAACCTGAGACAAACACACACACTTTTCACTTCGGCCGTACTGATATAACTACACGCATACAAGCAAGCCAACTCCACAGTGTGTGGTCATTTGTTTAATATACATTTTTATATTTTCTCCAATTTTACTTCCAATCGTGCAAATGGCATTACGCTTGTCACGAGACGGGGATTAAATTCCATTCAGAACTATCGCACAGCGGTGCGTCACTCAGCGTTTGAGAATGGCCTGTGAAAAGACTACTTCAGACGTTCTCTGAACGGTCCCTTATTCACAGTATGCAGACCACGTCCCACTATTGTGGTGCAAGTCCTATGACAATAAATCCTACATTCGTAATACTCAGAGTTGGAATAAGTCAAATGAAGCAACAAATATATTTTCATGATGGGGCTTGTGTAGTAATTGATTACTTGGCTGAGATCATCAACTCACTATATTTGAGAATCTGTTTTAAATATCGAAGGCTGAAACTCAATATTGAACTCTGTATCTCAGTCAATTTTCGCTCGATGGGAGTTCGCTCATGCTCCTCTGCTGCTCCTATGGTCTGGGACACCCTTCGCCAAGACATCTGTCCTGTTGACTCCCCCTGCCCCAGTTCAAGTCCAGGCTCAAGATGTATTTTTTTTACTCTGCCTCTGACTACTATATAAAATAAATATGCCACGTTTCTGCATAGCAATGCATTTTAGATGCTAATTGAATCCAAATTGTACTTTATCGTATCTGGTGTTCTAACGTGGAGGTATGTGCCTCCTGAATCACACGGCAACCTACAGTGCTTGCATTAACAATGACTGACGGCGGTTCATCGTGTGACACGTCTAAGTCTTTGTTGGGTATCCAAAAGGCGAGTGAATGGATTCGTACCACATCAGCGCAGTAGCACCTCTCTGGCAGCTGAATGGTGAGCAAGGGGTTTGGAGTGCGCGTGTCCCAGAACTGTAGAGAGAACAATGCAAACAAACCAGCAGGGATAATTATTGCACAAGTAATGGCGCGACAGAAAAAAAAAGCTATAGGGTTAAGAAAAATAAACTCGTCTGTATTTACCACCACATTCTATTTCAGAAATTGAATATTTTGTCTGGAAGGCTTTTGGTGGACAAAATGGTGAAGAATAAATGTCTCGGAAGCTTTCACAATCGCACAAACCTTTAAGCTTTTATCCCAGCTGCCTGTCATAATGCAGCTATAGCTTGGTGCCTTGATCCAATGTATTGTCTTTATTGGTCCATCATGCTGCAACACATAAAACATCAAGACGCGTTATACAAGACAACAGCACAGAAGCAATTGCAATTTTAATTAAAATAAGAGTAGGTGATATCTGTCCTATGCCCAATTTACCCAGGATGGGTCTGATCTCACCAGATCTCGGAGGCCAGGGGAATGTGTGGATGGGTGACCACTATGCAGCCAAGTTGGCATAGGTGGCAGCAGGGCTATGTGATGGCTAGCAGAGGACAGTGGAGCAAAATCCAATGTTGTACTATGAATCTGCATGCCCATTTCTATGCACCTTGCCTTTACCAAACCGACAGTGACCAGCATGGTGACGTATGGGTCAATTACCTCCACGACCCGCTCACCGTGGCAGTCATCCAGTACTGGATTGGCCGCAGGGTTCGACGTGTAGAATATATTTACGTTCTACTGTTCAACTACACACAAAGAGTAAACGAACCACTGACCTGTGCAACCTGGATAGCCTGATTGCTGTTCAGATCCCACATCTTGGCCGTCTTGTCACTGGACGCAGTAAACACTTTTGTTCCATCCTGAAACAAACACACAGTGAAAATGCCTCCGTGTGCACATAAACCCACGCAGGCAGCCTCCTCGCAAAAGGGCAAAGAGAATGTAAAATCCTCGACATTGGGGGTGTATCCAGTTGAACGATGAATGACGTCACCACTCACGTCACTCCAGCAGACGTCCAGTATGGGCCCTGTGTGCATCTGCTGGGCCTTGGGAATGGTCTGTCCACTGTCCTGCACTTCCCAGCAGCGAACCTGCAGCGAGACGACACAGTGACGTTAAACCTGTTTGCTGTTACGATGTTTAATTGTACACGCATTGCCATTTGTCAATCCTTTGCTGGATGAGGCCTCCTCACTCCACGGTTGGCTACGTACCGTGCGAAAGAAGTTCAACATACATACAAGAGGTCGTGGATGTTATATGACCATATTTCATCACCATGCTTGTCAGTGCAGTGAAGGCAGGGAGTATATAGAGTACCACAATTGTTTTTCTGTACTACCTTCTGATGCCCACGACTTAGCACGTTTGTCAATGACAAACGTGGCTTACATAGTGGTCAGCCATCAGAGTAAAATCCTTCAGGTAACATTTTTTTGCCATACTAGGGTGTGTACTCTCCCAAACTTCCTGCGACATTGAAATGTTTGCTGCGTGGCAGTCAACCGATATTTCAATTATCAAAGATGAATAAAGCTGAATTAAGCGAATAACCAACATTAATGCAATGGTTCAACAGTCATTGGTAGCCTGAGTTTAAACCATACACTCAGTACAAGTGAGAACCTGGTTTAATCACAGGCTGGATTCGAAGCCAGATTCTTGGTGGCGCCAGCTCAGGAGTTAGAATGAAACTATAAGCTGAACTAAATTTAATTTTACCAGGTAAGGCCCACTGAGATAGCTCTTTTTCAGAAAGGGCCTGGCTATCACAAATGATAACTCAACAATGGTGGCTTAACATCATGTGGAAATGTATAGCAGCCAAATACTCTATGCGCATGTTTCTAAATGTGGAGGGGAAAACTGGAGGACCTGGATAAAAATCCACACGACCACGGGGAGACACGCAAACTCCAAATATATAAGCGTCGGGGTTGGGATCGAACACCACGAGCTCTTGCATACCAGGCGAGGGCATTAACATCTCGTCACTGCGGCACCTTTTAAAGTTCTGACGTCTGAGCCACCGGGTCACCTCGGCTGCACTGCATCCCTCAAGGCCACAGCATGCTGCCTGCCACCACACTCTGCCTCACTCACATCATTCGCCCAGGAACCCGCGATGAGGTAGTTTCCGGGCAGAGCGGCGGGGCTGAACGACAAGCAGCTGATGCTGTCATCTGGCGGAGAAGTCACCTCGATGTCCTACGAGACGGGGGTTAGCGACAGGTCACCACTGCATGCACACGCAACGCTCCTCCATTCTAATACACTCAGTGAACCACTGACGCTTTTGCAACACATCAGGAAAATAAAACAATTTTAAGTGAAAATATAATAAAATTCAGTTTTCTTTTTCTTGCAATGGCATGAATAGCAAGACGTGTTATTCTTTTGTTGACATCAATTGTACAAACCATATCTAAACATCCTACATATTCAGCGGTAAGAATATGCGTGTGGCTATTGAGTGCACAGGCAGTGCAATTGCACCAGGGTGCATGGGCTGGAGAGGCCCAGGTGCCGGGCCAGAGTGGAATTAGACAGTCCCCCCCCCCCCAACACAATTCTTGCTTACTCCATGGACAATGCCCAATGACTCTATGCTCTTATAAAGAACGTATATTTTAATTTTTTATAGCTGATCCCATTCAGCAAAACCGATCAGCACGGGCGCGTGAAAGCGGTGACCACGGTGATGTGTGTTGCACTGCCCACGAGTAAAACGACATGGCAGTACATGCGTCACTCTTGACTGCCTAAGTTCATCAAATGTCTCTCATCGGGTAACTGCAAACCCAGCGGTGGTGACGACGACGACGATGGTGGTGGTGGTGATGATTGCAATTGCCGTGATCGAGGCGAAAATCGCACGCGTAGAGAAGTGTTACTACCTTCATTGGGTTGTGGTTGTCCGTAGCCGCGTTTCCAAACATAGTGTTTCCTCCAAACCCCGTGCTGGTGCCAAACAGACTCATATTTACACCTGGAAGAAAAGAAAACAACAACAATTAAGAGGAGAAAATGGGTGTCAGTCTGATCAATGAACCAAGACGCCGATTGAATGGATTTCTTGGTATCTACCGCATCACACACGCGGTTATCCTGAACGGGCAGCTTCATTATAACTCACAACGATTAATCCCCACATCAAACTCGCACATTTTTTGGTTGAATAATAAAATACCAGCAAATAAATACGAGCACAAAAAACATTAAAATCGCGCCGTTTCGAAAGCTTCTTTATGGGTGGCGGCGTTACGCCGACGCCGGCCTCGCCACGCGGTCGGGGGCCGCCTACGCGCTCAGGATCGGTAGCCCGACCAGGCAAGACCGGTGCTCGACCTGCGGCCTACCCGGCCTCTTGTCCCGCGGGGGAGGCGACGCGATAACACGAACGGCTCGTGCGACCACCCGGGTCCGCTCTCACCTTGACCCGCTGGGTTCGACACCGACTCCGCCGGACACGGGAACGGCTCAGGAGGCGCGAGAGGCGCGCATTTGCAGCCCAAAACGAAGCACGTTTGCAAAATTTTAGAGCGCTTCGGCAGAGCTGAGCGGGAGCCGCTTCCATTGGACGGGGCAGGTCACGTGGCGTCAGTAGGAGTGGGCGGGGCTTCATACCCAAATCTTTAAATTGATTCATTCATTCTCTTTGGTTCTCAAGATTCATTTATTCTTTCATTCATTCACCCACTCACCCCACCATTATTTATTACATTAATTCGTTCATTTATTCACCCACTCACCCCACTTTTCATTAATAAATTAAGTAATTCGTTCATTAATTCACTCACCTACTCACCCTTTATAAATTCAATTCATCTTCTTGGTTCTTTCGGTAAAGTCACGTAGAAGGGGAATAATAAAATAATAAAAATAAAACATCATAATAATTCTCACAACGTCTGTCGGAGAGACAGCGTCTGAATGAGCACCACCATTCTTGGCAACGTATATTTAAGCTGGGTTGGAGGGGGAAGGGCGCCTTGACAAAGGAATTTGCATATCAAGAGGAATTGTCAAGGCGCCCTTCCCCCTCCAACCCAGCTTAAATATACGCTGCCAAGATATTAACTCACTATAACTAAACTATGTTTATGTTACCAGGTAAGGCCCATTGAGCTGTATAGCTCTTTTTCAGAAGTGACCTGGCCACAAATGATAGCTCAACGAAGTGGCTTATCACGTGGGAATTAATGGCAGCAAAATACTCTAAATGTGTGATGTTGATTCTAAATGTTGAGAGAAAACCCGGAGGACCCGGAGAAACATCCATGCGACCATGGGGAGAGAGACAGGCAACGCCAAGTCTCTAGGCGTCAGGGTCTGGATCAAACTCACCAGGCGAGGTAGTTACCATCTCGCTATACCGATAGTATTTATTAATTACGTATATATATTATTTCTACGTATAGTATTTATACGTGACAAACGTATTGATCAAATTCTGACATGAAAGGAGTTTGAGCGATGGGTCGTTGAAGGTTAATGACAAGAATTGTGGCATAAAACTACCACGTGGCTTAACTCAAGACACATATGAATAATTGTTTTGGCTACACAAACCAACGATTTAAGTAAACTTGACGATAGTGGCCAGTTCAGGTTGGCAAAGGTAACGGCGGTGCCCTTTCCCATGTCACTAGCCACTTGATTGTTAGCCGTGGCTCGGAATGAAACTCAGATGGCTGGGACCCATCGTTCAGTTGTACAAATCGCTGCGGCAACTGTTCCCCACATTACAGCAATTGCAAATATTTCTATTATTGTAGCTATTGTTAATACTATATCCCTGGGCATTAACGAGTTAACGGAATAATTTAGTTGAAATTTATAAAAAAGCAAACACGGCATCTTAGTCCAGGTCAGCATTAATTTCTGCCCGTAGAAACCTTTCTTGCCTTTTTAATTATGAAGTATCTCGCTTGTTCACGAGTTACACACTTGGTTGGAGATCTGCTTAACAATGCATGCCATCTGTGCCGTCAAAACTAATCTGCGGTGGCACACGAGGCAGAACATTGATGAAATATCGATGGCATTTCTTTCCAGCATCTCCGGGAATTCCAGATTTATCCTGTTCGCTAAATTGTTTATGCGTTTTATTTTTGTCTTCATGCAAAGTGGCTCCGAGGTGACGCACGTGTCTGTCTCTCTGACTGCTCCAAGAAACCGCCATCAACGGAAAACACCGCTTCTCGGTAAACATTGAAAGCTGGGTTATAATTGGCGCTAATTTGGTCTACAATCACCGAATGAAATGACACAATTGGGGCGATGTATTAATTACAATGGTTAGGGAGCGGGAACACAGTGGGTTTGCTCATTGGCCAAGGTCAACATCGGTATTCAGTAATATTGACAGCTTTGTGCCAAATGTCTTTATTTATTTTATCATTGAAGACAAAAATCCCCCGTGTAGGCTATAACAGACTGTTGGGCAAGTGTTGTTAGCGAGCACCTATGATGGCCGGCACGGTAACACGAGGGGGTGGGTGGCCAGCACCACGCTCGGCCGCCTTTGTCTCCCTAGTGTCGATGTTTACACACCGCACTAGGTACTCATATGAATATGAGTCGAGGTAGCAGAGGCCCAGGACCGGTTCAAATAATCGTCACTGGTGTTGGCCATGAGCGGGAATCGAACCCGTGTCCCCAGGTTCGTAGCGCAGTCACCGCTACACTACCGCTCCCTTATCATTCAAGACCCAGTCTCTCACAAACAGTACCTGCTGAGCTATGTACGAGACATACCTAAAGTGTGGTGTGCGAAAAATGCAGTGTACTACACTAGGCTGCGATATAAGGTATTTAATTAATAACGACTCCTGAATTATGCTGGGAGAGCGAGCCGTGGCGCAATGATTAGCGCGTCACACTATTAACCTTTGCCGACCTGAGTTCGATTCCAGGCCACGGCTATAACATCAGTGGCGAGTGATATCCGAACCGCGCTCTTCCACACTCCCTTGACTAACTTGCATTGACCAGCGTGGTGAAGTATGGTCGGTCAGACAAGGACTGCGAGTTAAAGTTGTTATGATGAAGTATGCAGCATAAAATGCAGCACAGACGCGCACTTTAAGTGAAGCTCTCTTCTGCATAATGAAAATAAGAGTCGTATTATTTAAAGTTTAATCTCGGGAAAGCTACGACATGGATATACGATGTATAAAGTAGACGTAGGAGCTTTCATGAGAAAACATATCGTCAGCACGGAGTGCATAAGTTCACAGCATGCACTGATTTTGACAGAACTTCTGATAGAGCGTGGATTAAAAGAGAACCAGGCAATATATAATGCACCAGCGGGTTGCTTAATAAAGTTCTTTATTTCGTATAATAATTTCAGTCAAATGCTCCTCTTTAAAATCACATCGTATCGAGATACACGCATTCATTTTATATACAGTACAGTATATATATATTTTCCGTTTCCTCTCCAAAGTTTCTCTCAATGTTAAAATAAGCGTCAGTGTTTTTTCTCTCGCATCTACAATACATGTACACACGTCCGTATGTGTCAGCCGATGGAGACTGGGCACACTCTAGGGGACATCGCCACCGCTCATGCCACAAATGACCTGGGACGTTTGCATGCACTCGCAGTAGAAACGCTGGCGATTATGAGCAGCCCAAAAAATGTACAGGGAAATCGTACAGCGACTTATTTCATAAACAACGCGGCTCTTTCTCTTACCATACATCCCGCGGATAGACCCCACGTGTTCATAGATTACAAAGCTTGCGCTCCGCAGGTTTAAAGCTGTATTTTTTCTGCTCTTTATTTACAATGTTGTGTGTGTGTGTACATCAATCGCTTGGATTTACTTTACAGGGCGACATTTCAGTGATGCGAGCAATGGTGTCATGTTTTAATACCCGTCGGTCCCTCGTCCACGGATAATGTTTTTCCACTTGCCAACCCGATGAGAAGGAAGGGGCGTCCTGTCGATATTTTTAATAACAACTTGCCGTCTAGCGCGGGGTTGTAAAGCGCAATCATAGGTGCTTCATATTCTTGGTTCTTTCTTACGTTAAGAAAAAAAAACGCCACTTTTTTCAAATTTTCTTGCTGTGGTTTTCACACCTGATGATGATTGCTTGTGTTGCAGTCGAAACGTCGTAATAATTTTATTGTTTTATATTTGTATTATTTCATTATTTCCCTTCTACGTGACTTTACCGAAAGAACCATGAATATGAATCCCTGCAGTCACGAAAGCTTTAAATCAAAACATAGGCGCTTCGTTAAGGACCTGCTCCTGGTTATACCAGTGCCGGATTATCCTAGTAGCACAAGTAGATGCATATGTAGCTACGGGCCCCGCACTTTCAAGGGCCCCGCGCTAAATGCTTTCAAGCTATCAATTCCGGTTCAGTGATTCTACACTTGCTCTATTACTATAGTACTATACCGCCTTCAACTTTTATGAATGACTGGGTGTTTAAGGTTAGCAATTTATCGTATTATCTGGCTGTATAGCAAATTAAAAAATACAATTACTTTACTATGCAAGTTAAAAAAAATTGTGTTTTATGTTGCAGGCCCGCACTAGCTTAATCCGGCACTGGGTTATTCCGAAATGAAACTCCGAAACGCAGAGGCCTAGTAACGACATTTCGGAAGATTCGAATTTGGGGTTTTTGTTGTTTTTGTTTTGAATCGGAACAGCCCGGTAAAAATCAACAAACCGTGACGTCACTTACGCCCTAATTGACAATCGTGTGACGTCACTAATGTTAGCACACAAAGGACACTTTAACATTCGTACATTGTGGGAATAAACTAAACACATTTTTTTTTTCATTTTACAAGGTAAGGCCAACCGAAACACATAGCTTTTTTTCAGCAGCGATCTGGCCACAAATGCCAGCTCAACGAAGTGGCTTATCATCATGTGGATATGTAGAGCAATCGAACACTCTAAACGCGTGATGCTGATTCTAAATGTGGAGGGAAAAACCGGAGGATCCGAAGAAAAATCCACAACACCTTGGGAGAGAGAGAAACACTAAAACTACAAATATACAGGCGTCAGGGTTGGGATCGAACCCACGACTTCCTGCAAACCAGGTAAGGTAGTTAACATCTTGCCACCGTGGCGCTCAAATTCAAAAATAACCGTGAAATTGTCCTTAAAACTCGAATATTCAAGCGTTCAAATCTGAAATTCATCCCTGCCGCATTGTAGAGAAAGAGAAAAAACAAATGTGGGGGTGGTGGGTGAAATATTGACAACGAGTTTTGTTTACAAATATGGTGAAAAGGGTTACACAAAATCGGAAGCCCGAGCAATTCAATCCGCCGGGTTGGCAAATGTGACACTTTGGGGAGGTCAGTTCTCGATTCAGAACGATCTGCAAGAAACACGCGGCGAGGTCTTACACTGTGTGACACTTTACATACAAAACAAAAACACCGCTTGCATTATCCCGTGTGTCACATGCTCAGAATGTACACAAATAAATTAAACTTAAATTAAATTATTTACTATTCTATATGTTAATATGAATAATACTTGAAACACAATTCACATCTCGGCAGACAATAATAGCTTTGATGATGTTTCTACATTAGTACCAGTGATGGAGATATTATAAATATCAGCCAAGGTTAATGAACTGCTGGATGAATCAATCAGAATATGTTTAATGGAGGAATCCGATGAGCTACAAAGCTTTTTTTCACAGATGTCCAGTCGCCTTCCCAAGCCCCCCGACCGTTGCCACCTCTCACAGTCACGCGACGTAACAATCCACCCAGCAGCTATTCACAAGCTAATTCAACCGCTCCATCTCCTCCGTGAACGTGCTCATGGGCGCGTTCCATCCCTTGTCTGCTGCTCCGTCATTGCTCTTGAGCGTTGGGCATCGCCCCTTCGAGCCGTGACGCGTCCCTCTCCCACCCCACCCCACCCACTCTTACCAGTGTGGGCGACGTCGTTAAACTGCGTGCGTTCATCTCATCCACGTGTTCCTCCTCCTGTAACTCAATGTTATTCCAAGCGTGTATCTGTTGGATCCTTTCACTGAAAATCAAATATCAACAAAGGGACATTGACCAACTTTTTGTAAAAATTGGGATTTTAATATTCAAACACTTTAAGCTAAGAGTGAGATCTACCAGACTCCGGTCTCTGGATCTTTTCTTATCATACCACACGTGTGTGTCCTCGACGTCTAGTATACATCACGTTACTGCAGTGGTAAGGAACTGAATATTTGGATGCATATATGTCTCATACACGGATGGAGAGGTGGTGCGGTGGTTAGCACGACTGCGCTAAGTTGTGGTTGTCCTGGGCGTGAACTCCATCCAGGGCTAGCATCAGTGGTGAATGAAACCTGAATCGATCCAAACCGTACTGAATAACGTGGCGAAATAAATACTAAACCTGAACTATGTTTTATTTTCCCAGGAAAGGTCCACCAAACTCTATAGCTCTTTTTCAGAAGCTACCTGGCGACGAATGACAGCTGAACGAAATGGCTTATCATCATGTGAAATATCAGCCAAATACTGTAAACGCATCATGTTGATTCTCAATGTGGAGGGAGATACCGGAGGACCTGGATAAAAATCCACGCGACCATGGGGGGAACATGCAAACTTCAAATATACAGCAGCAGGCATCAGGGTCGAGATCGAACCCACGACCTCTTGTATACCGGGCGAGTGAGCCAACATCTCGCCATACAACCCCCCATTACCGACATGAAATTGGGAGGCCTCCATCCATCAATGGACTGACAAAGCGTTGTAAATTACAACTTCACACGGAGGTTTCCGCTGCCAATATCACGATTGCAACATTTGTTTCAATAATGACGCGCACTAACCCCAACTCAATTACGAGTCGTTATATGTCGTCGTCGTCAGCCTCCAACTTCCCACTGCCGAGCAAATGTCTCCCCGATTTGTTTTTACCTTTCTTTCCTTTCCCGAGTTGCATTGTTCCGTGTGATGTCCGTTGAAATTGTTTCGCACCGTACGTAGCCAACCGCGCTAACCGGAGGCGAGTCCTTGTCCAGTCGTGTCAACAGTTTCAACCGCATGCCTACGTCGGCCCAACGTTGGCATGTTTACTGTGTCTCATTCTATTAGTGATTAAAAAGTATATATTAAATTTATATTGTAAAGGACTGACATTGGAACGTTGGCCGAGTGGAACACCCAATCGAAGCCGCCGTGCTCTCATCCGAAATTCAGTGGCAAAACTGCACAGCCGCTAAGCGTGCTGGAACTTGGAGTGCCTCCCGTTGAGTTGACGGATGGCTCGGGGAAGAACACGGTTTTCTTTTTTGCTCATCGGCCCTGGCTTCGCGCACTAACACCCGTGTCAGGCAACGATACTGAACGATGAACATTTTGGACGCTTCCAATTACAGGCGCGCTTTTACCCAAACGCGCGAGCCTTGACGGAACGGCGGCCGGTGGTAATTTACGCGTTTTACTGTCCGTGATTTCAGTGGTTTTAACTAAAAATAACCGCGAGATGGAATTTGCCGAGTTTCCCCACGCAGCGCGGAATGCACAGGGAAGAGTGTCGGCGTGCAGCGTGGGTGCGCGGTGTGCCGCCAACATCTTTCAATTGCAACGAAACCACCAACACAACCACCACCACAAGCATCATCAGCAGCAGCACCACTACCCGCACAACTTTCAGCACCATCATCACCGTCAGCACCATCACAACCACCATGACCATCATCAGCACCATCATCACCACCATGACCATCGTCATCATCATCAGTGCCACCATCATTGTCCATCAGCCATACCTCTACCACCAGCATCACCACCTGCACCACTGCAATCAGACTGCAACATCATTAAAATCTGTTGTTGTTGTTTTTAGCTCGAATTACAAGGAATAAAGGTGGAACGATTTGTGATTCTGGGATGCAATTCATTATTCTGTTGTCAACGTCACAGCGACCTCTTGTGGCTGCACACGACGTACGCATTGGAATGGAATACACATCTTTATCGATTCATAGACATGCAAATTCGATGTAAATGATGTGAGCGTAAGAATCTAAATGCATCGTTGCAGCTCTGCTTGGTGGAATTTCAGACGGAAAAAAAACCACGCTCAGAGTCAGCTGCTGTGGGGGAGCGGTGGCGCAGTGGTTGGCGCACTGTAACTCTGAACCTGGACACTTGAGTTCTATTCCTGGTCCCCGCTGACATCAGTGCGACTGACATCCGAGCCGGTCCTGGGCAACCCCCTCCCCCCCAACCTGACCCTTCACCAACCCGCGCTGACCAGCGTGGTGAAGTATGGTCAACACCCCCCCCCCCACGCCCCCCATGACTAACACGGCATCCAGCAGTGGATCGACAAAGAGCTGCACATTATTCATTTTAATCAACTGCATTACAATTGTAACCACCCGTTTTACTGTTACACCGTTAAACATAAAATCCCATTACTGGAATACGCCTTCTGTACATATGCATAACATATATAGCGATGTATCCTTACACAGTATATATACACACGCGTTGGGGCGGTCAAAGAGTTTTGAGAACAGGATATTTTAGAGGTACGAATAGACTCGAACTTATTGCTTCGTGTTTCTTTATCACAATCGCGAACACCAATGCGTCAATTCTATAACAGCACGTGGCATCATACATTGGTCAGTGGCGGTGGCTCGTGGCTTCAGGTTGCGGAGGCTACAAAAGTCCACCTCGGAGGTTTTGCCAGTCTCAGTTGATCACGCAAGCAGGGGGACTTATTTACAGTCGGAACAGAAAGGACACGCGTGGTCATAACGATGACGGAAGCGTGTGTATGTTGAAGCTATCCTAGCGCCGTATGTAACCAACCGTTGCTAATCGGAGGTGCGGACACCAGAACCAGTGATGGCTCCCACTGGACCACTTCTCAGTGGGTCTCTATTGGAATCTATGGGTCTCCATGTGAGTCTATGGGTTTCCATGTTAGTCTACGGGTCGCTTTATGAGTCAATGGGTCTCTATGGGAGTGTATGGGTCTTCATTTTAGTCTATGGGTCTCTATGTGAGTCTATCGGTCTCTGTGAGTCTATGGGTCTCTATGTGAGTCTATGGGTCTCTATGTGAGTCTATGGGTCTCTACGTGAGTCTATGTGTCTTTATGGGAGTGTATGGGTCTCTGTGGTAGTCTATGGGTCTCTACGTGAGTCTATGGGTCTCTATGTGAGTGTATGGGTATCTATGGGAGTAGATGGGTCTTAATTTTAGTCTATGGGTCTCTATGTGAGTCTATCGGTCTCTGTGAGTCTATGGGTCTCTATGTGAGTCTATGGGTCTCTATGTGAGTCTATGGGTCTCTACGTGAGTCTATGTGTCTTTATGGGAGTGTATGGGTCTCTGTGGTAGTCTATGGGTCTCTACGTGAGTCTATGGGTCTCTATGTGAGTGTATGGGTATCTATGGGAGTAGATGGGTCTTAATTTTTGTATATGGGTCTCTATGTGAGTCTATGGGTCTCCATGTGAGTCTATGGGTCTCTGTGAGTTTATGGGTCTCTATGTGAATCTATGGGTCTCTATGTGAGTCTATGGGTCTCTATGGGAGTATATGGGTCTCTACGTGAGTCTATGGGTCTCCATGTGAGTGTAGGGGATCTCTATGGGAGTGTATGGGTCTCTGTGGTAGTCTATTGATCTCTATGAGAATCTGTGGGTCTCCATTTGAGTATTTGGCTTCTCTGTATGAGAAAACGCTGATGACGAAGCCACTGCCGGGCAATTCAAGTTTCTCAAAACTGCAACCTCACCTGCCCGCGTCATCACCTGAGAATGGAAACCCCGGATCAGAGTTTGTGGCTTCCTCAGCCCGGAGCCATGGACCGACACTGAGGATGAATTCAAGATCGGGTTTACCCAAAATGTGGCCAACTTTTCAACGTTTTTTTTCTAGTATCTCGCTCTCAAAACACGTTTCAATCACATTTTACACGATAAATTATCATACATTTTCTTCGTAATGTCCGTAATATCATTCAACGTGCACGACTTACAATTGAGCTTAGCACGCAAGCCGGATAGGAGGTGACAATCACAATTACATTCGGTAACAATTATTGCCTCTTTGACTTTCAACTGTGGGTGGGTGGTGGGTTGACGCGGGCGGGGGGGGGGGACATTCAAAATGCTGTCAAGTATACTTTTTGGTTCTTTCGGTAAAGTCACGAAAGAAACAAAGAGTATGGATTCCTGCAGTCACGAAAGCTTCAATTCAATGCTGTAAAGTGTTTCAGCTGCGCAGTGTCCGTGTGGTCTCGCGTCGCTCGCTTCACTCAGTCCCTCGCCACGAACAACTCCCGCACCTTTGCTCAACAGCAAAATTCACCGCGCAAAAAAAACCAATGAAAAACAACCCCAACACCATTACCCCTCTTCCTTTCGTTTGTAGACCGATAACCGAGTGCTTTTGTTGTTGTTGTTGTTGAAAATACTACAAAGAGAAAGGAAATATATTTTAAACCGCCGAGTAACTGCATCCCTTTTGTATTTGTTGTTGTTGTTGGTGTTGTCGATTGAAATTGTAAAAAAGGGGGGGTTACGCTTACTCACGCCTACCACGTCATCATTCTCAATACTGCAAAACACCCGACAACGATGCGAATAAATACGGAGCGACGCTAACCAACGCAGCGTTGCGAATCTTTTTTTTTAACTTACGAACTTCTCTTGTTCACGACCCGTCGATGACCGCATAATTTTGTACATATATATAATTTACATTCATGCATAAACACGTGTGTGCGTGCGTGCGCGCGCGCGTGTGTGCGCAATGTGTGTGCATTCGGCGAGGGATGTCACGACGATCAGATACAATTCGCTACAGCCACTAGCCCAACATCTCCCGGTAGCCCGCGGGGATTTTATCTTGCCACAGCGCTCGCAGTTCCCTCCGGGCAAACTCTGCTATTGGCCGCAGGCAGCAGTTGGCCTCGGAGGTCACAAGGTCGTGGAGCTCCCAGAGGGAGTCCGCCTCGAGAAACTGATACATTACAACTTCGCTTCTTCTCTTTGCATTAAAACTGTGCAATTTTTTATGTTTTTAAAGCACACACGCACGTGAGCGTGGCGTAGAGGGTTTTTTCACCTCTCTGTAGGTTAAAAATATAAAAGTAAACGGGGTGCATCACGGGGGATTACTAATCTCTCTCAATACCAGCAGAGGAGAGAACTACGTGTTATAATATCGTCTCCAATCATTTATTATTAATGTTACTCCGACTACTACTACGACGCAAAATAACATTAACCGGAACTATGAAAGACCTGGGAAGACTTACAGATTTCGGAGGACAGCAGCCACCACCTCCTCCTCCTCCTCAACAACAAGAAGAAGAAGATTCTGTAAAAAAATACAGGACAGGTGGCAACCCCAGCTCGGTGCCAATGACAGCGCAACTTGACGATGGAAAACCGCAACTTTCAAAAAATAGAAGCAGCGTCCCTATTTCGGTGACGGCCTATCGTTTGCATAAAATCTCATCGTTCCTCACTGTTTCAAAATTGTTATTGTTATCAATTACTGCGAAATCCTTCACGTCGATGTTTTGAAAAAAATAATCCACCTGCCATGGACTCCTCGGTGGGGAAGAACATCCCTTGTGTCCTCCTCCCTCCTCCTCATCAACAACAGCGACGCAAGATTTTTCAAAATCCCCGAGTGGATCTCACCATCCTGGGATTTCACTTCTCATCGGTCCGACTTTTCCCCAACCCTCCCCCCCCGCACAAGGCCACATCTGCCACCACCACCACCACCGCCACCACGGCCGCCACTGCCGCCGTTGCCGGATATCCAGCTTGATATCCGCCCGCCGCGAAGACTGCTCACATGCGCGTCTCGAAAGTGACGGGCGACGCGGCGCCCTCCTCGGCCGTCCCCTCCTCGCCGGCGCCGTCGGCGTCCTTGCCGCCGCGCGCCCCGCGCTTCCCCTCCTCCTTGGCGGCGGTGGCGTCGTCGTCGTTGGACAGCTTGCTGTACGCGTGGCAGTGCCCGTGCAGCTTGATGAAGTGGCGCCCGTCCCCGCCCGCTCCGTCGCCTCTCCTCGAGCCCAGCAGCGGGGAGCTCTCCACGTGGTTGCGCCCGCCGTCGTAAAAGCCTCCGCGCACGTGGTTCCCCAGCGCTGACGCGCTCCCGCTGTCGCCGCCGCCACCGGCGCAACCGCCGATATCTCCGCAGCCGCCAACGACGCCGCCGCTCGCGACGCCGCCGCCAGCGGTGGCCGCGCCGGCGTCACCGTCGCCGCCCGGGTGACGCCCGACCGGCGCCAGCAGCTCCACCTTCTTGTGCAGCAGCGCCCGGGCCAAGTCGGCCGCCCCTCCCACGTCGTCCTCCCAGGACAGCGCGCTCTTCTTGCCGTTCTCCGGCGCGGACGGCGAGCCCTTGATGTTGTAGAGCAGGGGCGCCGGCTTGCGCTGCTCGCCCGCGTAAGCCCTGCCGGGGGGCGCCGGTGCCGGCGCGGCGACGGAGCCGCCGCCGCCTCCGCCAGCCGTCGCCGACTCGGACAGAACCTCGCTGCCGGATTTCGCGACGAGCCTCACGGAGGAGACGTTCCCGTTCAGCTCGTTGACCGCTGGGTGCGACCCCCACAGCAGGGAGCCGTGGGAGGCGCTCGACAACTTGGAGGTACCGGCGCCAACGCCGGCAACGTCGCCGGCGCCGACGCCGCCGCCAAACACGTGGCCGTACGCGGGGAAGACGCCGGTGGTCTGGCTCCCGTCGCGGCTCGGCTGCACGTCGAACTTGGGCATGGAGAAGTGCGGGGCGCGCGGCGGCTCGGCGAGGAGGCGCGGGTGGGCATGGATGTTCCCCTGCGAGCCGTACGCCTGGTGGCCGCGGCGCCGGCACGGCGTGCTCGTGGTGGTCGAGCCGGGCGTCTTGCCCAGGAAGTCGGCGCTGCAGCTCGCGAAGCTGTCCAGGCTGGAGAAGCTCTTCTTCGTGTCTACGGCGGGCGGCTCACGCAGCATGCCGCCGCCGCCGCTGGGCTGGAACGCCGCCGGGCCCGCGCCGCCGTGTGGCGGTTGTGGCAGCGGCGGCGGTGGCCCCAGCAGCAACGTCGTCTGCTGCTGCTGCTCCGTCGGCTTGCGCGGACGCTCCAAGCTCATCAGCTTGTCCGTGAATGCGTCCTCGAAAGTTTCGTTGGTGGCTCCTCCTCCTCCGCCGCAGCCTCCTCCGCCACCGCCGCCGCCGCGCGCCGTCGCGGGCCCGCCGACCATCTCGTTGTAGTCGTCGTTCAGCTTCTGCGCGTCGAGATTGAGCGGGGCGGCGGTGGCGGCGGCGGCGGCGGCGCTCGCGGCGTTGTTGCTGCGGTTTTCCTCGGCGAGGCTGTCGAGGCGCTCGGCGCCGTCGAAGGACCTGGCGGAGCTCGTCTCCGACATGGTGCGCTTCCGCCACCGCCACTTGCCCGGCGAGTGCGTGCCGCGGTCCACGAGCACGTCGGAGAGGTCGCCGCCCTGCGGGAAGACGTCGCGCGAGTTCATCGACACGATGCTGCCGTTGCGCTTGGCGCGCTCGAGCGCCTCGCGCCGCTTCACCGCCTTCTCCTGTCGCTTCTGCTCCTTGTAGAACTCGC
Source organism: Lampetra fluviatilis (assembly GCF_964198595.1). Taxonomy (NCBI): domain Eukaryota; kingdom Metazoa; phylum Chordata; class Hyperoartia; order Petromyzontiformes; family Petromyzontidae; genus Lampetra; species Lampetra fluviatilis. The sequence continues at coordinate 12,939,006 of NC_136288.1, forward strand.
TGAAGTTGTTGACGATGATGGGGATGGGCAGCGCGATGACGAGCACGCCCGCGATGCAGCACAGGCCGCCCACGATCTTGCCGAGCAGCGTCTGCGGGTAGATGTCGCCGTAGCCCACCGTGGTCATGGTGATGGTGGCCCACCAGAAGGAGGCGGGGATGCTGCGGAACTTGGTGTCGTCTTCGTCTTTCTCGGCGAAGAAGACGAGGCTGGAGAAGATCATGATGCCCATGGCGAGGAAGAGGATGAGGAGGCCCAGCTCGTTGTAGCTGCGGCGGAGCGTGAATCCCAGCGACTGGAGGCCCGTCGAGTGGCGGGCCAGCTTCAGGATCCTCAGGATCCTCATGATGCGGAAGATCTGGACGACGCGGCGGACGTTCTGGAACTGCAGCACGCTGTGGTTGGACTCGGTGAGGAAGATGGTGATGTAGTAGGGCAGGATGGCCAGAAGGTCGATCACGTTCAGGGCACCCTTTGCAGACGCGAAATGACAAACAAAAAAACAAGCCAATAGTCACACTTGGCGCGTCAACTTTCGGCTTCGGGGAGTGAAGCAATCGGAGCGAGATTTGATTGGGGTGATTTCGAGGGTTTCCCTGGATCTGCTTTATGTATCCATGTAGCTATGTTGAACTTCTTTCGCACCGCATATAGCCAACCGTGCTCATCGGAGGTGTGCGGGAAGGACAACAAACTAAACACAAAAAGCAGTAAGAAAGAAATGAGTTTTCAATCGACCGCACTTTCAGCTGTTACCATACAGGATGTAAAGTTGACGCCGCAAACAGAATCAAGCGTGGGTCGCGCTCGAGATTTCTTGGGAGTTACCAGGCGATGGAAGCGCAACAATGGATTCTTAAATCTGTCTGTGCGAAGCTTTGAGTGTCACCCCCACCACTCCCCCCCCCCTCGTATTTAGCGTGGCGCTGGGTTTTCTACGGACGATCCGTTAACTCGCTCGCTCATTTTTTTTTCATTGGACAAAGATCCCAATGCTGCGGCCCTCCCTCCGGCCGACGGCGGTCACCTTGAAGAACTTCCACTTGCTGGGCGAGGAGAGGAAGCGCAGCATGTACTCGGTGGTGAACCACGCGATGCACACCGCCTCCACGTGCGCCAGGCTCGGGTTGTCCATCACGTTGCCGTACTCGTCCGTCTCCTGCAGGTCGGGCAGCGTGTTGAGCGACAGCGCGATGGTGGACAGCACGATGAAGAGGATCGAGATGATCGCCAGCACCTTGGGGGGAGACGGGGAGGCAGAGGGCAGAGGATGGGGGTTTTTTTTTTTTTTACCGGCGAGTACAGTACGGTAAGTCGTTCGCTTAACGCGTGTTCATGCGATGAGTTTTTGCTGTTACGCAGTTCTTCAATTCAGGAACAATGTTTCGCACAACACGCTTACTGGGCTGGCGACGACGAACTACTTTCTTGAGCTGCGCGACTGAGCAGTTTGATACATCCTGCGGAATGATGCAGTAACGGGGGCGTCGTGACCACAACAGGCGTTAGGGACGGGATCCGAACCCACGACTTCCTGCATACCAGGCGAGGGAGTTAACATCTCGCCACCTCGGCGCCCCCGTTCTTTCTCCCGCCACGGGATCACTGCAAAATGACTTTATGGTGCAAACTTGATTCAGGAGCAGTAATTCACCTCTTAACGCGGTTTTCGCTCAGCGCGAACCCTTTCCGGAATGCACCCGGCGCGTTACAACGAGGAATTGCTGCCCACGTAGACACAACGCGTGCTGCTGCTGCAGCGGCGTGATTGGTCGGCAGCGCGCTGGAGGTCGCCGGTTCAAATTCGATCTCCCGGCGCGGCAGTTGAAACGATGGGGCCAAGTTCATTGAATCCAAAGTCTGCAGCCCTGTCCACACAGCAGTGTAGATGGGTACCCCTAACCCGCCCCCCGCCCCCCCCTCCTCCCTGCCCGCCACAGTCAGTTGATCGGCACGTCACGTGTGGTGGGGTAAAGTGTGGGTACTCACAACTCTTACAAAATCATCTGGCCAGCGTGGAAGAGTAGGCCAAGTACTGCTCTGGAGAGGCTCCAGAGAGCTTCATCTATTGGGGGCGCCGCATCGTTACGTTCTGAGCAACGCCACAGCGGCACGGTGGACGTCAAACACTGCGGGCTTATTTCGTTGGCGAGTGCACGAGGCCATCTGATCCTGAGCCTTGGGTCATCGAGGCTAAAGGTGCGTCTGCCATTGTAGGTACGTGCCTTGCGGGGAGCGGTGGTGTAGCGGTTAGCGCTACGCCGCGCTACGAATTCGGTGGCCCGGGTTCGTTTCCCGCTCACGGCAAACACCGATGACGATGGTCTGAAACCGCCCTGGGCCTCCCCTAGGTAGACTCAGCGTCATATGAGTATCTAGTGCGGTGTGTAATCACAGCCACTAGGGAGACAAAGGCGGCCGGGCGTGGTGCTGGCTACCGATCCCCTAGTGTGCCGTGCCGCCTTCATAGGTGCTCGATTACAGCACTTGCCCCAGCAGTCTGTTCAGGCTATACGGGGGGTCTTTGTCTTTGCCTTCCCTCCCAGAGGCACTTGTAAAACATAGTGGAATGGCAGCTCCAACAAGATCCACGTGTTGCTTTGTGTATTTTGTGCTCACGGTCTAAATTTTTAATGGGAAATGTATATGGGAATTTTATATGAGAAGTATTTTTTATATGGAAATTTTAATTGGGAAGTATTTTTTAATGGGAATTTTGTATGGGAAGTCTTTTTTTATATGGGAAGCATAAACGGTGGAGCAGCTGTCGAGTGATCAGGTCACGAGTTCAAATCCTGGTTGGGGATTGACTCAGCACATCATCCCTCTGGGCCCAATAAAATGAATACCACTTTGTGGGGCAGCTGACAGTGGTCGTCCTATGGATAGACTCACCGCACCCCACCAGGGGAATGTGGAATTTCCACCACTGGCTCAAAGACGATAAAACAGGAGATGTGTACCGCCGAGATGCTCATCTGAGCAAAAACACTGACTTTTGTTGTTGTTGTTCGCATAAAGTCTAAAAATACTAAACTTTTATTAGCAATAAGCTTCCCAACAGCGTCGTTTCGCGAGTCTAAGTGTCGAAACGCAGGCCTAACGTATGTTTTCATTGCGTAAACAATAACAATCTGAAAAAAAGTAAGTTAGATCTTTGCTTCACGCGATCAGGCCACGGGCGCCGTTGTGGCGAGATGTTAACTCCCTCGCCTGGTATGCAGGAGGTCGTGGGTTCGATCGCGACCCTGACGCCTGCTGTATATTTGGAGTTTGCGTGTTCTCCTTGTGGCCGCGTGGATATTTATCCGGATCTTCCTCTTTTCCCCTCCACATTTAAAACAAGCGTTTTGTGTTTATGGCTGCTATTCATTTCCACACCATGATAAGCCACTTTGTTGAGCTATCATTTGTGGCCAAGCCGCTTCTGAAAAAGAGCTATTCAGCTCACTGGGCCTTACCTGGTTAAATGCATTAAAACAAATTCAAGCGTTATTCCTTTCTCGTAACACTTTAACCCGTATACGCGTGAAACAAAAAATTCGCCGGGGCTCCGAAATGCGAGCGACGGATTGAGACATCGATTAGCGGCACTTCTTCGAGCCGCGAGGCATCAACCAACGCTTGGCGAGAGGTCACGCGGCTCCTCCTCGCCGCTCACATTATTTGAGACCGCACGGCGGCGAAGAGCGGACGCGCCGGCAACATTTTTTTGTTATTTTGCTCGTTTCATGCCACAGAGATAAGGAGAGAGAGGGGTGGGTATGGTGTGGGGTGGGGGGGCAATTCTCAGATTGAGTGTTCGAAGCTTGAATTTTTTTTTTATCTGCGTCGAAATGTCAGCGGCGCAATGAACGACGAACACGATTACACGTGTCCATGTTCACGGCGTGCCCCGGAACTGTCGAGCCGAGAGTGAAACGGTGGTGGTCACGCGCGCACGCAGCCGTGACCTACGCTCACCGCATGCCCCCCCCACCCTGCACTCTCCCTCCTCTTCCCCTAACGTCTCTCGGCATTGCTCCGCAGTTCAGCTTTTCACAACACACAACGATGCCTGCACCACCCACACATCTAAGAAAGGTCGCCCGTCTATAGGCTGAACAGACTGTTGGGGCAAGTGCTGTGTTAGCGAGGAACTTACGAAGGTCGTCAGGGCACAAGGGGTGTGTGTGTGCCGGCACCACGCCCTTCCGGTGGCGATGTTTACACACCGCATCAGGTACTCATTTGAGGCTGAGTCGACCTAGGTTGAGACCCAGGACCGGTTTACATCATCGTCACTGGCGGTGGCCGAGAGCCGGGAATCGAACTCAGGTCACCGGATTTCGTAGCGCAGTGCAGCGCCGCGCTCACCGCGACGCTGTCCTTCCCCGTACATCTGTACGGCCACGCACGCACACACAGAGCAACACGGCCACACGCACACGACACCACCACACGCCAACACACTCGCAGACCAACATACCAACGCACCCGCACGCACGCGCACACACACCCACACACCCGCGTGCACAACTGAGCTCCCCAGAGGCAGTCGACGCTTCTGAATGGAATACATTTTTAATGCGACTTATTCCTTTTCCCCTAGAGCCCTGCCACTATTGGGTTAGGTCCAGTGATCCCGTCCGGCAGGTTGGTGTCCTGGGTGGGCGACGCCAGGCCTCGTGGTGCCGTGCGCAGAGACAGATCCGCATCGTATGATGATAAATGTTGTGGGTTTACTCTCCAACACACAAGCGGTGTGCTGAACTAGTAACGAATTGGCACGTTTTGTTCACGTGACAAACCTTACTAATTGGCCGTGTCGGGTGGTGGCGGGTTTAACGACACGTTTATATATTTACGCGATCTAAACCAAAAACCTCTATTATGTATATACGTGCATAGATGTGTAATCCCATTTCAGTAGTTTGTGGATTATTGCCAGAAAAGTCGCCTTTAATATATATATTTAAAGCCACATGGCGTTATTGCCGAACATGTTGAGATTGTTTGTTATTTGTGATTGTGCACTGCTGCCAACGCAGTAGCAGCAGCAGCAGCAAGCAGCGTCACCAAATAAACTAAACATACTTTACTTTTTTTTATTTGACCAGGTAAGGCCCACTGAGCTATGTAGCTCTTTTTTCAGACGCGACATGGCCACAACTTATAGCTCAACGAAGCAGCTTGTCGTCGTGTGGACATTTTAAGCAGCCACAGACTCTAAACACACGTTCCTAAATGTGGAGGGGAAATTGTAGTACCCGGAGAAAAAATCCACGCGACCATGGGAAGAGAGACACGCATGTGTGTTGAACTTCTTTCGCACCATACGTGGTCAACCTTGCTAATCGGAGGTGCGGGTTCGTGGCAGACTAATGCCCTTTTGCCGCACAGGGACAGCTGCCACTGAGGGGTGCCCTTCAAATGTTCGAGATGCAAATGCGATAAAAGTCGCTTTGAGTTGCTGTGGCAGTTAAGCAAGTACCATATAAACTATCCTAGTCATCGTTATTATTATATAGTTATTCACTCTGTCTGCTCCCTCTATCTCTCTGCTTTGAAGAAGGCCATTGCCCGAAATGTCACTCGCAATTTGCCTCCTTCCAGGGCAGTGTTATTGATGCACGCATTGAGTTTCTGGATTTTTTGGAGGTTAGCAGACTGCAGCCAGAGTTCGATTCCCGGCGATGGCTCACATCAGTCACTGGGTCGCGTGATATCTGCACCGGTCCTGACCCGCCGCATCCCTTCGCCAACCTCCACTGTCCAGCATGGTGAAGTATGGCCTAAGATCGTCCATTCAGCAGTGGATCGACAAAGTGGCGTATATTAATATAAATGTTTTTTTAACTAATTGTCCTTAAAAAAAATAACAATATATTGGGAACATCACCGGACCCGCCAAAATTGTAAACTAAATATACCTCTACAATAAAGGGATAAAAGTTTGCGCTTGGGTGCAATAAAGTAAGCGAGGCAGTTTAATCTCTTTAAAGGCTACTGAAGGTTTTGAAATTTAATGCCGGCCCCGTGGGCTATGCACAAGCGTTTGAGACAGTGATCGGCACTTCTCAGAAGCTGGCCCAACAGTGTGACGGGCAGCAGCAGCAGCGACACGATCGGGGGATGTGGCTGGGTGGGTCAGAGGTCAAGGGCGCCGATCCAGCATCGCCGACAACCTGGGTTTGAATCCAAGTGTCGGTGGCCCGTGATTTACGCCAAAGCTCTCGACGATAGTTGAGCTGAGAGGTCTAAGAAGGCCCGTGCCAACAAATGATCGCACAGAAAAAATAGACCCTAGTTACATTAACGTAGATAATCGATTTCATTAATTAACTGCAATTAATTTCGATAATGTTCAGCTCTGAGAATTTAAATGATTGGTTCGACTTGTTACGCGATGAACATTGCTCTCTGTAGCACAGGGAGAGAACGAGTGATGACGGTGATGGATGTGTGGATGTTGATTTTCTTTCACACCGCACGTAGCCAACCATTATTATCGGAGGTGTGGAGATGAATATATTGAATACCCACCCCACCCCCTAAAATAGAGCCCAATGGATCATTCCACATATACTATTCCATAATTTTTGGGGCAGTCAATAAACAAGAATAGGTGTGGAAGGTGTTGGTCCAATCTCCGCACTACCTCTGATTTTGAACGTGTTTAACAACGGATAGAATTGCCAGATTAAGGTGTTTTGTGATGGTACAGCGGTGAATGACAAAGAGCCAAAGATGCCACACTGCATCGTGAGCGTTAAAACAATTGCCGACTGTATTTCAAAAGAAACAGCGCTCCCTTTCACACATCTGACCCACCACGTAAAACAATTTATATATATTTTTCCTACACATCCCAACAACCACACAGCTTTGTGTGGCAGCGAATGATTTCAGCAGCATCAGTTCAACACAAGGAAACTGTGGATAGGTTTTGACACTCACTGTTTCGTCAGTGCAGTCGGGTTAGCTTGCTTGCTTGAACAAATGCTGGTGAACCCGGCGGATGATTATAGGCAAGGACCTTTGCCTCGTGGGTATGGGCCAGAGGTCGCAACCGGGTACCCGATACCCGTACCCTACCCGATACCCGGCTACCCATACCCGGCCGGGTACGGGTAGCCGTTTGCAACCCTGGTGCGGCCGGGTACGGGTAGGCCGTGAATCACTGGTGAGTAACCGTTTGTCACTCATTTCGGGTAGGGTACGGGTACGGGTAGGGAACGGGTACCCGTACCTGGCCGGGTACGGGTACCCGGCCGGGTACGGGTACCAATTTGCGGCCCTGGTGCGGCCGGGTACGGGTACGGGTAAGGAATCAAAACCCGTTTGCGACCTCTGGTATGGGCCCTATCTGTGCCCATGTCAGACTATTTATACCGGAGGAATCCGATGAGCTGTGAAGCTCTTTTTCACAGATGTCCAGCAGGAGCATGAGATGAACAAAGCATTCTAGACGCTCACAGAGCAAGGCAACCCTCCCCGTGTTGGGAGGGAGGCTCACGGTTGGCTCGGTCGGGCTGTGACCATCAACTCACTCACCAAACTTGAGAAGCCGGATCAATCCCAGGCAGTGGATGAAGCGAGGGATTCATAACCCAGGGGGGGGGGTCTGGGCGGCGCCTGCTTGTCGCTCTGACCTCTGAGCCATCCGACCATCCACCAATCACTTTCTCCAGCCTGTGACGAGGAGGGCGACCGCGCGAGATGGAAATGAGGCTCCGCCGAAATATTTTGTGAACGTTCGCGCTGAGTAGGTCGCACGTGATTTATGGGGCTACGGTTGGGCGGCGTTGCCAGAGCACAAATCAAGACGAACTCATCGCATTCATCAATTATCGCCGCTGTATAACAGAGAGGTGTGTTTAGCAGCATCAACGTGCCAGGCGATGGACATTCTCACTAAAAACACAAACAAATAAATACGGCACAATGATCAGCTCTCCGATGTTGTTTGGTGAAATGTCCGGCATTTCGCTCCGCGTGCCCGGAAGCACCCATCCCGAAAAAGCCCCCGAGACACTCACAATGCTCCCTGCACGTGGTAGCGAAATCGTTGCGGACGTCGTGGCGAGCACAACGCGGTGCAAACGCGGACGCACGGAACGACGCATCGAGGGACACATTTGGTACGTGCATCGATTCGTGCGAGTGATAATTTGACTTCTGTGAAAAAGTTAAAAGAAATATTCTTGGTCATCGGAATTATAATTCATCATCGGAATTAAGAATATTATTTTTTTTTACTTTTTCACAGATGTCCAGTATTCATCATAGAGGTAAGGTTTTATTGGGGTGTTTTGATAGCGTGAATATAAATAGACGCGATCTAACCCCCGCCCAAACCAACCTCTACGATGGATAATATTGGTCGCAAAAAACCCACGTGTTAAGATGTCCAGTAGTTTCACACATGTCCACTCTTCCAGATATATGCCGGCTATACGATTCTAGACAAAGTTGGCAAAAAATAAAAACATTTCGGCAAACGACGCTTTATTTGTTTGTTTGAAGCAAGGTACATCGCCGGGTGCGCGTTGACCGCCGGTTGGTGGAGACTCACAAAGGAACGACAGCTAAAGGAGGGGGGGGGAAATAAAAAAATATATTTAAAAAATATATAAAAAAATATAAAAAAAATGATTAAGCTTTTGCAATCGGTCCGCCTGGAGGTGCGTGGCGATGGGTCGTTACCGCGCGAGAGAGCGACGCATCCGGGAGGCCTTCATCCATCAGTGGATAGATCAGGGCTAACGATGACGGCGGTGGTGGCGGTGGTGGTGGTGATGAGGTCACTCGCTCATCGCCCTAGAGTGTCACGCCGGGCTGCCCGGAGTGGCCTAAGTGCGTGGGAAGGTTTGCAGCCAGAAGCTCTCCCACAGCAGCAGCCGCAGTTTTATTCACGTAGGCTTTTATCTACGTTTACTTATTTATCTCATTATTTATTAACGCCACGCATTATTTCCCACTACTTTCTATTTTAAGAGTTAATTTATTTTTGCGTGACCTTTAGTCAATAGTGGAAATACAAAAAACACTTAAAAAACGCACGTACCTGGCAGCAGTTATAATTAAGCATGATGTAAAGCCAGAGAGACAGGCCTGGGCTGGCTCCAGCTTAACAAAAAGTAGGGCCAGGTTTGGGGTAATCTGACAACCCCATTTATTTGACAACAGCTGCCAACAACACAGTTATTGCATTCCCACGAGATTTCAATATCTGTGATGTCAAACTGGTTTAAATTAAATCTTCGAAGCCAAGAGTCCGATTATTGCTGCTATTCTGTGCCTACTGTTTGTTAGTCCAATTAATTATCCATATTCTAGATTCATCTTCTTGGTTCTTTCGGTAACGGTTCCACCTGAAGACGGAAGCTTGTGTTGCCTCCGAAACGTCGTGAGAATTATTTTATTATGTTTTATTTTTATTATTTTATTATTTCCCTTCTACGTGACTTTACCGAAATAACTAAGAAGATGAATCCCTGCAGTCAAGAAAGCTTTAAATCGAAACATATTCTAGATTTGAAGCTTTCGTGACTGCAAGGATTCATACTCTTAGGTTTTTTCGGTAAAGTCACGTAGGTTAAAAATAAATTATAAAAATAAATAAGAAAATAATATAAATAATAATAGAAATAAAATAATAAATCACGACGTTTCGGGCGCAACACAAGCGTCCGTCATCAGGTGGGACAACCACAGCACGAAACAAGAAACAGCAATTGTTTATTGCTGTGGTTGTCCCACCTGATGACGGACGCTTGTGTTGCGCCCGAAACGTCGTGATTGATTCTTTTATTTCTATCATTATCCATACTTGTAGATCTACCGTCTTACATAGAGATCCACAGACCTACGTAGAGGCCCACAGATCCATATACACTTCCGTGAGCCGTAGACGTAAACAGAGACCCATAGACTCGCATACAAACGTACAAGCTTCAGAGTTACAAAGAGATATACAGCACTTCGGAATGTGAAGGTTGACGAATCGCGCTGTGCTGCAAGGTGGGGCCACGAGGTTGCAGTACAGAAAGTGGGTTCGTGAACCCGTCTGTGCAGAGCTTTTAGAGTCAGCCACGCTCGTGTGTGCGATGGGGCTTTCTCCAGATTGTCCGAGTCTGCTCATCCCAAAGCAGGAAACCTCCTGAAGAGGATTAAGAGTCTCAATGCACTGCGAGGCTTTTCTGGATAAGTTTGGGGCATTATTATTATTATTATGAATATGGGACAGGACGATTCACCTTATGTAACAACTGTCTCAGCTACTCTGAGCGGATGACATTCGTCAATACCGTACACACTCTGTCTGCATATACATAATGTACATACATCACTTTAAAGGTTCACGAAGGCAAACGCGTCACGCGAAATGGAAGTAAAGAAACGAACGTGTACTTTTAAAATACACCCGCTTGTATGGACACATAACACGGTATTAGTGATACATACAGACAACATGGTATGAGTGACATACAACTGGGTGATTAAATCTGAATAATTTCGTGGTTTTTTTTGGCATAAAATTAAAAACATCGCTTGTAATCACTGTCCGGTTTGGCGGGGTGGGGGGGGATAATGGTTCAGGGAGGGGATAGGGGAGGCGGGATAGGGGTAGATTAAATATACGAATGTAATCCACTCGGTTGCTGGACCAACACGCCCTCTATTTATAATCTCAGCGTCTCCGTTCCAGGACAAGAGTGACCCAACCCAGCTCCGCCCAGCCTCAACGTAAATGTGTCCACCAGGTCAGCCTACAGGAGCAAGGTCACGTTGGCTAGGCTGACGTATGGCTGCTCCGACGCGTGTCTTGTCAGTGTTTAAAGCGTCGACCAAAATACCATTCGGGGGAGGGGATTTACTACGGCAGCGTAGTGGAAGCTGACAGCCGCTCGCGAGCAAAGCAATTGCAGGGCTTCACCCTTCACAACCTCCCGTCTCGGGCACAAACCCACTCACCCACCCATCCACCCACCCACCCATCCACCCACCCACCCATCCACCCACCCATCCATCCACCCACCCACCCATCCACCCATCCACCCACCCACCCATCCACCCATCCACCCACCCACCCACCCATCCACCCACCCACCCACCCACCCATCCACCCACCCACCCACCCACCCATCCACCCACCCACCCACCCACCCATCCACCCACCCACCCACCCACCCACCCATCCACCCACCCACCCATCCACCCACCCATCCATCCACCCACCCACCACCGCTGCCGTGACCAGGCACGCGCACGCCCGCCGCCACCGCGACAACGAAAATAACCAAATCCTGAGCCGCGGACAAATCCGATTTGCCGCAACCCGGCGGGGCCATTCGTGGGAACGCGGTTCGCTTATCGCTGGACGGATTTGGCTGGAGGTAAAGCGGCGTGGACCGATTTGACGTGCCGCCCTTCGCGGTGAGCGTTCGCTACGGACAAACAGCACGCGGCGTGGCCATGGGCACGGTGGACGAGATGAGGTCACCGCTCGTCCCGGTTTGGCCGAGGCAGGTTCGGTGGTTTCTAAACTTAAACTCGACGACGAAAACATTCGTTTGTTCACCAGGTACCGTCCACTCGAGCTATGTAGCTCTTTTTTTCAGAAGTGACCTGCACGCCACGAATGATAGCTCAACGAAGTGGCATAGCATCATCATCAGCATCATCATCATCAGCATCATCAGCATCATCATCAGCATCATCAGCATCATCATCATCATCATCGTCGTCGTCGCGTGGACATTTATAGCAGCCAAATACTCGAAACGCATTTTTTCTAAATGTGGAGGGAAAAACCACGCGACCACGGGAAGAACACGCAAGCCCCAAACTATACAGCAGCAGGCGTTCCGGGTCGGGATCAAACCCACGACCTCCCGTATACCAGGCGAGGCAGTTGACCTCTTGCCAGCGCGGCGGGGCTGCTACTTTTCCCGTGTCACGGTTGAGCCTCGCAGACTGCCATGGTGTCGTGAGACTGAGAGCCTCCTCAAAATCCCTCGATCGACGCGGAATTCCGTGGCGTGAGGAGGAGAAGAATGAGGAGGCGTTCGTAATCCGAAGGAAGGGAGCGAGCGAGCGAGCGTCGGCTCTCTTTACAAGCCCTCGGTTATCACGAGAGCCGGATCCCGTAGCGGGGACGATTTTGGGTTTTTCGATTGGCGGAGGCTTTTCATTTAATACCCACGGCATTGCAGTGCACCGATCAGATAATTCCCCTCGACAGATAAGGCGCACGGTGAGGTCTTCATCCAGTAGTGGATTGACAGCGAGCTCTAATTATATCACGTTGCTGTTTTGTCTCGTTTTATTCCGTGTCTCGCCCTAACGTGGTTTTAATTTAACAACAAAAAGATCAACGCATTCCTCGATAACACTGCCTGTAAAGAAACTAAATATGCAGGTGACATTTCAGGCAATTAACCTTCTTCATGGCACGTACATAAAGAAGGGCCATTGATGATTACAGCAGCAATGATGATGATGACAATGGTGATCATTACGATGACAATGATGATGATGATGACAATGGTGATCATTACTATGACAATGATGATGATGATGAAGACAACAGCAATGTCCGTCTTAGCATGATGATACTGGTAGGAACCTCCTGGTTACACCTGCCCACAGGGGATTATTGTGTCCGTCCGTCCGTCGTGCAGGGAGGGGCTGGGTGGGGAGGGGCTGGGTGGGGAAGGGCTGGTTGGGGAGGGTGGAGCTGGGTGGGGGGTGGGAGGGGTGGGGCTGGGTGGGGAGGGGCTGGTCACCCCGTGGTGCCCTTATAAAGCTCAACGTTTAACCTACTCACGCCGGCTTGTGCCCCGCCCTCACAGTCGGCCATATTTGCGGAATACACCACGCCGCCGTTGACCCTGGCCATTGACCGAGCAACCCAACGTTCCTACCAGCTCCCTCCGCAGGAATGTGTTCATGACAACGATCTTGATCTGGGGTCGGCACGAGACTCGTTAAGGACTGCTTCATTATTTATTTATTTATGCAGGACCACCGTTTCGTATTCACCACACAGTGCATTGCCGCTCTTGAGATGTGGAATTACATAAATTTTTTACCGAATAAAAAAACAAAATGTCTCTTACTATTTTGGTTGCCTGACCCCTGATCACGATGATGCTCATCATGATAGTGACGATCATTGCAATCATGATCGTAATGATGGTGATACTGACGGTAATGCGATTACATTGACGTCAACCGTGAAGCGCCGCGGCTATTTTCTTCCCCGGGCACCAGAAGCCCCCGCAGATTTCCGAGCCCCCGGCGTTTTTCACCGGCGCGAGTTATAATTAGAGCACCCAGTGGCATTAACCACGACTTACAAACCGGGAGGAGGTGGGAGGAAAGCAAGGGGGGGGGATTCTGCACCTCCCCCTCCCATCCCATCCCCTGCCCCCCCCTCCCATCCCCTGCCCCCCCTCCCATCCCCTGCCCCCCCCTCCCATCCCCTGCCCCCCCTCCCATCCCCTGCCCCCCCTCCCATCCCTGCCCCCCCTCCCATCCCCTGCCCCCCCCTCCCATCCCCTGCCCCCCCCTCCCATCCCCTGCCCCCCTCCCATCCCTGCCCCCCCTCCCATCCCCTGCCCCCCCTCCCATCCCCTGCCCCCCTCCCATCCCCTGCCCCCCCTCCCATCCCTGCCCCCCCTCCCATCCCCTGCCCCCCCTCCCATCCCCTGCCCCCCCTCCCATCCCCTGCCCCCCCTCCCATCCCCTGCCCCCCCTCCCATCCCCTGCCCCCCCCCTCCCATCTCCTGCCCCCCCTCCCACCCTCCCCCCTCCCTCCCCTCCCCTCCCCCCTGCCCCCCCCTCCCATCCCCTGCCCCCCTCCCATCCCCTGCCCCCCTCCCATCCCCTGCCCCCCCCTCCCATCCCCTGCCCCCCCCTCCCATCCCCTGCCCCCCCCTCCCATCCCCTGCCCCCCCCTCCCATCCCCTGCCCCCCCTCCCATCCCCTGCCCCCCCTCCCATCCCCCTGCCCCCCCTCCCATCCCCTGCCCCCCCTCCCATCCCCTGCCCCCCCTCCCATCCCCTGCCCCCCCTCCCATCCCTGCCCCCCCTCCCATCCCTGCCCCCCCTCCCATCCCCTGCCCCCCCTCCCATCCCCTGCCCCCCCTCCCATCCCCTGCCCCCCCTCCATCCCCTGCCCCCCCTCCCATCCCCTGCCCCCCCTCCCATCCCCTGCCCCCCCCTCCCATCCCCTGCCCCCCTCCATCCCCTGCCCCCCCTCCCATCCCATGCCCCCCTCCCATCCCCTGCCCCCCCCTCCCATCCCATGCCCCCCCCTCCCATCCCCTGCCCCCCCCCTCCCATCCCATGCCCCCCCTCCCATCCCCTGCCCCCCCCTCCCATCCCCTGCCCCCCCTCCCATCCCTGCCCCCCCCTCCCATCCCATGCCCCCCTCCCATCCCCTGCCCCCCCTCCCATCCCATGCCCCCCCCTCCCATCCCCTGCCCCCCCTCCCATCCCCTGCCCCCCCTCCCATCCCTGCCCCCTCTCCCATCCCCTGCCCCCCCTCCCATCCCCTGCCCCCCCTCCCATCCCCTGCCCCCCCTCCCCATCCCCTGCCCCCCCTCCCATCCCCTGCCCCCCCTCCCATCCCCTGCCCCCCCCTCCCATCCCTTGCCCCCCCTCCCATCCCCTGCCCCCCCTCCCATCCCCTGGCCCCCCCTCCCATCCCCTGCCCCCCTCCCAGCCCCCCCTCCCATCCCCTGCCCCCCTCTCATCCCCTGCCCCCCCTCCCATCCCCTGCTCCCCCTCCCATCCCCTGCCCCCCCCACCCCCACCCCGTACGTATTCTTGTGCCGTGCGCGATTCTGTCTCTGATGGCAGAGCCGCGAAGTTCCAGCCAAAGCCCCGGCCGATTCACGTGCACAAAGTGTTGGTGTACGGTGCTTTAAGATGATAATTGTTTTTTTGTTACCCTTTTATCTGTCAACAAAACTGACACCTTTTTAACGAGGAGTCATGTTTGCATAGACCACAATGCCTGCAGTCATAATGCAAACAAAAAACATAACTCTGATAATGTATGCACTGTCCTTGAAGTTGATTGGTCCACATCCGAGACAGCTTTCCTTAGAGCCTAGTCTCACATGGGTTGGACCAGATGACGCCAAAAAAAAGGTGTCAGTTTTGTTGCCAGATAAAAGGGTAAAAAAAACAATTATCATATTTTTTACTGGCAAATTGGTACCAATGGTGTAAATCACTTTAAGATGTTTTCTTTTTCATGTTTTTTTTTCTGTTTGTTTTGCGGTTGCACCCGATCCAAGAGCCGAATGGCTCACAGGGCTATACCTAATAAATACACTTGAACTTGAACTTGAACGTCTGGGCGTCCGCTGTCCGTCAGCCCGAACGCCGCCTGCCCGCGGTGATTGCCTCCGCGGTGATTCTCACGACGTCGCACGCTACGGGAAGAAGCACGTCGCGATAATAACGCGCCTGTGGCGTTTGTTTTTTGTTTGTTTGTTAATTCTTATCACAACAGCTGCACCGTCCGCCCGCCCGCGTGGTTTTCGTTTTTGTCTTTGGCCAAAATAGTTCGCGTGACGCATCGCACGCAGAGCCGCTTGTACACAACGCGCAGCAGCAGCAGCAGGTATACAGCAGATGACAAACACATTCAGACTTAAACAAACAAAATAGGCGATGGATTATTTTGCGTCTATTTCGCGTGTGTGTGTCCGCCCAAAAACTTAACGAAAACTTCAACAATACGATTTGACTGTTGTACATTTTTTGTTGTCACCAAGACATTCCATAGTGACCCATTCCCTGCCATATTTAATCGATTATCTTTATGTGAAATTACGTTTAAGATTTAAGTTTATTTTTTTTAACGGCTGCCCGCAAGGGGGTGGGGGGAGCGGAGGGATAAGCCAAAGAGCCACCCGCACGCAGTTCCATATCCAAAGGTTGCTGCCAGCAGCCTCCCGGGTCTTGCGCAATCCGCGTGTGCGTCCGTGTGTGTCCATCCCCGTTAGATGAGCGGTAGTGTAGTGGTTAGCGCGCTGCACTACGAACCTGGCGACCCGGGTTCAATTCCCGCTCACGGCAAACACCAGTGACGATTATCTGAACCGGTCCTGGGCCTCCCCTAGGTCGACTCAGCCTCAAATTAGTACCTGGTGCGGTATGTAAACATCGCCGATAGGGAGACAAAGGCGGTCGGCCGTGGCGCTGGCCACCCACCCCCTCGTGTACCGTTCCGGCCTTCATAGGTGCTCGCTAACAGCACTTGCCCCTACAGTCTGTTAAGGCTATACGGGGGATCTTTATCTTTGTCCATCCCCGTCTGTTTGTCTGCATGTGTGCACGCACGTCTCTGCTTCGTCGTCTCAAGGGCTGGGCTGCCACTGTGAGTTTCTCGCGAAGACGGTGAAATGTAATTGAAAGTAGTTGTGCGAATGTGGTGTGGTTTTTGTTGTTGTTGTTGTTGCCTGCTATTAGGGGCTTGCCATTGTGAAAACCGGCCACATTGATCAGAATCTGAATATGTATTTATACTGGAGGAATTCGATTAGCTATGAAGTTTTTTTTCACAGATGTCCAGTGATCAAAGAGCCACACAGAATATGAAGCCACTGAGCAGCCAAAATGATGGAATATCGAAACTTGAAGCTTTGTAAGAATCTAGATTTTAAACGTTATGCCAATGATAATGACGATGTTACATTTAGTCTCACTGAGCAAACAATACAGCACCAAAGAGAGTAAAATAATTATAAATACAAAGCGGACGATAAAAACGAGATAAATGATCGATTCCTGTATCGTGGACCTGAATCGCGACAATTCATCTCCGAGTGGAGCTGGCACAATGAGTCAATTAATCGGATTAATCGTCAAGAGCAACACAAATCATCGACGTCATTATCAGCAACTGCAGCAGCAGCAGCTAAGGCAGAATCAACGGAACAATCTCATCGATATCGTCAGCGGCAGCTGCAGAAGTACAATCATCAACAGCACCACCATCGTCAGCGGCAGCAGCAGAAATAACCATCATTGCTCATCATCATCATCATCATTCTCTATCCAGAGCTGGATGAAAATCGCGCTCCCACTATCTCCCAACGCTGCTGCGTGTGTCGCTCGCTTCCAATACCTCACTCGATTTAATCTCCCGCATCCCCCACAGGCCCTCCTTCCCACCCCCCCCCCCTTCACAGATTCCTTCGCATCGCGGGACTTGACCCCGAGGCTCTGACCCCGAGGCTGTGACCCCGAGCTGTGGTGCTGAGGTTGTTACCCCGAGGCTTTGACCCCGAGGCTTTGACCCCGAGGCTTTGACCCCGAGGCTTTGACCCCGAGCTGTGGTGCCGAGCTGTGACCCCGTGATGTGACCCCGAGCTGTGACCCTGAACTGTGACCCCGAGACTCTGACCCCAAGGCTGTGACCCCGAGCTTTGGTGCCGAGGTTGTGACCCCGAGCTGTGACCCCGAGCTGTGACTCAGAGGGTGTGACCCCGAGCTGTGACCCCGTGGCTGTGACCCCGAGGCTGTGACCCCGAGGCTTTGACCCCGAGGCTCTGACCCCGAGCTGTGACTCAGAGGGTGTGACCCAGAGACTGTGACCCCGTGGCTGTGACCCCGAGGCTGTGACCCCGAGGCTTTGACCCCGAGGCTGTGACCCCCAGCTGTGACCCAGAGAGCGTGACCCCGTGACTGTGACCCAGAGGGCGTGACCCCGAGCTGTCGGCTGTCCCAACGCCTTCCTGGCGCCTCTCGGCCCCCACGATGCGTGGACTCTCTGGTTCGACTCACGTGCTGTTGATGTCGCCGTTAGACTAAAATGTGGAGCTCAACTTACACCGACGCCGAACCATTGCGGGCGTCCTCATGCTCTCGTTAAATTCGCACGGTGTTTTTTTTTGGTATCGTGAATGCGAGTGTGGTTCATATACGATCGTCAAATCCCTTCGCTTGTTCGTCTTGAGACTCAATGAGGCCTTCCCGAGAAAAAGCACATTCTATTATTATATTGAATTCGGAAATCCTTACGCCTGCTGTTTCCTTAATATTAACATCTTGGCAATCTTAAAATAGATGCTAGGAGGGGGGGGGGGGGATGGGAGCAGGATTTAGGATTGAACGAGGATTATTTCCTCTGCATCTCTATTTGGACGCTGCGAGAGCCGGGCGAGGTGCGCAGGCTGAGCCGAGGCTGACTGTGCATTCGCACCGATATGTCTCGATGCGCGAAGCAATCAAACAAGGTTTACCAGTGTGCGAGGAGACAACACTCGATCCCGTGCTGACGGAAAAGGTGCGAGCACACACGCTCGCTGTGCCGCCTTCTCCCGCCGAGCCGCGGTTCGGCTCCAACCAGAGGTCGCAAACTGGTTTTGATTCCTTACCCGTACCCGGCCGCACCAGGGTCGCAAACGGGTACCCGTACCCGTACGGATAGCCGGGTATCGGGTAGGGTACGGGTACCTGATTGCGACCTCTGCGATGAAGCCATGTTGCAGGCGCGGGTGGGTTGATTCTAGGAACTTGAATTGTGAGAAGAGACAAGACGTTGGGAAATAAGTGACAAACGGTGACTCACCAGTGACTCACCGCTTACCCCGTTACCCGTACCCCGGCCGCGCACCAGGGTCGCAAACGGGTACCCGTACCCGGCCGGGTAGCCGGGTATCGGGTAGGGTACGGGTATCGGGTACCCGGTTTGCGACCTCTGGCTCCGACCCTCAACGCTCGCAGGGGAAGAGAGATTTCGCACCATCTGTGCAGTGACCCACCAACCCTCGCTACTGACCCCACGGTGTGCTGGATTGCAGGCGGTTCACCTGCGTGGCCACGACCACCCTTGCAGAGTCCGCCCTCGGGTTGTACCATACGCCCCCCCCCCCCCCCCACGTGTTTCCAATATTACACGCTTTCTATTAATTCACTCTGTCTGTTGTTGTATCCTCAAATCTTGTAACTCAATTTTAACCCACTTCCCAATGTGGTATCGACTGCAAATTTGGTATATGTATGTCTTACTGATGACAATACTATATTCTATCATAAAAAAAAATTACATTTTTTTTTTCGGCTTGGGTTTAATTGTCCACGCTAAACTGACGTTGGCTGTAAATCACTACGGCCCCTTACGTTATGGCGAGCTTCGGGGCCACTTCCTGGAGTCGTGGAGTTCTGCCATTACTCGTACGGTACATTTAATTAAAGCGTGTTTTTTAGACAACTTGAGTTGAACATTACAGCCATTCTCAATCAACCAATGGATGAAGGCCGTCACCTTGCAAACTCCTCCAAGTCACGCAAAGCGCGAGCAATCATCTCGACGCGGCACCCAACACTCCAACACCAACCCCCCCAACCCCCCCCCCCCAGCAATCCCCTCCTGTCACAGCCCTCACCCCACCTGCCCCCCCCCCGCCCCCCACTTCTCTCCTCGCTCTCGACAGCAGCTGTCGTATCCTTGCATCTCCCCCACCCCCACACCGCCAGGCGCTGTGTTAATCTGTGAGTGATATTTGAATCTATGGGTTCTATGCTAGTCTATGGGTTCTATGTGAATTTTGTGGGCCCTATGGGAGTTTATGAGTCCTCAGTAGGTCTTCGAGTGACACATGATTCCGTTGGTCCTATTTGAGTTTCATGGGCCCGATGTGAGTGCATGGGCTCTATGTGATTCTGTAGGTCACGTGTGAGTCTATAGGCGCTATGTAACTATATGGGTCACGTGTTGGTTTGTGGGTTTTATGAGGGTCTGTAGGTCCTTTATAAGGCCCTGGGTGCTGTGTAAGTCGATGGGTCCAATGCCAGTTTGTGAATTGTTTGTGAAAATGTACCCGATTTGTTTGTGGGTAACTGTGTAAGTATATGGACCCCGATGTTAGTCCAAGGGTAATACGAAGTCATCTCAGCTGTCTTCGGAGATCGTACGAAGAAACTCGTTCACATCTTCCCCGCTGCCCCCAGTTACTAAAAGACCCCCCCCACCCCGGATGTGATGGCAGAATAACAAATCCACGTCCCTTTCCGACGGGGTGCAGAGAGATGGGGGATAACGACCCCCCTTACTGACCCCTCCATCCCTCCCTCGCCTTCTCTTTCAAGGTCACGGGGTTGGATAGGCAAGCAGCGGCACTTGCCCCAAGGTCACGGGGTTTGGAACGGCAAGAAAGGAAGAGTGACACGATTCATCGAGTGAGCCATCGCTCGCTCGGAGACTCGCCACCTCCAGCTCTTCCCCATACACCCAATATGCAAAGTTTTTCCCCCTTCTCTCCTCCACATGCGGAGTGCGGCTACAAATGCAGCGGTCTCTGTGCGTGCGTGGTGTGCCGTGGGGATGGATGGTGGAAGCAACCCGGCACCAACACCAGCGAAAGAGTCCAACTCCTCGTAGTAGCAAGAGGCTTACGCCACCAATAGTATCCATAATAGATGGGTTTGTTTTGGGGGGAGGTGAGAACGCGTTAAAATGTACCACGCGTTTTGTTTAGGCGACAAAGCTTACTAATTGGCTGTGCCGGGTGGTGGCGGGTTTAACGACACATTTTTATTTACGCGATCTAACCAAAAACTCTCTATTATGGACCACCAATAGAGCTGGTGCGAACATCCATAACATCGAGAAATTGAATGCAATTTTTTCGATGGTAATCACATTTTCGTTGTTATATATATATAACTCCCCCCCACCCACTACTGAGTTGTACTTAACAACTGTGCAAGAAAAATCATTGCGGCGGTGAGTGAGTGGCAGGGAGGGGTGGGTGAGCGAGAGGGTGAGTGGTTGAAAGGAGGACTGGGCGACGCGGGTGGCTGGGTGAGAGTCGGTGAGTGTGGGTGAGTGTCGTGAGCGATGAGCTACGAGTGGGTTTTGTGGCTTGGGTGAGTTGAAGTGAGAGAGCGGACAGCCGTAGGCAGCCGCAGAGACGTGAAATCACAACGCAGCAGGATACGAACGACCAAGAAAAAGTCAGAGCGATTTCTTGCTAGATAAGCACTGATTCAGTGTTCACCTCCTGTTAATAGCCCTGAGCTAATGATAGAATTTCCACATTCCTATGGCGGCAAAGATCCTCTATATAAGACGACTGTTGACGTCCCCACAGAGTGGTACCAATTTTACCGACCCTGAGGGATGATAGGCTGATTCAGCCCCCCCAAGCCAGGAATCGCATAATAGCCGCTTCGTCATTATTTCCGAGCCGCATGGTCGGTTTCAATTCGACATGAAATACTCTTTGTTTTTTGGCTCGATACTCAGGCCTCTATAGATAGTGCGGTCGCCCCCACACGCTGCTCCCCGAAGGGCAGCAGAACCCCCGACGCAGCCCCGCTGTGGCGCTTACCCACAAGGAGGCATCATCGCCTGTGCGAACGAGGAGCCGATGGAAGGGCGTGCTTCGTGCACAGCAACGCTAATCACGCGCGTGGCGAGGGGAGTTGTGTATGTGTGTGTGTGTATATACGTGGGTGTGTATATACGTGGGTGTGTATACGTGTGTGTATACGTGTGTGTCTTTGCGTGTACACGTGAGTGTGTGTGTGTAGTGGGGAGCGGTAGTTGTAGCGGTTAGCGCGCTGCGCTACGAACCTGGCGACCTGAGTCCGATTCGCACTCACGGCCAACATCGGTGGCGATTATCTGAACCGGTCCTAGGTTGACCCAGCCTCAAATGAGGGTGTGTAAGCATCGCTACTGGGGAGACGAAGGCGGTCGGACGTGGTGCTGGCCACCCACCGCCTCACGTACCGTTCCAGGCCTTCAAGAGGCGCTCGCAAACAGCGCTTGCCCCAAGGAGTCTCTCTGGGTTGTGTCTGTGTGCAGTTGTCGCCTTAATTAGTGACGTGGGTCTGTCCCCCGGCTCGCCCCCAACGTACATGGATCGAAGTCGTCGTCGCAACCATCGCCGTGCGACAGTTCGCGACGACGGCTGGTGACGGTGGAGGCGGCGTGTTTTGTTGCGCCGTTTATATTTGCTGCCACCCACACACGCGCGCGCGCAGCGCGCACGCCTGCACAAGGACGAACGTCAATGATCCAATTAGAGAACGCACAGGGTCTCGTACTCTCGATTTGGCCATCTCGTTTGCCGCGTACGGCTTCAAGCGTTTTGTCGAGCGACGCGCTGCTGAGCGGAAACTGCGAATGAGCTTCGCGCGCGGCGAGACTTGCACATTTTCTGGAAGAGCCTCAAACATTATATTGCGCGGTTTACAATCTCGAGCGGAATTGCTGCATTGTGATGCCATTTAGTTATCAAGGGAAAGCCTCTTCAATCTCACCGACTCGTTTTTAATGGAGAGTCTTGCGGCATTGGAGAGGTTTCGGTCAATTTATTTGATGAGAGTTTGACTGCTTCTTTAGCCGTAAGGCCAAATGGCAGGTATTTGTCTCAAACTCCCTCCGTCCGTAACACGTTAGGGTTGCATTTGCCTTTCTGGATTTAATGAATGGAAAGGGAGATATACAGTCAATGTTAAAATGGGTGGGAAAAAAATAATGAAGGCAGAAGGGAAGATGCACGGCTCCATTGCCGGATTATCCTCGTAGCAAAAGTAGCTACACACGCTACGGGCCCCGCACTTTCAAGGGCCCCCGCGCTAAATTCTTTCAGTGATTCTGCACTTGCTCTATTACTATAGTACTATATATATTGCCTTCAACTTTTATGAACGACTGTGTTAAAGGTTAGCGATTTGTCGTATTATCTGGCTGGATAGCAAATGAAAAAATACAATTACTTTACTATGCAAGTTTAAAATTAGCGTTTTAATATTTACGTGTTTTATTTTTAATTTAGGGCCCCTTCATAACGTAAGCTACAGGCCCCGCGCTAGCTTCATCCGTCACTGCACGGATCAAGATGAGCGACGGAGAGAAATAAGGAGCGCCGGCATCAGCAGGATCAGCGGAGTGGCGTCCCTGTGACAATCGTCTCCTCCTTCGCATTTGTGGATCGGACATTGCGTTGTTGCGGTCTCTGTTCTGGGTGACACACAGTCGCACCGCTAACACTTGGAGAGTTTAATAAAAATATTCCATTTGTGCGTCGTCAGGTATCCGCATCTGCTGCCACGGTTTGCGCAGTGGGATGCGATTCAGTGTGGACCATGAGCAGCTTCGGTGGGAAAATCAAACCCCAGGGGGGGATCTTCTGCCGTTGGGGGTCTTTCGCTACACGCCGGTTGTTGTTATTGTTGTTGTTTGGTTGTTGTGACACGGAGCGCCGCGCCGTGACATATCGAGGCGACACCACCACGCGCCGGCGTAGGAGGAGGCTCTTTGTTGGGCACCTCGCTTAGAGTGCGGAGCAGCGCGCCGTGACTTTACCGAGGTGGCGACGGGGTCAGGCGAGTGAGGTTTGCCGTGACCTTGGAGCAACGAGGGAGCAGCCAGACCGCTCGGGCAGCACCTCCCACACTGGGGCTGCCCGCAACGCATCACGGCAGCAGCCTGCCGCGCATGCTGGACACCCCGTACAAGCAAATATCCTAAACTGTACACGAAGCTATTTTCATTTTACAAAGGTTAGAGGCCCACTGAGCTACGTAGCTCTTTTTCAGAAGCGACCTGCCCACAAACGATAGCTCAACGAAGCGGCTTATCATCACGTGGGAATTTATAGCACGATTGTAAATGTGGAGGGGAATTTTTTTTATTTTTCATTTAGAATCGATTTGTCTTCTTGGTTCTTTCGGTAAAGTCACGTAGAAGGGAAGTAATACAATAATAAAAATAAAACATAATAAAATAATTCTCACGACGTTTCGGCCACAACGCAAGCAGCCGTCCTCAGGTGAAGACCAGGTCCGTCGGGGAGACAGCGTCTGAATGGATTCATTCAGAAACGTCGTGAGAATTATTTTATTATGTTTTATTTTTATTATTTCCCTTCTACGTGACTTTACCGAAAGAACCAAGAAGATGAATCCCTGCAGTCACGAAAGCTTTAAATCGAAATATAATCGATATGTCGTTCAGAGTATTTGGCTGCTATAAATGTCCACGTGATAAGCCACTTTGTCGAGCTATAATCTGTGGCCAGATCGCTTCTGAAAAAGCAGAGCTACACAGGAGGGCAGTGGGCCTTACCTGGTACCAATCATTACGTGGCACCCTGAGAGGCTTCCAGCGATGGGCTACGACAACATTTGGCGCCCGGCTCACGTGGAAGCGCTTGTACATTATTTAAAAGGACCTCTTTTGTGCGACGGCCTACGCGTTGTAAAATCGATATCTCACCCCCCACCACCACCACCCCCGCTCAGAGGTAACGCGGTCCCTACGCACGCTCCCTCCTCAATTTTCGACCGCGTCATTTGCAGTAATGAATGCAACGGGCGGGGGTGTACGACGGGTCGTATCGCACGTGCGCGTCTCACTTCTTTCGCCACCACCGTGCGTGGACCAGCCGTTGCTCATCGTAGACTCGGCGACCGCTAAAGCGTTCGCTGCTCCTCTTCCGCAGACGGCCTTTTTGTTTTTTGCCTGGAGTTTGTCGTGCATTCAGCGCGGTTTTGCTAAGGCACGGCGGTGCGAAACAAGTCCAACGTACGGCGCGTACATACGGATGAACCTTGAGAGCGATTCATCAAACAAAAAGGGCGGAGAGGGGGCGGAGGGGGCGGTGTTCGTTCGCGATGCCACGTGGCCGGGAGCCAAATCCCGCAACGCTCGTGGCGATTTGCTCGAAAGCCATTAGCGGGAGAGAGCGCAGTCGGTCCGTGGCCCTCCGCTGTGCTGTAACTAAGGCAAAGTCAAACAAAAAATTGGGGTTATAAAGCGACCGTGAACACGTGACCGCATCTCAACCTCGCTGCGTATCGTGGGCGACGCTTGCTATTAGATGGAGCGAGATGACTTCGAATCCCACGTGACCTCTTCTCCGGTCAGCACGTGGAGTGCGGTGGTGTTAAAGTGTGGGTTCTCCGGCCTATTCCAAGACGCCTCGCCAGCGTGGAAGAGTAGGCCAAACGATGCCCGACAGGGGCTCTCCAGAGCTCCCCTCCCGCCAGCAGAGGGCCCTTTAGCAGAGGTCTCAAACAAGTTTTGATTCCTTACCAGAACCCGTACCCGGCCGCACCAGGGTCGCAAACGGCTACCCGTATCCGTACCCGGCCGAGTACGGGTAGCCGTTCTTACCCGTACCCTATCCGAAATGAGTGACAAATGGTTACTCACCAGTGACTCACGGCCTACCCGTACCCGGCCGCACCAAAGTCGCAAACGGCTACCCGTACCCGACCGGGTACGGGTAGCCGGGTATCGGGTAGGGTACGGGTATCGGGTACCCGGTTGCGACCTCTGCCCTTTAGTCATCGGTGGTGCGAGCAAGGAAATTGAGGGCTACATCTGCACCTTTGGAATTATCCAGGACAGCCGCCACTCTTCGTTCTTTCTTTCCAGGAGGCTGGTTATATTCTTGCGAGACGGCACGTCCACATTAAACGGCATTCAATTACGAGATGCAAATTTGCACGCCACGGCAGCCAAGCGAATCGAGCACGAAGCCAATCGCGATTTTGAAACAAGCGCGCCGCGTGTGCGCGCGTTCGTACCGGCGCGTGGTGTTTTCTTTTCGTTGTTTGTTTGTTTCGGCGCATTGCTACGCTACAAGAAGGACGTGAGACATACAGAGGTCTCACGTTGCTTGTCTGTCACCAGCTCGGGTGCTAATTCGGTGAAAGAGATGAGCACCGGAGTGGGGTCATTAAGGTATCAGGAGCTTATTCTTCTTTTGCTGCTGCTGCTGCTGCTGCATACGGCTGATGTTGATGTAGAGCAGGGGTGGGGAACCTTTGTTCTGCCAAGGGCCATTTGGATATTTATTACATCATTCGCGGGCCATACAAGATTATCAACTTAAAAATTTGCCTTGTTATATTTGGTCAAACATTTAATTAACGCACCCGTAATGTGATGGCTGGAACTGCTTCTCTTTGGCGAGGCGTGTGATGTTAGCTGCTATTGATGATGTTGCTACTCGCAAATGCTTTTCCAAGTTTGCTTCTAGATTTATTGAATTTCGAGTCCCGCCTGCGGTTGCCTTGGCAGGGCCAGAGACCAAATGATTTCGCTGGCCTTATACGGCCCGCGGGCCTTATACGGCCCGCGGGCCGGACGTTCCCCACCACCCCTGATGTAGAGCATCAACTGTAATGTTACATCGAGGTGGTTTCAGTCAGATGATTGCAGTCAGGAGTAGCGGCGCGTATCGCTGCCATGGGGCCTCATTCATAGACATCTATGCGTGAGCTTATGGGCCTCTACGCAAGTCTATGGGTCTCTATGCGAGTCTATGGGTCTCTATGTGAGGCTATGGGTCTCTATGTGAGTCTATGCGTCTCTATGTGAGGCTGTGGGTCTCTATGCGAGTCTATGGGTCTCTATGTGAGGCTGTGGGTCTCTATGCGAGTCTATGGGTCTCTATGTGAGGCTGTGGGTCTCTATGCGAGTCTATGGGTCTCTATGTGAGGCTGTGGGTCTCTATGCGAGTCTATGGGTCTCTATGTGAGGCTTTGGGTCTCAGTGTGTGTCAGTCGATATATCTACGTGAGTCTATCAGTTTCTATGGGAGTATAAGGGTCTCTGTGCGAGCCTATGGGTCTCTATGTGAATCTATAGATCTCCGTGTGAGTCTATGGGTCTCATTGTAAGTCTGTGGGTCTCAGTGTGAGTCTATCGATCTGTCTTATTCTTCGTACGGCTGATGTTGGTTTTGCATGGAGGTGGTTGAGCCTGATCATTGCGTCAGGAGTAGCGGAGTGGCGAATCATCGCTGCTGTGATGATGATGTTGTTGATGATGATGATGTTGATGATGATGATGTTGACGATGTTGCCTCCTCCTCCTTGTTTGTGAGTCTGCCACTGTTTCGTCGTTACACGCCCAACGGATCTGCTGTGGGTGGCGACCACATTTTCCCGCACACTGCCGGAGAGATCTAAAATTTCCCTTCGTGCATCACGTTCCATTTGTTGTCCTTCCCCCGCACCTCCGATGTGCACGGTCGGCTACGTACGGCGCGAAAGAAGTCCAACTGACACGTGTGCATCAGGCACTGAAGCGTAGGTTGTAGGTTACAATACTTTTTCAATGTTTTTTGGGTAAGGCTGAAATATAAATATTTTAAAAGAAACACAATTGCATCTTATTTTAAACGAATATTGATCAACTTCATGTCCAAAGAAACTCGAAGGGATGAGGTTGTCACGAGGTGCACTTAACAACCCCGTTTCTTTAGAACTGATTTTTGTCCTGCCCCTGCACCTCCGAGTAGCACGGTTGGCTACGTACGGTGCGAAAGACGTTCAACATACATGCCAAATAACAAGAACAACAATAAGAACTCCCTTGAGGTAGTCAGAATCTCATTACTGAGTCTCTTTTATCGAAATGACCCTGCTACATTGGAATGTTGTATAATTATATTAATGAGTGATTGGCTTCACGTCTAAGGAAATTTGAAAAAACTGAAAAATGCCCCGTGCATATGATGAAGGGATAAGGTCTGCACAGATGGAGTCAATAATCTATTCCTGGCCACTGTGCAACCCAAGCATTATAGTACAGTACCTGCTATTCCCAGGCCGCCTCCTCTTCAATGAATAACCCTGCAATGAGTAGCTGCAACACTTACATGCAGAGCAACACGTTCACTTATCCAACATTTTTAAAAAATATAAATGTATGACTCAAATAAACATCTCAGATGCTGGAATGATAATAAGAAATTAATTGCAGTTTGCAAAACACAACTAAACTGTCAAGAACTGTAGTTTTATAATAAGTTAATTCGTTATAATTCACTATTTGGTGTTTCGTGTGTTCCTGTACCGCATTCATTTTCGTTCGTGCGATTAACTCTTTTTATAATTCTTTTGATTTCGTTGATTCGTTAAATTTATACAAATTCCCTCGTTGCGATAAATAATACTAATTGAAAAAAAGCGAGCTCTTCATGCAGTAAGTCGGCTGTCTGAGCTCAGCGTGTGCATGCTAATTACCGCTAATGAACTTTAACGAGAACTCCGCGTACGTGGGCGTTTGCGGCCGGGAGAGCGGTGAAATAAACACCGGCACACCCCCCCCTCCCCCCCATGCGATTAACAACGCCGACGACGAGCATTTGTATTCCGGACGACATCCGAATAGAAACGAAAAAGAAAACATTCTTGAGAATGTTATCCGACTAGAGAGATGATAAAAGATGTTGCTGCTGCCACAGCGCTGCGATGGTTGACACCGTGAACTTGCGATACGTTGGTCACGGTGGCGAGATGTTAACTACCTCGCATGGTATGCAGGATGTTCGTGGGTTCGATCCCAACCTCTAACCCTGTATGTTTGGAGTCTGCATGGACTCTCTATCCGTGGTCGAGTGGATTTTTCTACAGGTCCTCCAGTTTTTTTTCAATCCACATTTAGAATCGTGCGTTCAGACTCTTTGGCTGCTATACGTCTCCACATGACAAGCCACTTCCGTTGAGCTATCATTCGTGGCCAGGTCGCTGCCGAAAAAGAGCCAAGTAGCTCAGTGAGGCCAACCTTGTAAAAATAAAAAATAAAGTTAAATTTACTTCTTAGAGGTGGCCAGTTCGATTCGATCGTGCAGTGCTGTAGGTGAAACGATGGCCAAGTTTTCTAAATTACAACCACCCCTTGCCTCCTCCCTCTTTCCCCCTAGGTCAACTCAGACTTAAATGTGTACCTGTCATGAGCAGAGGCGGCCTGCCTCTGAGACGTGCCTTCACGAGGTGTGCGTAGGTGTCGTGGATGAGCGATCGTGTTGCAGCTACCACGCTGCTACTACGAATCCGGCGACCCGAGTTCCACTCCTGCCCACGCCCACTAACACCAGTCACGATTATGTGAACCGGTCATGGGCCTCCCCTAGGTCCACTCAGCCTCAAATGAGTACCGAGTGCGATGTGGAAACATTGCTGCCTGGGAGACAAAGGCGACCGGGCGTGGTGCTGCCGTGCCGACCTTCATAGGTGCTCGCTAACAGCACTTGCCCCAACAGTCTGTTAAGGCTATACGGGGGAGGGGTCTTTCAACCGTGGATAAGTCACTGCACTATGAACTCCGGTCACCTGAATATAATTTCCCGGCGACGGCCGCGAGCAACCCACGTGACCGACACTCCACGGCGAGACTTTTATCCATCAGCGGACCGACCTCACTGAAAACGACCGTCAGCCGTGCGTGGATCTACACCGCATTGACGTGCGTTCTTGCAGCAGCGGATCGACAAAGAGGCCGCGCACGGTGTGATGCTCCGTCGCAGCAGTCGGATTATGCCGATCGTCACCGCTGTCGACTGGAGGTTGACGGTGGGACCTCGTACAGAGAGGAGATTTTAAAAAAACGATAATCAATCACGCTGACAGGGTGAGTTAAGATAACTGATTTTTTTACCCTTCTATCTGGCAACAAAACTGACACCTTTTTTACAAGGAGTCATGTTTGCATAGACCACAATACCTGCAGCCATAATGCAAACAAAAAACATAACTCTGATAATATATGCACTGTCCTTGAAGTTGATTGGTCCACACCCGAGACAGCTTTCCTTAGAGCCTAGTCTCACATGGGTTGGACCAGATGACGCCAAAAGGTGAGTTAAGCCGGCCTTGCTTCTCGAACGCTATTTCTGGATCCACCTTCGTGTTTATAGTTTCCTGCCGATTTTTCCCCAAAAAACGAATTGGGTGACGCCAGCGACTGGCACCACGTGGCGCAAGCAGCTGCATCCAGCAAAGCAGGCGACAGCGAGCAGCGGAGCCTGTGGAGGTTTGGTTGGAATAGCTTCGGTGTCGTGAAGAAGGCAGCAGGGTGCACTTGAGCCCATCGGCTTGGGTGGATGAATAAAAATTAACCCGTAAAAACTATTTTTTTCACTATAAATCCTTTATATGCGTGGCATCGGTTTTATTTTATTATTATTTTCTGTTTTTCTTGAGTAAGAGTTTCATTTTTATCACATTGGTATTTTAAATTAAATATGAATAAAACATTTTCCTAAAAAGTGGAAAATTTAGGAAAAAAATTTTTCGCGAAAATAAATTGTCACGCACAACGAGTCTGTGTGCAAAATGTCAGCTCGATTGGATCACGGGAAGTGGGTTAAAAAACGACCGAAAGATTTGCACGGTCGTAAGCGTGCAAGCAAGTGAATTTAATATAAAGGATTTAAAAACAACAAAAGGCCACCACCGGCACCAGTTGCACTCGGAGTACAATAACTGTGCCAACAGAAGTCTTTCTCGGGAGAGTTGCAAAGTTTGGCTGTTTGGGACCAAGTTAGTTGATCTTGTCTGGGGTGGTGGTGGGGGTGTCAAGTTGGGGGGGTGGTGGTTAAGGGGGTGATGGTGCTGGGGATAGCAGCTGTGTTTTTGGCAGTTTTATCAATGCGAAAATTCGATGGCGAGGGTTGTTATTTTAATAAGTAAACACTACACCTGGCAGCCAGCCCCAACGAGTTAGTGATGTTGCGCATGGCCTCCCACCCCCCCCTCCCCGAACGCACGCACGCACGCTCTGGGGAAGGAACACGCCACAACGGCGGGGTCTGCGTACTCCCTGAACACCTCGTACCAGGCGCGTCGACACAATTCATCAATAAAATTAGATTTTTTTTTCTCACACGCTCGCGCGTCAAGTGAGAATCGATTAATTGCCGTCCATGCAAAGCAATACGCAGAAGCTACACGCTAATTTAAGATTTGGGCTGACGCAGCAAACAATGTTGTAATTTTAAAAAAGGGACAGCAACGCTGAACACAATAACAAACGAGACGGCATAACCGAGGAAATGATCTATTATTCATTCTCGTTTCGAATTGCGCGCTCGGTGAGTTGTTATATAACCATGAGGGGGGATCGACTGGCGCATCAGTCAGCTGTGAGTAGGTGGGGGCACATCGCATAGACCTTCTCGAGGGGTGGTTCTTCATTCCTACTTTGCTTGGGCAGATAGTAACTCGAGTTAACTCGCGTCAAGGAGCATAAACAATCATCACGCAAACTCCAGTCATCCTCGCAGCAGTGGCGTTTTGCTGCTGGGCCATCGAGCAAAGTCGGTGGCCACCGCATCGCGCGGCGCTTTCGGAAGCGCTTCTGCGGCCGTCTGGAACGCTCGTCCTGCCGATGTTAGGAAGCCACTGAGAACTATGACACTTTTAAATCATCATCTATATTGACAAAATCATTTATTTAAAAGTGATTTGTGTTTAGTTCGTTGTCCTCCCACAGCACATCCGATTAACACGGTTGGCTACATACGGTGCAAAAGAAGTTCAACATACAACCACATGCAAACGTTGCCGCAACGTTGGCATGTTTATTGGGGCAACAGTCGCTGGACAACTGAAATCGGTACAAAAAAAATCGAGCTATTTTTCCGAGTTTAACACGCAGGCTTTTACGACCAATAGTATCCACAACAGAGGCTTATTTCAAAATCTAACCCAAATAAACCTCTGTGGCTACATTTCCGAGTTACTTACCGGTCATCGTCAGTGGGGCGGGTCACTCGATGTAAAAAAAAACATGTTTTCGGCACCTACGTATTCGTGCAATTTAGTTGCTAATCGACACGTTTGTGCCGCGGTGGATCTGCTCGCCTATGATCGCGACGCCGGAGTCCAGGCCAACTCGCTCGGCGAACTCTTGCGAAAAAATCCCCGGCTCCAGCGTGTGGGCTCGAGGCCGAATTGGCTGTCCACCGGTGTTTTCCAAAAAGCAAAGGGAATTGAGTCGGAGGGGGGTTGGTTCAATGTCCACTCAAATTGACTGCGACGGTGGCCTGAGACGAGATCACCACGATGCACTCGGTCATCAGTAAATGCCGATGCGGTTTGTGTTGTTGTTAATTGTTGGACAACGTACAAACGATCTCCGTCTTCTTACCCGCTTGTGCGTACGTACGTACGTTGGACTTCTTTCGCACCGTACGTGGCCAACCATGCTAATCGGATCAGCGGGAGAAGGGGCGACGAAATCCACACAAAGAGCAGTTCTAAAGAAATGACTTTTCAATCTTGGTTTCAAAATCGCGCATTTCCGGTGGCTTCCTGGGCCACGTTCTTCGCGCGTTGTTTGGAACTTCGGGTCGGAAGGGAAACTCTCTCTCTCGAGAGAGAGAGAGCGGTCTCAACCCCTTGCGCGCGCTTACCGAACCGGAGGATCGGACGAATCCTCCTCCTCCTCCTTGTGCCCGCTCAGCCATCCCTGCTGTGCCCCCCCGCCCTCCCCGCCCCCCAATCCGCTTATTCATGTCAAGGCGGCACGACCCCCCCCCCCCCCCTTGCACCACCTGCCCGCTGCCGTGCGCACCCTAATGACTCTCGCGGGATAAACGAGCGCAAGCAGCGGCGTAGCGGCCGATTTCCTCTTCAACAACTTTATTTATTACCCCCCCCACCCACAGCTATAACCTGAACCGCGAGCCTGCGCCAAACTCGCGCTGCCAAACGACCGCGGCGCGCTGCCAGCCCGAATCCGAGACAGGTTCCAGACGCTGCCCAGACTCCCATCGGCGCCGTGAATTGGCGGCGAGCCCCCAACTTTGTTTTGCTCGTTAGGCGACTTCACGAGCGAGAGGTCCTCTGCCGCCCGGCAATCCACCGACTGTCTTCCCTCCCGCTTGTATTGGGGCTCGCGCTGTTGGGGTCACGAGATTAATTGAGATCTGATTTGTATGTGTGTGTGTATGTATGTTGAGGGCTTCGAAGTGCACCAAGCCTGGCACAGGCGCCGTGGTGACGTCACCGTCGCTTTGTGGTGAATTACAGGTACTGGTATTGTGTGTTGAACTTCTTTCGCACCGTACGTAGCCAATCGGGGAAGGGACAACAAACTAAACACAATAAGCAGTTTTAAAGAAACGAGTTCGTCAATCTGGATGAGTTCAAAGTGCACAGTTTCAATGACTTCCTAACACTGCAAGGAAGAGCGTTCCAGACGGACATCCAAAACGCCGCGCGATGCGGCGACCGCCCTGCGTATGGCAGCGGCGTGGGAAGATGATGTCATAGAACTACTTCGGAAGCCACATCGATTGAACTCTTCATCCAGACTTGGGCCACGACCCTTCACTGTTTTACTTGGTGATGTCGCGTTGGCGGTGTTGCACAACCACAATGAAGATAAAAAAAAACTCCCTCTCTCGTTTAAGGCAGACGTCTTGACGGAATGCGTTGACATTTTTCAGAGATGGAATTTAGCCAAACAAAGTGAAAAAATAAACAAACTGTGCAGTCCAGAACCCGATTTAATCAAGGGCGGCTGAAGAAACCTCGAATCGAACTCAGGCTCTCAGTTTCGCTGGCTCGGGGTGACCCTGGCACGTGGGGTCCGCCAGGACACTTCGGCCATCAGCTCATGAACCTCGCAGGCACGCACAGACAAAGCCACATTTACCACTTTGGGGGGGGGGGGGGCAATGCTCCCCCCTCCCCCTAAACTGGACATCTTTATTAATTTAATTCATATAATTAACGTAGGAAAAAATAAATAATAAAATATTTCTAATTAATAAAATCGTTAGTATTACTTCTATTATTTCTATTATTATTTCCATTATTTTTATTTTATTATTTATTTTTACCCACGTGACTTTACCGAAAAAAACTAAGAGTATGAATCCTTGCAGTCACGAAATCTTCAAATCTAGAATTATATAATTAATTTATTTTAATTAAGATGAAAATACATTAATTCTATGCACCCGCGATTCATACTGCGAGGGACAAAGCGAAATGCCTCTCTCCCCCACCCAAATATCGAAGTCGAACTCCGCCTATGGGGGTCTCGGTATGGCGCGGCGCACATTGTAAATCTCCACGCAAGTGAAACCCCCCGATGGGGGTAACAACATCGACAACAGCAACAAACAACAACAACAACAAAACCCCATCTCGCAGATGACCGCGGCGCGATTTGCCGGAACTAACGACCTTCTCGTGCCGACCGAAGGTAAAGTCGCCACCCGCGTGCCGCAGGTGAAGAGAAAGCAACATTGTCGATGATTCCCCGGAGGGAATGAGAGAATGTGTTCCCACCCCGCCCTGCCAGAGAAGAAAGGTCGTTCTCTTGTGTCCGTGGTGATCCGCGCTAGACCATGTCGGGGTGGGTGGGGGGGGCAATCTGCAAATGCGTTCTTAACGCGCCATCTGTGAAGTCATCTTGATGTTGTTCATAACGATTGCGATTATAAGGGTATTAATTCTAGATTTGAAGCTTTCGTGACTGCAAGAATTCATACTCTTAGTTCTTTCGGTAAAGTCACGTCGGTAAAAAATGAAATTAAAATTTATAAAAATAAAACAATAAAAATCACGACGTTTCGGAGGCAACACAGGACCGGGGCTTGTGTTGCAACACACAGGACGGGGGCTTGTGTTGCAACACAGGACGGGGGGGCTTGTGTTGCCTCCGAAACGTCGTGATTTTTATAGTTTTATTTTTATTAATTTTAATTACATTTTTTACCTACGTGACTTTACCGAAAGAACTAAGAGTATATTATAAGGGTAGCCAACATCATTAACGTGATCGTGTTCATCGGTGCAAGAACTACGCGCGTGTACGGCCTCGTTTTTGTTAGTCCACTGCTGGATGAGCCCCCCCCCCCCACTACGCCGTGTCGATCGTGAGGGTTGTTTGACCATACTTCACCACGCTGGTCAGTGCGGGTTGGTGAAACGCAGGGACGAGATGACTCCAGATCCGGTGTTGATGTTACATTGCCACACTGATTTATAAATAGTGCGCTACGTGTTCGCGATCTTCCGCGATGCTACACGAGCTTTAACATTCACTTATGACAACAACAACAACGACAACGACAGTAATAACAACAATACGAGGAATGTGTTTTATTCATTTAGGAAACCACCAGCGAGTCTCGAGACCGATTCTGGAGGATGCTGCTGCCTTGGAATATTGGCCAATTTTACGGAATGAGTGAGTGTCTTCACGCGCATGAGAAGGGATACGCTCTGCCCAGGTGGATTTAACAATCTATCGCCGTCTTTGATCGCAAAGCACGATGTCTACACGTTGGCTCACTCTTGCCCTCCTCCAGGGAGACAAATGAGTGTTTCAGTAATCTGAGGCTAGGTAAGGGGCCGTCCATAAATGACGTCACGCGATGTTGGACGATTTTTGACCCCCCTCCCCCCCTTTGTCACACGGCGTCACAAAATGTCAGACCCCACCCCCTCAAATATGACGTCACAAAGCTCTGCCCCCCCACCCCCCAAAAAAAACATGCTTCAAATAGCTTTAAACTATTGTCATTGTAGTGCGCATTTAATATGTCGCTGCACTCTGATGTTGTAGGGCGAAAACATTTATTAAAAAGTATATTTAATTAAGTAGAACGCGTTGTCTATATTTATTTAAAGTTGCGCATTTTGATGTGACGTCACATTTCTCAACCCCCCCCCTCTCGTCACACATCGTCACAAATGTCTGACCCCCCCCCCCCTAGGTGCGTGACGTCATTTATGGACGGCCCCCAAGGCGGTCATACTAAAAAAATTGTCAAGAGAAAGAGCGTCAACCCAAACAATGAGATCTTTCTATCATCCCAGTGAGAGAAAACACCCCCCCAACCCCCCACAAAAAAACACACACACGGCACACACTCCGCTATGTCCAATTAACCTGTCACCGATCGACGTGTCAAGGCTGTGTAATAATCATAAGCGGCAGCAGCAGCAATCCGCGGCGCGTCACGGCGCTCAATTGAGATGCCTCTGAGCTGGAGGCGGCCCTGGGGATATCGGAACGCTGAGTCGGCGAAACCGCCCCGAGCCAACGGCCTGAATCCGAGACAAAAGCCGGGGTCCTCTCGATTGAACAAAACACATTTTTTTATGAGTTTTAGCACCGCATTTTGTGTTTATTTTTGTTTAGCCCCGCCCCCCCTCCTCCCAATACGTTCCATTCATTGGCTACCACATTCTGATAAGCTCCCCCCCCCTCCCCCTTAACTTGTATTTAAGAGCTTGCATCTTGGAATCCCTGCCTCACTTGATACAGCAAATCTGGCTGTGACGGTCCCACCTGATGACGGAGACTTGTGTTGCCTCCGAAACGTCGTGATTTTTATTATTTTATTTTTATTAATTTTTATTTCATTTTTTACCTACGTGACTTTACCGAAAAAAACTAAGGGTATGAATCATTGCAGTCACGAAAGCTTCAAATCTAGCATTTATTTTTGTTGTTATTTTTTTGTTCTTCGCACGCGCACCTTGGCTTACGTACGGTGCGAAAGAGGTTCAAGGTGCGTACGTCATCGGTAGCGCGTGACGGTTCCCACCAGATGGTTGCACAATAAACGGCGAGCACTGTACGTTGAACAAACGACCGGCGATCCTGAGTATGCTGCTGCCGCTGATGAGGCATTGGCAGTGGCGCACGAGCACGAAGGGAAATAAGTAATATTTTAAAAACTTTTTTTTAAAACACGCTTTAATGAAATGTACTAGCAATGGAAGATATCCACGACTTCAGGAAGTGGCCCCGAAGCTTGACCTAACGTAATGGGCCAATTACAGCCAACGTCAGTTGAGCGTGGACAATTAGAGCCAAGCCGAAACATAACATATAATAAATAATGTTTTATAATGTGTTTGTTTTTTTATTTTTTATGATAGAATATAGTATTGTCATCAGTATGACGTAAGTATACCAAGTTTGCAGTCGATACCACATTGGGAAGTGGGTAAAAATTGAGTTAGAAGATTTGGGGATACAACAACAACAGACAGAGTTAATAAAAAGCGTGTAATAATAAAAAGGAAACACCTCAACAAAGTGTGCGTGTATGTTGAACTTCTTTCGCACCGTACGTAGCCTATCGTGCTGATGGGAGGTAATTTGGCAATGACAATGTATGCGGCCTTAAAAGTAAAAAGGAAAAAGCAAGTAGAGAAGAAACAACGTTTCAAGCAATGGTCCTTCTTCATCAAACATTGTCGGAAACGTCACAGCACATGCAAGGGGAAGAGGGCCATCGCTCGAAACGTCGCCTAGTGTACATTTTTCTTTTGTGGGCTCATTAAACGTTGCTTTGCAGTCAATTCGACTCATCCCAGCTCTGGGAATTGAACCTTTCGGTTTGATTGACGTGCGGAGAACAGTCTCCACAGGACACGTGAAAGGCGTGGGTAGAGAGAGAGGGGATCGAGACGACTTCTGCTTGTGTGTCTGTCTGTGTGTGTCCGTGTCTATGTTTTTTGGAAGAACGTAATCAACCAGGTGGGCTGTTGACTGTTGTGTTGGCCGACTCTCTGTGTTGTATTGCATTGTATTTCCAAGTTTACTATGTTGGTTTTCTCATTCATTTGTACCTGATGTTGGTTGCTTGTGTTGTAATCGAAACGTCGCATTCTATTATTATATTTTATTTATTTCCACGTGACTTTACCGACAGAACCAAAGAGTAAGGTAGCAATCAATGCATACATCACGGTTCGCATTCGTGCCGACGTTTGACGCACGTTGGTTTTTCATCTGAGTCTTTCTAATTAATACGGAGAGCGCCCCTCCCCCACCACCCCCACCACCCCCACCCCCTGTTAAGATGCTAAGCGTCTGCTTGGTTAGCTAAGGCCAAGCTGCCGCCAATCGCCGAAGCTCTTGGGACAGAACGCCCGGGTCTCCATCTCCCCCGAGCAACTAAATATAAACTGGGGGCAATCAATAGGCAGGTGTTTTTGTGGTGTTTTCCGTCAATAGGGCCAAATCACATCCCAAACATTTCAAAGGGAATAACTGACCCCCCCCGCCCTCCCACGCACCTACCCCTTCCAAACAGCCATCACGGGAACAAATTAGCACATTCTCAAAGCGGGTCAAAAGCAGCAGGAAAAACACCACCTCGGGCCAGAAGCTTTACGAAATTTTTTAGGCTGTCGCCATGGAAATATAAGAAGTGATTTACCTCTCTCTCTCTCGTTTACTCTCCCTCCCTCGTTTCATATGCACCCTGATTTCGATCGCGTTCTCTCTCTCTCTCTCTGTGTGTGTGTGTGTCTGACGTTTGGAGTGATTTCACATGCGACATGTCCGGAAATCCACCCTCTCATGTGATAATATATTTTTGGCAAGGTGTACAAACCAGCACTCACTCGCGCTCTCTCTCTCTCACTCACGCTGTTTCTCTCACTCACGCTGTTTCTCTCTCTCACGTTCTATCTCTTGTTCTTAACTCTCTCTCACGCTTTCTCTCATCTGGCTCACCAGAACATGGGGTGTCCGCGGCTCAACTCAATGTTCCGGCTTTTGGGGTCCATTTAGGAGACTGGAGGTGCCTTTTTACAAGGTGCCTTACCTGGAAAATAAGGGCCACAATCTTGCAAACTTCGTCTGTGCCCAAGCAAAGATGGCACAGTTTACGAGACCAGGAAAAAGATGCTGCAAGGCGAAACTGACGGCTGCCCTGCGGTGACAATGTTCAGGGCCCTGCTCAAGGCACGGCTAGAGGCTGGAGCACGACGCACACACCACTCCAATGCCGGTAACGCGCGCGCGGCTCTTCGAACGGTGGGGGGGAGGGGCAGTCAAGGCCTCTGCACCGGCGGAAACGGAATGCTGCATTTGACTTTCTAACGAGATCATTTGTCGAGCGTGGCATGCGTGACGACGCGATGTTTGTGTTGCCGTGGGCAGTTGTCTTGCGACGTGAGGCTGCCGTCGATGTGACTCGTATCGAAATCGGCTCCAGTGCTTTTGCTGCTGGCAGCAATAAAAGTGGTTTAAAAGTCAAAAATCTCTCTCTCACTCACGCTCTCTCTCACTTACTCGTAATCCCAACACACCTCTTTACACTTTGATGTCGGAGTGTCCCGCTTTTTACCAAGTGGGAGAACACGCCAATGCAATTCAAAGGGTGTGCCAGATTTTGAAGCCAATTTTACTTGCATTATCCATTAAAGCAATTTCCCCCAAGCATTATTATCTATTTTTGCTTAAAAATACCCTGTAGGGCATTTACGTTTGCATACAAAGGGAATACTATTTTAAAAAAATTCAGTGCAATTGCATAGTCTTGCTCCATTGCTCGCCACGTATGTCTCCCCGTGGCGAGATGTTAACTACCTCGCCTGGTATACAGGAGGTCGTGTGTTTGATTCCGACCCTGACGCCTGCTGTATATTTGGAGTTTGCGTGTCTCTCTCTCCCCGTGGCGAGATGTTAACCACCTCGCCTGGTGCGCAGGAGGTCGTGGGTTCGATCCCGACCCTGAAGCCTGCTGCTGTATATTTGGAGTTTGCGGTGTCTCTCTCCCGGTGATCCGCGCGGATTTTTCTCAGGGTCGTCCGGTTTTTACCCTCCACATTTAGAATGAACATCACGCGTTTAGAGTGCTCGGCTGCTGTACATTTCCACACGATGATGATACGCCACTTCGCTGAGCTATCATTTTTGACAGTCAGATCGCTTTTGAAAAATAGCCGTATAGCTGAGTGGGTCCTTATCTTTTAAAGAAAAAACAAATGTTTACGATTACACGTGCCGCCTGCTTCATAGCGGACGTTAAAAGTCCACGTGGTGTCCTTCGCGTCAGAAATTCACATTTCACCAAATAAGAAAATGACACGGCAATTTGAAGTCCTCATGTGGGATGATTGTACACGGCGCACTCGTGCCCCGGGTCACCTGCAAATGAGACTCCTCCTGGTCTCCTGCGATCTCAGAGTCAGAGTCACAATATTCATTGCCCTCGCCCGGTTCAACAAAACACACACTTTGAACGAGTCGGGCAACACGAACAAGGCAGCACTACGAACACGGCACGACCAGGGTCTGTCTGTCTGTATGTACGTTGGAATTCTTTCACACCGTACGTAGC
This sequence comes from Lampetra fluviatilis, assembly GCF_964198595.1. NCBI lineage: Eukaryota > Metazoa > Chordata > Hyperoartia > Petromyzontiformes > Petromyzontidae > Lampetra > Lampetra fluviatilis. Next base: position 12,978,877 of record NC_136288.1, read on the forward strand.
CGACCGTGCTCATCGAAGGTGCGGGCAAGGACACGTTGGCAGACAATGCGCCAGCACGGACCAAGATCAAGAAGGGGGGGTGGGAACAAACAAATAAATAAATACATTCACTGAACTGGTGCCTGGAATCACGACAAGGCCCAGGGTGGTGGCTCGCTCCGTGGGTCCAACACCACACCACCACCACTAGGTCCCACGCCACCATCACCACTAGGTCCCACACCACCACCACCAGGTCCCACACCACCACCACCAGGTCCCACACCACCACCACCACGAAGTCCCACACCACCACCACCAGGTCCCACACCACCACCACCAGGTCCCACACCACCACCACCACTAGGTCCCACACCACCACCACCACTAGGTCCCACACCACCACCACTAGGTCCCACACCACCACCACCACTAGGTCCCACACCATCACCCCCACGAGGTCCCACACCACCACCACTAGGTCCCACACCACCACCACTAGGTCCCACACCACCACCACCACTAGGTCCCACACCACCACCACCACTAGGTCCCACACCACCACCACCACTAGGTCCCACACCACCACCACCACCACTAGGTCCCACACCACCACCACCACTAGGTCCCACACCACCACCACCACTAGGTCCCACACCACCACCACCACCACTAGGTCCCACACCACCACCACCACTAGGTCCCACACCACCACCACCACTAGGTCCCACACCACCACCACCACTAGGTCCCACACCACCACCACCACTAGGTCCCACACCACCACCACTAGGTCCCACACCACCACCACCACTAGGTCCCACACCACCACCACTAGGTCCCACACCACCACCACCACTAGGTCCCACACCACCACCACCACTAGGTCCCACACCACCACCACCACTAGGTCCCACACCACCACCACTAGGTCCCACACCACCACCACCACTAGGTCCCACACCACCACCACCACAAGGTCCCACACCACCACCACTAGGTCCCACACCACCACCACCACTAGGTCCCACACCACCACCACCACAAGGTCCCACACCACCACCACCACTAGGTCCCACACCACCACCACTAGGTCCCACACCACCACCGCCACTAGGTCCAACACCACCACCACCACCAGGTCCCACACCACCACCACTAGGTCCCACACCACCACCACCACTAGGTCCCACACCACCACCACCACAAGGTCCCACACCACCACCACTAGGTCCCACACCACCACCACCACTAGGTCCCACATCACCACCACCACCAGGTCCCACACCACCACCACCACTAGGTCCCACACCACCACCACTAGGTCCCACACCACCACCACCACTAGGTCCCACACCACCACCACCACTAGGTCCCACACCACCACCACCACCAAGTCCCACACCACCACCACCACAAGGTCCCACACCACCACCACTAGGTCCCACACCACCACCACCACTAGGTCCCACACCACCACCACTAGGTCCCACACCACCACCACCACCACCACAAGGTCCCACACCACCACCACCAGGTCCCACACCACCACCACCACTAGGTCCCACACCACCACCACCACTAGGTCCCACACCACCACCACCACTAGGTCCCACACCACCACCACCACAAGGTCCCACACCACCACCACTAGGTCCCACACCACCACCACCACTAGGTCCCACACCACCACCACTAGGTCCCACACCACCACCACCACCAGGTCCCACACCACCACTAGGTCCCACACCACCACCACTAGGTCCCACACCTCCCCCACTAGGTCCCACTCCACCACCACCACTAGGTCCCACACCACCACCACCACTAGGTCCCACACCACCACCACCACCACCAGGTCCCACACCACCACCACCACAAGGTCCCACACCACCACCACTAGGTCCCACACCACCACCACCACTAGGTCCCACACCACCACCACTAGGTCCCACACCACCACCACAAGGGTGCACACCACCAGGTCTCACACCACCACCACCACTAGGTCCCACACCACCACCACTAGGTCCCACACCACCACCACCACTAGGTCCCACACCATCACCACTAGGTCCCACACCACCACCACCACTAGGTCCCACACCACCACCACTAGGTCCCACACCACCACCACCACTAGGTCCCACACCACCACCACTAGGTCCCACACCACCACCACTAGGTCCCACACCACCACCACCACCATCTCACACTAACTCGCTTCTTTGCACCTTTGGTTTGCACAAACATTGTACATTCTAAGGCTTTCATCGTCTCTGCTCTCAGGTTCCCCCTGCCACCCCACAGCCCCCCCCCCCCCCCCGCACATACCCCCCCTCCCCGCACATACCCCCCCTCCCCGCACAACCCCCCCCCCCCTCTGCCCCCGGCAGCGGCGAATGACAGCAACAAGAAGAGCGAGGCGATGGGGAAGATCCGTCGATTGCGCATAATGACGGCGTTCAGTTTAGAACAGCCGGGGGGGGAGGGAGGGGGAGATGAAAGAGCGAGAGCTCGTCGCGGTTTTGAGATGCCTTCCTCGCGGGAAGATGAGGAGGGCAGGGGTGGGTGGGTGGGCGGGGGAGAGGGAATGGGGTTGGAGCGACGGAGCGAACGCGCGACTCACTCCCCGTCAACACGCACGCGGCTGCACCCTCATGCCCGCCGCGCGAGCGCTGTCTGCAATTCCGAGGGCTTCCCCTGCGCCGAGCGCCTCTCGCTGCACGACAGCTCCGAATTCCGTCACGGCCTCAGACGGAGCGCCGCCTCGGCCAACAACAACCGAAATCACCCGAAGGCCACAAAAAAACGAAAGGCTTCTAGATTTGAAGCTTTCGTGGCTGCAAGGATTCATATTCTTAGGTTTTTTTCGGTAAAGTCACGTAGGTAAAAAATTTAAATTAATATTAATTTCTAGATTTGAAGCTTTCGTGACTGCAGGGATTCATGTTCTTAGGTTTTTTTCGGTAAAGTCACGTAGGTAAAAAATTAAAATTAATAAAAGTAAAATAAAAATAAAAAAAAATCACGACGTTTCGGAGGTATCACAAGCTTCCGTCTTCAGGTGGAACTGTCACAACACGATAGCTGTTCCCACTTGATACAGCTATCGCGCTGTTACAGTTCCACCTGAAGACGGAAGCTTGTGTTGCCTCCGAAACGTCGTGATTTTTATTTTATTTGTATTTTACTTTTATTTTTTCACCTACGTAACTTTACCGAAAAAACCTAAGAAAACGAAAGGCTCCCCCCCACCCCCTACGCCGTTGTGGCCTCGACAAAAGTGTTGGGGGCAAGCGGCGTTGTCGAGTTAGCGCGTGTGAAGGTCGGCACGGCACACGTGCGCGGGTGGGTTGCCAACACCGCACCGAGTAGCTCTGCTGGATAAAGACCTCCCACCCACCACCACCCCCCAAGCTGTCTCCATGTGTCACCGTCTCGCGACGCAGCGATCCGTCTACCGCTTGCACGCGAGCTCATTTATCTTTGAAAACAAAAACACCCCTGGGGTGATTGCAACACTAAGCACGATGAGTGCACACGCTGGCAGCAGCGACAGGATCTAGCAGAAGGAAAGAAGCGATGGCGAGACGCATCAACAACAGCACCACTGGCTCGTAATGACACCTCGCCGACGGCCATGATGCAAGCAATATAAGCCCGTGCATTAAATGTGGCTATTATCCGTTCGCATCTGAATAGTGGATACTGTGATCACCTCCCTCGTACCGGCACCGAGAGGCCGAGATGAACATTTCACTTCACGCCTCGTTTGCAAAAGGAGACAAACGTAGCCGCGTAATGAGTGGCCCTGTTAAAAGCCGAGCTTTTGTTTGGGTTAAATTAACCCCCCACAGCACAAAACGTGGCCCAGAGGTCAGAATGTCCAGCCGGCACCGCCTGAGGTCGCGAGTTTAAATCCGGGGTTCTGCCGTCCGTGATTAAACTGGTTTCCCACGTATAGTGAGTTCACAGTCTCAGCCTGGTCACCAATGACTGGACATGAAGCCATCGCAAAGTTACTAGACTTCGTTTAGTTTTTCCAAAAAAATTTGAGAGGGAGAAAAATCCAGCTCTGTGAATGAATACTAACTTGCCGTTTTGACGACCACGTGACAGACATTTATACTGTGGGACGTGTGGATAAGAGGTCACGTGAGGACATCTCAGAGGTTGTTCTGTGACATCACTTTGGGGGCCGTCCATAAATGACGTCACGCACCTAGGGGGGGGGAGATGTCAGACATTTGTGACGATGTGTGACGAGGGGGGGGGGTTTGAGAAATGTGACGTCACATCAAAATGCGCAACTTTAAATGAATATAGACAACACGTTCTACTTAATTAAATATACTCTGTAATAAATGTTTTCTCCTACAACATCAGAGTGCAGCGCCACATTAAATACGCACTACAATGACAATAATTTAAAGCGATTTTAAGCATGTTTTATTCTTTTTTTGGGGGGGAGGGGGGCAGAGCTTTGTGACGTCATATGGGGGGGGGGTCTGACTTTTTGTGACGCCGTGTGACATCATTTATCGACGGCATGACATCATTTATGGACGGCCCCTTTCCACCGGGACGCTCCCTATGTAACCGTACGATATATGTTTGTTGAACTTCTTTCGTGCCGTACGTATCCTACCGTGCTGATCGGAGGCGCGGGTCACACCTGGCTGCCTTTGTCTCCCCAGTGCTGACGAGTACACACCGAATCAGCTACTTATGTAAGACTCATAAATACCTGATGGCCTAGGAGAGCAGTTCAAATTATTGGTCACGAGCGAGAATCGAACTCGCCTCGCCGGGTTCTTCGCGCAGTACCATGACCGCCGCAAACAAAGACAAAGATCCCCCGTATAGCCTTAACAGACTGCTGGGGCAAGCGTTGCTAACAAATGCACTACTTCGCACACCCGCACAAGCGCGCCACAACGCAACGGGACGATAGCAGGCGGCTCAGGTGACCATGTTCCGCTCCATGAACATCAAATCTTTCATGTAGCGCGACTTACATTAATCTCCCATCTCAAAGTGTAAAGGCGACCCTTTAAGAGCCGCCGTCAGTGGACCGCCGCGTAACCCGTGGGTCAGAGCGCAGTGGCAGAGTGCTGCTGACACTGCGCGTTGGAATCCGGGTTTCAGCCACGCGGGATAAACGCGGTAGTAGATGCATTACCGGAAACGTTCCGCGTCAAGCGATAACCGCGGTTCTGCGAGCAATTTGAGCCAATATACATCACGGAGAATTTCGTTTGCGCTATAAAAAGCTGAGATGAGGCTACGCCACCGCATTACCGTATCATTCCGCGCGTGTACCCAGAATTCCCATTGTAGCTCAGCTCAAAAAAGTAGTTCGACGTCGACCGCTCAGAAACCGCGTAGTAACGGTGCGCGTACCACGTGGAGCGCAGAGTGTTACCTGGTAGAAGAACCACGAGAGATAGAAAAGGCGTTGTGTGAACGCCGCGAGTAAAGCGAGGCCTTACCGCACGACGAGGTGGTGGTCGTAGCTCGGTCTCAATGAATCACCGCATGCAATTTTAATTTCGATTTTCGCAAAAAGTTGGCTCATTCTGTATCCTAGAATTAAGCATTTTGGCTTCACTGGCAAACGACGGGGAAAAAAATAATCTTTGCAGGGCAATTTAAATATGTGCTGCCCCAAGTGTGGCTAACGAAAAAGGTCAAGTCAAGTTGATTTGTTTAACTGCATGAGAGTGCAAGAGACGAGAATAAGTCTCATTTACAAGAGGTCAAGCGAAGCGAACTCGTAATAAAAGTCCCGTGACATCCAAACACCTCCATTCCCCGACACAGGGTGATGCACCGCTAGCCGCGAGCATTTCCCAAACGTAAATTGCTTGATCTCTGAGCACGGCACCGACAGTATGAACGTAATTGAGGAAAATTATAAATTCTCCAGCGATAATTTGTTCCGCAGGAGGCACATTGATTCACAGGACGAGTGGCGGTGGTGCCGCTCGGTTTAGATTTTTATTTCAGTTTAGTTTTATAAACAGCATTTGCATCCTTCATGCAAATTGCATCTCGCACAATGGTTGAGGAACCACAGACAAAGCTGGAAGGCAGCAGCCAGGCAGTGATCCGGCGCTACCAACAATTGCCCAAGTTCTGCAGCCCTCTATATATATCAAGATGTTTTCACACATTTAAATATTTTTTCGAGTAAAAACTCCCCCCCCCCCCCCTACTAAAGAGGCCATCGCAATACTTTGCAGTATGAATTAAACGACGGTAGTCCTACCGATACAATCGATGGGCAGCACTGTATACAATCGTACAGATGGAACGGATGGAGATTCGGCCCGTAATTTTCCGCACCGCCCTCTCCGAGCAAGCTGGGGTTCGTCACCTCGAGGCTCACGGGAAGGCGAGTTTCGTAATCATTCGTGCAATCCACCAACCTTTAGCCTCCACGGTGCGGGATAACGGGCCACAGATAATCGCCACCACCGGTGCGTGGCTGGGGTGGAGTCACGTGTCTTGCTCTGGTAGCGAGCTCTAATCTGCCTGCTATGCAGGAGGTCTGTGCGTTGGAACCTCGGGTTGGTCACGTGTGTTTTTTTTCTTTCCTTTTTCTCAGGGGGGTCTCCCTCCGGGTTTTTTCCCTCCGCACTTTTGTACGCGGGCGCGCGCGTGTATGTCGAACTTCTTTCGCACCGTACGTAGCCGACCGTGCTAATCGGAGGTGCTGTTGACTTCACTCGGATTATTTGGCTGCTACGTGCGCCAAAAGCCACGTCGACGATGAGCTACCCTATGTGACCAGGTCGCCTCTGATTAAAAAAAGAGGGCAAAGATAGTAAATCCGGTGCTCGTGCGATTCTTGGGTTCAAGTAGCGGTCAAACTAGAGGTGACAGTGTGAGGGGGCAGGGAGAGAGATGGGGGGGGGTGTTGAATCCACTTTCTCCTCTGATGGAAAAAACGTCTCGGTGCACGGTGCATCGGGTTTGATGGCCCTGGTCGAATGTCAGCGGCTCGCGAGCGAGAGAGAGTGACAAACGCCCCTTGGCCGTCTATTCATCTCTCCGTGCACATCCGCAGCGTCTGGCATTCGTCGAGACGTTTCTCACAGACGTCACGGCAAAAAAATGTAAATGTTACAAACGGCCGTTTGAGAATGCTACGTATACTCGGCGTCTACGTGCGCGCATTATGCTGGTAGGAGCCACCTGGTTCCACCAGCGCACAGGGGATTATTGTGCCCGTCCGTCCGTCGTGCATCCAAAAATGGGAGGGGTGGGGCTGGGTGGAGAAGGGAGGGTGGGGAGGGGCTGGGTGGGGAGGGGCTGGTCACCCCGTGGTGCCCTTATAAAACTCAACGTTTAAACCTACTCACGCCGGCTTGTGCCCGCACTCACAGTCGGGCATATTTGCGGAATACACCACGCCGCCGTTGACCCTGGCCATTGACCGAGCAACCCAACGTTCCTACCAGCTCCCTCCGCAGGAATGTGTTCGTGCATTCAACCGTTGTGTTCGCTTGAGGAAGTATTTCATTCGCTCCCCGTGTTCGACGCGAGTCTTGTGGCACGGTGTTGGTTGACCGGGCGGTGGTGGCTATAAATTACGTTTTCTGCCTTGGGATATTCAGCCAATTGTATTCATATGTTTGGCCAATTCCAGCTCTTCTAAAACGTCTAGCCTGTGTGGAAGAGTAGGCCAAATACGATCTCGTGGAAGCCTTCCTGCCAGCAGTGACGTAGGAAATCACTTGCAGGGCTGCACCTTTACCGTTGCCTTACAATTCCCACATCCAAAATATATTTTTGAAACACCCTTTACGTTATTTTTTTTTATTCCCTTAATCATCTGTTTATCTCGGAGTGATTTCATTTTCCTCTTGTGGTAATTTTTTCCCCCCCGAACCATCTTTCAGGAAAGCTCAGCTCGGATTTTTTAATCATAACTCCAGGGGCCACGATTTCTAATCGGGTTTTTATTTTTTAATTGACGAGATATGATTGATACAAAGCACGCTGGACAAAGCCTTCGGGATTCAATGAACCAATCAGGGTTTCAACCCTCGGAGACGAGGCAAGCCCAAGCATCTTCCGCTGAGCCACCAACCAAATAAGCGTTCATTACATAAGTCGAAAGGGGAAATAACTTCCGTTATTTTTTACGATGAGGACCTAGCTCTGGAGGTGGCTCTGTATGCGGCTAAGATGTGTTGTTGGTGGTGATGGACACAGATAAACAATACAGCGTGGGGCAATGCTTGTTATTTGTTTACAGCCCTGTACCAGTGGTGGAAATTCTACGTTCCAATGCCATGGGTGAGTCTGCCCATCGGGAAACCACTGATTCGTTTCTCAGTGTTACTCGTGTTGTATGTATTTTGTTGAACTTTTTTCCCACCGTACGTAGCCAACCGCGCTCATCGGTTGACCCTAAAAGGGAGGATGAGGGTTTGATCCGCAACTGGGAATTGAACCCCCAACCTTCCGCCTGTGAGCCGCGTGCCCTACCGCTCTACCACCCAGCCGCCAAAAGATAATAAATTATGATACTGTATATATTTTATCCGGCTGAATTTTGTTTTAATACAAATATTATCCAGTGCCCTTCCCTCCAGCTTAATCATTTATCGCGAGTCAGGGCAAAATGAATGTTCGTCTCGCTCGCTTTCGCGTATTTTTCTTACTCCTTAGTAGTTTCTATCACGCTCCATCAGCCGAAATGAAAAATTCCCGTGAAATTTGCAGTAAAAAAAAAACATCAATTCTTACAAACCCATCTTTAAACACGTACCCGTGGGTCTTAACAATCAATATTCACAATTATATTACTCCCCGCAGTTGTTGACCTAGAATCACAAACGCACGAAAATGTTGATAACCTATGTAGGCTGACGAATGGCTCGTACACATAAAAGACGACACACACTAAAACACATTTTTACTTATTTACCGTCTTTTCATTGCCGGCCCTGTCCTCGCATAATATCAGAAGGGAAAAAAATAAAATCATTAACTATTCATGCCTACCGCCCGCGTGCCATGTGCTACGAGGTACGGTTGACACAAACGACGCTGGAACACGTCTACGGGATTTAATGGCCCAATCCTGCTTCTAACGCTAACACGTCTACGGGATTTAATGGCCCAATCCTGCTTCTAACGCTCGGAGCAAAAGCGTCAACCCCCTTCCGCCTGGCTACAAACCTACACAGAAGTAGAACGGGGAGATAACTCCTGAGAAACTCTCTCAGGAGGTGCCTCTCTGTATGCGGCTAAGATGTGGTGGTGGTGGTGATGGACCCAGATAAATAACACTGGTCAAAAAAAAAAAATTCCGGCCTGGACTTTTGCAGCTGTATTAGACTAATTTCAGGGTACTGATTCCACATCTGATCTCAGATTTGCTCTATCACATCTCATTTTTATGCTATCGGCATACCCCATTTTCATTGATTTTACCCGAAATTAACTCTGTCACTTATGATTGCAAGTTGTTGCGAGTCAGTGACTGCTTTAGTATTAAAATATGCTGCTGTATTTTTAGGATAGTGTTTTATATCATTTTATGTAGATATCCACATTTATTTAATATTTTTCTTCTGCAGTTTTTATTGAAAATGCAATATTTGATATCTCAAAAACCTGATGTGCTAGACAAAAACTGATGCCAGATTTGGAATCCGCACCTCCAAAATTACATTATAACCGTTGGAATACCTTATGCCAGAAAAAGTGTGTTGACCAGTGTAATCATGCGTGGACAACGGCTCATTGTTTGTTCTGTAATACACCCAACGAGTGTATTTTTGTTTGATGTTGTTGTTGCTGCGATTACAATCTCAGCGGCTTGGCCAGCCCCATCGTCGTTTCGTTTCTGAACGAGCGACAGAACGGTCACGGCCCGCTTCTGCAAACAACCCTCGCCAAACGGAGTCCAAGAGCCACCTCCTCCTCCTCCGACCCCTCCCCAGGGAGTCTTCCCACAACGCTGCACGCAAAACGCAATGAGCCACCTCCTCCTACCCGCGTTTCCAGCTGCCCTGCGTGATAGACGGGGTTTTTTTTGGTTGGGGTAGATGGCGTAAATATATAAATGTGTCGTTAAACCCGCCACCACCCTACACAGCGAATTAGTAAGGTTTGTCACGTAAACAGAACGTGCCAATTCGTTGCTAGTACAGCACCACCGGTGTGTTTGTAGAGCAAATCCACAACATTTGCAATCTGAGTACGACGTTTCGCCAGTAATTACAGCTGGCATCATCAGGCGGCAGCCAGATTTGTGAGAGGGGTAGATGTGATGACGTCACTTGTGAGCCCTTCTTGTGCGAAGTGGGGGGGGGGGGGTTGTCCTGAATTTCCCAGCATGTTTAGACAAACAAAAAACGCACGTTCTGAAGTTGTCCTAACCCTGATTTTTATTTATAGGCAACGTGTTTCATAGCAGATCCCTCTACCATGGGGACCATTGACCGACACGTAGCTTACTTTATATACATATATTACATTTAACTTATTTCGCACCGTACGTAGCCAACTAACAACAACAACAATCGCCGTTCGCCACTAAGTGGCGGTGACGTTACCACGGCACTCGTGCCAGGCTATGTGCACGTTAAGGCCTCGTGAAGTGTCGAACGCCCGCTGGTAGGAGGCCACGAGACAGACCCAGGTGCCATGGGTCGACTGAAATGACTTGGCGATGCACCATCAAAAAACTTAAGACACAGACACACATCCTTTTAGAGCACCAGCGCTCTTGACGAACGCGGTGAATGTTGTTATTTGTGCCTATGCGCCGTTGTCAAATCAGTGTCACAGAAACAAACAAAAAACATTTTTGTTCAATTTTTCACTAAGCCATCCTGGGCAAATCTGGAAGTTTTCCCATGACATTAAGTGGCCCGGTTTTTTGTCAGTTGCATAACAGGAAAAATAATAATATTGTAATAACAACAGAGCATTGTGTGGGGTCTCTGTGTGAGTCTATGGGTCTCTGTATGAGGCTATGTGTCTCTAATCTTCACAGCCCATCTAATTACATCTTCATTGTCAATTCTCAAAAAAAGCATACACCATCTAAGTGTCACCTTCCTGACCTTCTGCAGAATATCTGTAACACCCGCTGAGGCTCTGACCTCTTCATTCTGCTTCCTCTCTCTGATAGATATTCCCAACATCCACCTCAGCAATCTCATCTCTGGTCCTTTCGAGCACTCAACTTTCGTCTCTACTCCTGAGTGCCCACATCCCTGCACCATATGACAAAATAAATCATGGAACTCGGATTAATGTTACAACAAAGGGAGGCGGGGGAGGGAAACAAAGACCAAACTAAAATGACATTCACAAATAAACAAAGACCATAAATCGACAGCTCACGCTGCGCCTCCAGAAAGACGGCGTCCTTTTTAAGCGCCGATGATTTGGCTTAATGAGAAGTCAGCGATCATTGCGATCGAACTACTGTCAAAGCCATATCTGTCCCCTCCAACCCCCCCCCCCTCAACGGAATAAATATTCTCTCTGTCTCCTCTTCGTGTGTGAGCCCCCCTCCACCGCCCTCCCCGGGGTGTTCGCGAACGTTTTTCTTTCCACCAACGCAGAGAAACAGAGAGAGAGAGCGACCTCACCCTGGCAATTAACAGGCACGGGGATCTGACCTTTGGCACCCACAGTTCAAGCGGTGGCGATGCGTCGGGGTGCGTTGGAGTGTCGCGAGAGAGGAGAGGACGGTACCACAGACAGATGTCTTCCACCCTAGGTAACCCTTTCCCACTGGAAATATAAACTATCAACTTTGTTTTACCAGGTAATTTTAATGAGCTATGTAGCTCTTTTTCAGAAGCGGCCGGGCTATCAAATGATAGCTCAAAGAAGTGGTTTATCACGTGGAAATACATTGCAGCCGAATACTCTAAACGCGCGATGTTGATTCTAAATGTGGAGCGAAAAAGCGGAGGACCTCGAGAAAAATCCAAGCGACCACAGGGAGAGAGAGAGACACGCAAACTCCAAACACACAGCAGGCGTCAGGGTCGGGATCGAACCCACGACCTCCAGTGTACCAGGCGAGGTAGTTAACATCTCCTAGCCACCGTGATGATGACTGATGTTCAGTCATCATCATCAGTCTCCCACGTCGTCGCCATCCCCCTCGAAGGGCCCAACAACGCATCCCAATCTTGCCCGTGAACCGACGCCATCGCTCCATCTCCGCGGCGGTGCTCGCACTCTCGGGCGTGTTCTCTCCCTCCCCGATCTCGTCCGTGTGTTCTTTTGCCCAGGTCCGCCGATCTTCCTTCAATGTCCGCGCGATTCATATTTACGCCCAGGCGTAGGGGAAACATCCGTGGAAATGCAACGCAGGCGATCGTACGCACTCGACGTTCATGGCGTATGCAGCCACGAGAGGCCGCTACATTCTCCGCAAGGTAAAAAAAAAACAATTATTTGATAAAACGTTGGGTGTTAATCGGCACGATCCGTCTCTTCGCTGAGGCAAGGAGAGTGAATATATGTTGGTCTCCCCGAGGAACGCTCACGTGATGATGACGCGCGCCTGCAGGAGGCGCGTGAGTCATCGTCCCACTGTCCGTCCGAGCTTTTTGTTTTATTAATATCATTTCATCTTGGGGGTTTTCCAGTTGTGACACGATTCTAAATTCACAATGTCAGCCCGTTGTTTAGTGTTCCGTTTACAAGGCGGCGTTTGCCTCTCCGATGTGCGTGTTTTTTTTCATCTTCGGGTCGTACACGCGTACTGTTGCTCGGCACGGTGTCCGACGTTCCGCGCGGGGGGGCTTCTTCAGGAAAACGTCAACACGCGGCCCATCCCAAAGAACACATCCCATTTCTTCTAAACTGCTTTTTTGCGTTTCGTTTGTTGTCTCTCCCCCGTCACCCCCCGTCACCTCGGACGAGCACGGCGGCCTACGCACGGCGCGCAGCAAGTTCAACATGCACGTGAACTCACAGCCGCGGGACGACGCTTGTCGCAGTGGCGCTACAGCTCCCGGTGCCCACGACTCCGTCTCGGTCGTCACCGCAGCCGGAGCCGGAGTCAGAGCGTCGCGTTTGCGCGCCTCTGATTTGCGCGTCTCGAAAACGACGTGGAAAAGGTCTCCGTTGAAGGCGACCTCTGCTCGACGCGCCTCGGGGCTCGCCTCCTCTCTGTACTCTGACGAGGCGCTCGCGCGTGTCGCCTTGTTGGAGGCGAGCGGATCGATCTTGCTACGCGGCACGAGGCTTACCGTACAGCTGATGCCCACCCAAACAAAAAAGACACAAACACCCAACTCAGCCCCTCGATAGTGTAAATTAGAATCTGTAGCTACAAGTCGGTAAACATCTCTCTGTCCAACGTCACCTTATGCTATTTACAGGGCGCTTAAAAAAAAAACAAAGTTAAACACTTCTGGGAATTTGCAACAATACCATGAGAAATGTGCCTCCGGGTTCTGGAGACCACCTGGAGAAGATTACAGGCACGCGTTGACAATTATGGCGAACAAATAGAGACTCTGTGACTTTTGGAAGCTATTGACATACATTTGTTGTCATGTTACAGTGTATTATCCGTTCTTTTTCCATTAGTCCCATGTAAGTGTTAAAAAAAATTGAAGCACCTTGCATAAAATCTTTGCTTTTAGAGCAGTGCCTACTAAATACGTCTCTTAAAAAAGAAAGGTATAATTCACCAGTTATTTTTAAAGCTCCAATCGTGGGGCTTGTTTTGACCATAATTCACCACACTGCTCAGATTGGTGAAGGGGGAGCGAGGATCATGACTGGTTCAGGCGTCACTCGCCACTCACATTAGCCGTAGCTGGGGACCAACTCAGTCTTGCAAAGCGCAGTGCAGCACTAACCACTGCACGCCGCCACCGTCACGTCCACAAGTATTGTGACTGCTACTTTTATATTCTTAGGTTTTTTCGATAAAGTCACTTGATACAGCTATCGTGCTGTGGCGGTTCCACTTGAAGACGGAAGCTTGTGTTGCCTCCGAAACGTCGTGATTTTTATTTTATTTTTATTTTACTTTTATTAATTTTAATTTTTTCTCCTACGTGACTTTACCGAAAAAACCTAAGAATATGAATCCTTGCAGTCACGAAAGCTTCAAATCTAGAACTGCTACTTTTGTATATTTTAACAGGTAAGGCCCACTGAGCTATATGGTTATTTTTCAGAAGCGGCCTGGTCAAAAATGATAGCTCAACGAAGTGGCTCATCGCGTAGAAACTTATAGCGGCCAAATACTCTAAACGCGTGTTGAAGATCTGGAGCCAAATCATTGCGACCACGGGGATAGAGAGACACTGAAACTCCAAATACAAAGCAGGCTTCAGGGTCAGGATCGAACCCATGACCGCCTGTGTACCAGGCGAGGCAGTTAACATCTCGCCACCGTAGCAGCAATAACCACCGCGTTCATGTGGAACGTGGTGCTTATTTCTTCATGCGAGACTGTGGAGGAATACTTTTTTAATTGGAGGGGTCAGAGCAAAAATGTTGACAATGGGAGACATGGAGAGATCAGGTTGGAGAACGTGGCTGGTGATTATCGGGTGAGAGGTGGAGGAAGCTTGCCACGTGAAGAATAACACTTGAAGAGACTTCGCAGCAGTGAAATCTGCGCTGCTTGAAAACCTCCAACCCCCATCCACCCGTAACCCCGCCCCCCTAGCCCCCCTCCACCACGGCACATTTAGTGCAGAGGCACGAATTCATAAATCGAAAGATAAAAAACTGCGACACTTCAATCCGCCCCGCTCAGGATTTGTTTTTTTTTTATTACCTCGTGCGGCTGTTTCACAGTGCCACGATCCATTTTGCACGTGGGGCAAGTGGCAGCGTGTGGTACTCGAACGCGCAAAATCAAATTGCTCTGAGCGGCTAAGTTTGGCAAATCAAATAAAATGAGATTGGTGTGAACTGAATTAAACGCCAACTCATGCCGGATCGTGGCAAGGGGAGGCCGCCTCAATAACCGTGTCGCTAATTACGGGTGGCGAGACGGCCAAGTGGTAACACTTGCCCCTCACGGCGAGGCGATTATTTTCTTTGGGTCTTTCGGTAAAGTCACGTAGATATTAAACGTATAATAAAAAAAAACTATTTTTTTTTTAAATACAATAAAACGTTTTTTTTTATCTACGTGGCTTTACCGAAAGACACAAAGAATATCACGTGGATAGGTTCAAATAAAATAACAAAAACTACGGGTTCGATTCCAGCTCACGGCCAACACCAGTGACGATTATCTGAACCTGTCCTGGTCCTCCTCTAGGTCGATTCAGCCTCAAATGAGTACATGGTGTGGTGTGGAAACATCGCCACTAGAGAGACAAAGGCGGCCGGGCGTGGTTGCTGGCCACCCACCCCCTAGTGTGCCGTGCCGGCCTTCACAGGTGCTCGCTAACAGCACTTGTCCCAACAGTCTGTTGAGGCTATACTGGGGATCTTTGTTAGGATTGTGTGAGTGATGCCGCAAGGTTAAGGGGCTTAAACTAAACTATGTTTTACTTTACCAGGTAAAGCCCACTGAGCTGGAAAGCTTGTATACAGGCCATCACAGATGACAGCTCAAAGCAGTGGTTTTCACGTGGAAATTTCTAGCAGCCAAACGCTCTGAACGCGTGGTGATGTTGATTCTAAATGTGGAGGGGAAAAAACCGGACCATGGGGAAAACTCCAAATATACAGCAGCAGGCGTCAGGGTCGGGATCGAACCCACGACCTCCTGTATACCTGGCGAGGTAGTTAACATTTCCTAGCCACTCTGATGATGATGATGATGATGATGAAAAAGACACGCAAACTCCAAATATACAGCAGGCGTCAGGGTCGGGATCGAACCCACGAACTCCTGTATACCTGGCGAGGAAGTTAACATATCCTAGCCACTCTGATGATGATGATGATGATGAAAAAGACACGCAAACTCCAAATATACAGCAGGCTTCAGGGTCGGGGTCGAACCCACGACCTCCTGTATACCTAGCGAGGTAGTTAACATCTCCTAGCCACTCTGATGATGATGATGATGAAAAAGACACGCAAACTCCAAATATACAGCAGGCGTCAGGGTCGGGGTCGAACCCACGACCTCCTGTATACCTAGCGAGGTAGTTAACATCTCCTAGCCACCGTGGCGCGTTGAACGTGGAGGTGGGAGACCTCAGCAAGGGTTATGATGGAGGGAACTTGAGCCATGGCTCTCAGATTGAGAACTCAAGAATCTCCAGAACAAGAAGATCGATCGCGTATGAAACTCGAGGGCTGTTAATACAAATGTCCACTTCGCTTAATGAGTGTTATTTATGTCGCCATTCAGCTCATCCCAATTAGTATTTTTTTTTATGAAATATGAAACTTAAATTAACGTTGAAAGGTTCCTCCTACACCTTCCTCCAACACCCCCCCGCCCGCCAACCCCACTTTAACTCATAAATAATCCATCTTCCCGCGATGAATCACTTAAAAAATTGCGTGCCACCGATGCAAATACCAAAGAACGTGGCCTTTGGAACGAGACGCGACGACTTCGGGGGTTATTTTTGAATAATATTCCTAATTAGAGTGAGCTGTGAGCTATGGGCTTCCCCCCCCCCCACCCGGGCCAGCACGCAGGAGGCTGACGCTGATTTGACAAACTTCTCCACCGTTGGAATGCGAAACCCCCGCCCACCCGCCCGCCGCCCTCGTGGATCGCGCCCCGCCCACCCGCCGCCCTCGTGGATCGCGCGAGGCGTCCATCGACAAATGCGCTTTGTTGATGTTGAATTGGCGGATCGCGTGCGCTTGCGTCGTCGTCGGCTCTTGCGATAGAATTATAGCGGTGGCTGCCGACGTTAAAGTAAACAAAAACATTAAAAACGTGAATAATACAGGTTTTTTTTGGTGTGGGGGGGGGGGGGTTAGATCGCGTAAATATATAAATGTGTCGAGAAATGCGCCATCACCCGACACAGACAATTAGTGTCGGGTGGTGGCGGGTTTAACGACACATTTATATGTTTACGCGATCTAACCACAACAACCTGTATTACGGATGATATTGCTCGCGAAAGCCTACGTGTTAAACCAAATCAAAACATGTAATACGGAGATTTGTTTTGGGGGTTTTATTTATTCTTTATTTCAAAGAGCTGCGTCACATTAAATAAACCCTTCTAAATGTGCGCGGCCACGTTCACAACCAATCCGAGACTCATCCCGAGTTGACTCATCCCGAGTTGAGTCATTAGCAAAAAAAAAATTAACCCGTAAAAACAAAGTTTTTCACTATAAATCCTTTATATGCGTGGCATAGGTTTTATTTTATTATTCATTTCTATTTTTCTTGAGTAAGAGTTTCATTTTTATCACATTGGCATTTTAAATTAAATATGAAAATAAAAATTTCCTAACAAGTGGAAAATTTTGGAATTTTTTTTCACGAAAATAAATTGTCACGCACAACGAGTCTGTGTGCAAAATGTCAGCTCGATTGGATCACGGGAAGTGGGTTAAAAAACGACCGAAAGATTTGCACGGTCGTAAGCGCGCAAGCAAGCAAGCAAGTGAACTTAATATAAAGGATTTAAAAAGTCACGTTCGCCAACAACACCGCTGGCCCTCAAATAAAATATAAAATCTTGATTTGAAGCTTTCGTCACTGCAGGAATCCATACTCTTTGGTTCTTTCGGTAAATTCACGTAGGTAGAAAACCGTTGCAGCAGCTCTCTTTCTCTCCTACGTCAGCAGTTCTGCTGCTGTGTTTGTTTCACCTGATGACGGTTGCGTGTGTTGCGATCGAAACGTCGTGATCGATTAAAATATAAAACGGCCGGCGACCCGGGACAACGGCTCTTCCTCCTTCATCCAGCAGTGGATAGATCGTCGTCGATGATAATTGTACGTGCCTACGAAGAAGAGCCGGTGCCCAAATCGTGGCGCGTTGTGTCCGTTATTGATTTTAACTCCACACAGTGCTATTGACGGCTGCTTTGAGTTGTTGTTGTTGGTTAAGTGTGCGTGTGCAGCACCGCCATCGCAATAGCAGCAGCAGTGTTATCGAATCCCCAACTTGATAAAAAAAAAAGCTTTCACTTGTCTTTGAAATAATCGCGTGACGTTTAAACGTATACAAAGCGTTGTGATATTTCACGATCATCATCGACATCATCCTGAGCCATGGTCTATCCACTCCTACATGAAGGTCTCACCGCGCCGTCTCCATCCCTCGCCGTCCTACAAAGCTGCAATCCGTGTCACTCCCGAACAGGAACTGATCTTATCGTCAGCTATAATCTATTCACTGCTGTGTGAATACCTCCTCCAAGCCGTTGGCAAATGCACCCGGTCTTGCGATGCACCACTCCATTTAAATCTCCAGCTGACGAGTTGAATTCATGACATAATCAAGAGGCCTTTGTACGTAACAATTATCCGTGATTCAATTCCCCACTCTAGGGCTATTACTACAGCAAACAAAAAACATCCACTTCACTTAATCGGTGTTATTTATATCGCCATTCCACTCATCTCATTTTGTTTAGAAAATTATGAAAAATTTCACTTTAATTTTGAAAGCCTTTCTGAAAACACCGAGACCCTCCTTGTCAAGCCGGGATCTTTGGTAGTTTCATTTGATACAGTATAAACCAGAGAGAGAGAGATTGAGGTCGACAGCCAGAGACAGCGGTGTAGACACACACACACACACAGAGGGCACATTCGAGAAGGAATACAAGAACAAGAGAGGAAGCGAGAGAGAGAAATAGTGACACCAATTACAAAATCTGTCCACTGCATCAGCCACGGTGCTCATCGTCATCATCACGATCCACGGGGCAAAGATCCCGTGGGAGTCCACTGCGCGCGTCTCATTATTTGTTTCCACTTTCCTCTGTCTTGTGCCAATATTCTCACGTGGTGCCACATCCTGCCCGGCAGTGCCCTCGTTCGGTGCCCTCGTTCGGATCACAGCCAGCGTCTCGCTCTCGGCACGAGCGCCGAGTCAAAACAAAAACGAGGAAACGCTTCAACGAGGGGAGCCGATGGACAATCTCTGACAGTCCGCCGTGCCAACCCCCCCCCCAACCCCAAAGACAAAGATCCCTCGTGTAGCCTTAACAGACTGTTGGGGCAAGTTGCTGCTAGCGAGTAGCACCTATGAAGGCCGGCACGGGACTAGCACTACGCCCGGCCGCCTTTGTTTCCCCAGTGGCGATGTTTACACACCGCGCCAAGTACTCATTTGAGGCTGAGCTGATCTTAAGGAGGACCAGGACAGGTTCAGATAATCGCCACCGGTGTTGGCCGTGAGCGGGAATCGAACTCGGGTCGCCGGGTTCGTAGCGCAGCGCCACTACCCGCTACACTACCGCTCTCCATAGCATAAGCATCCGTAACACACAGACACGCGCAAACACACACACACACGCGCACGCACGCACGCACGCCTATTATACTATCTACGTGCAGATTACTAATCAGGCAGCTAAAGGTCTCAAGATGTCATTTCTCGCGCAAAAAAGGGGCTCAGATTAGTGGCGCTCCGCTGTGATGCCCAGGGGTCACGCGTACTCACAGCCCCCCCCCCCCCCCCGTTACCCCCACGTTGTCAAAGCCACAGCCGCCTCCGCCGTGCCAGACGTCTGACCCCCCCGCCCGCCCGCTCCGTCAACGCCAACATTTCACCTCCCGCGTGAATCTCAATGGGGAGAGGAACACGAGCCTGCGGTAGCGTAACGAACGTGGGGGGGGGGGGGGGCAGAGGGGGGGCCTTGCTCCCACCGTGCCCAAACCTCCTCCCCTGGTGGCCAAAGCTACGAGCGGGGGAGATAGTGGGGCGCTCGTGTCGCGGTATACAAAGTGAGAGATTAATAATTTAATTCCGCGAGAGATGTATGTAAATTAAATGATCAAAGAACGTACAAACTCGTGTATCGCGTGTGCATTTAGTGTCCACGTGTGTGTGTTTGCCTTTGATTGCGAGTTTGTGTATCTGCGTGTGAGCGGTGGTGTAGCGGTTAGCGCGCTGTGCTACAGACCTGGCGACCCGTGTTCGACACCCGCTCACGGCCAACACCGGTGACGATTATCTGAACTGGTCCAGGGCCTCCCCTAGGTCGACTCGGCCTGAAATGAGGACCTGGTGCGGTGTGTAAACATCGCAACTAGGGAGGCAAAGGCGGCCGGGCGTGGTTGTTGGACACCCACCCCCCTCGTGTGCCGTGCCGGCCTTCATAAGGTGCTCGCTAACAGCACTTGCCCCAACAGTCTGTTAAGGCGATACGGGGCATCTTTGTATTTATTTTTTAATCAGAATCTTGATTTCGACTGGAGGAATCCGATGAGCTATGACTGACCAGTAGGGGCGGGTCAGCAAGCTACGTTGTTACTTCAGCTGGTAAGGCCCATTGAGCTCATCAGCTCGGTTAACAAGGACGACCACAGCCGAAGATCGGACTCATTTGAGGCTGAGCCGACGTAGGCGGAAGACGCACGGCCAGTTCGGCTATCGTTCGCCACTGACGTCAGTCGCGGACCCCACGAATCGAACTCAGGTCACCAGTTTCGTAAGACAGAGAGTGCGAAACGCCGTGATTCCACTCCTCGTCACAAGAAAGGCACAGAGACATCCTATAAGTGTCGGTACTTACATCATACATATATACAATGTGTGTATACATGCATGCCAAGAATGTGTTCCATTCTGAACTAAAGGACAGCGCTAAGTGGCATTGATTTAAGAGTGGTCGGATGTAGGGGGCATTGTGACTTCTGCAATTTGGCTCATGGGACAACTGACAGATGTATGGACTAATCAGTCAGCGTCACTCGCACAGAGACCACAACCGCAGCAGCCACGACGCTGGCCATTTGAAAGCCAAGCAAAGGCGTGGGGTCTCAAGGGGCTCAAGGGGAGAAGTGTTCATATTCTTAGGTTGTTTCGGTAAAGTCACGTTGGTAAAAAAATATAATTAATAAAAGTAAAATAAAATAAAAATAAAATAAAAAATCACGACGTTTCGGAGGCAACACAAGCTTCCGTCTTCAGGTGGAACCGTCACAGCACGCTCGCTGCATCAAGTAAATGAGAGATTCCAAGAGAAACTACCCCGTATATATACTGGTTGAGAGAAGTGTTCGTGATGAACTAGTTTCGTTCTTCTTATTATTATTCGTGCCTCCTGTCCAACCCTGGAGTATTTTCCCAATATTCTGGACAGGCCACCGCTTCTGATGTTGGCATTGACAAATCTTGAGTAGTGCGTTGTGGCGCTGCAGCGCATCTCAGGGGATGATCCATGGTTTGCTTTTCCTGATAAGTATACCATAAGTGTGGATCGAGTATCATCTCAAATAAATAAAAATAACAACCTGAGAATATAAACGTAAATCACCAAATCATCTCACTCATTTAAATAGTTTCTGCGCATCTCTTCTCATATCTCACATCACGTGTCGCCTCTTGTCCCCGGCTCTCTAATTTCACTCCGCGCACGTCTCTATTTAGTCGACATTCCTCTCATCTTGCGACAACAATCTCAGTCAGTTTCTTGTCATCTCAACGCCCGCTCCGGCCACACCAGGAGCCGCGTGGAACTGCCACGGGCCACGCGACGCCTACCACGCACGATATTTATCCATCGTCACTGCCAGTGTGGAACAAAAGGACAAGGGATTACCGGTGAGCCTGTTGTTAAAATAAGAAGAAGAAAGGGAGTAGCAATGTGGCAGCACACGATGCCATGAGAACCCACTGATGAGAGAGACGAGAGAGAGATAGTGTGGAGACAGACAGGAGACAAGAGGGGGGTCAGAGGGAGACAGCGGAAGAGACGACATCGCAGAGTTCGCAGGCCACTGCTGGGCAGCAGCAGCAGCAGCGGCAGTAGCAGCAGCGGCAGCAGCAGCAGCAGCAGCGGCAGCAGCGGCAGCAGCAGCGGCAGTA
The DNA here is from genome assembly GCF_964198595.1 of Lampetra fluviatilis. Taxonomy (NCBI): domain Eukaryota; kingdom Metazoa; phylum Chordata; class Hyperoartia; order Petromyzontiformes; family Petromyzontidae; genus Lampetra; species Lampetra fluviatilis. The sequence goes on from NC_136288.1 coordinate 13,000,803, forward strand.
GCAGCAGCAGCATCAGCGGCGGCAGCAGCGGCAGCAGCGGCAGCGGCAGCAGCAGCGGCAGCACCGGCAGCAGCGGCAGCGGCAGCAGCAGCGACCGAGGGAGTGGGACACGACGGAGGGGCGCCTTACGACGACAAAGGCGGCACGCATCTCAGCAGCACTGATCGGGGACTCGAGAGGGATATTTCCTCCCTGCCATTCGCAGCGATTGCGGATGATGGGACCGAGTGAAAGTTGACGGGGACTTCAACGCAAATATATATTGTGTTGTGTAAATAAATGTGCAATGTTATGTATAGTTATCAGACGTAGTATCCCAGAGAGGAGTTAGTTTAAGATGTGTGCCTCGTTTGCTTTTAAATTAGGAGTTGTTATGCAAGGGCGGTGGTGGGGGGTTGAATAATGACGGCTGTCACCGTTGTTGTTGTTGTTGCGTTCGTGTCCCGTGACAGCGTGAGTCCCAGTGAATTCATACGTCTCACCAACGGGAGGGGGGTGTAGATTTCACATCTCTCTCCCCGGTCACTGGAATCACAACAAACCTCGTGACGTTGTTTAATGTCAAGAGCGAGGAGCGTCGATGCCAGACGAGGAGTTTGCAATGGGTAGAAGTGTTTCCCTCGCCACTGCAGCCAATTCGGAACACGCCCGACTTTAAATTGCAGAGGTTAAGTAAATACACGAGGATGCATGCATTTTGCAAGGCTGATTCATATTTAATTAACTCCATGAAACAATTAATTGCGTTGGCAACTGTCGTGCCGTATCACAGCTCACGTGGTCCCACTCTCATCGCCTGTTTATCGGCCCTCTCGGCAATGATGGAAATGCCAAGGTCACCATGGCAGGAAAGCTTATTTAGGTACAAACGTCAATTGTTGACTTCCCCATTAAAGCGGCACTTGTTTTATACTGACCCCGTTAGATCGAAGCGCGTGGCACGGGGAGGTCGCCCCGAGTCGCCGTGTACCCAAGGGGCGACTCTGCCTGGGAGCCTTCACTGCGGATGGCCACTCTGCCAGTTGCACACACGATGCATTCACCCACACCCCCCTCGTTGAGAATTAACGAGAGACGGGGGGGGGCAGTGGAGGGGAAAGAGATCCCAACGCTGTCATCTCCCCAAGCCACCATCCGCAAACTCCCATCAGCCAACCGAGTTGTCGCCTTTCTGCCGAGCTTGGCAATAAAAAAATGGAAAAAAAATAAAGATGCACAATCGCTCAGTGACTTCAGGCGAAGCTGAGAACGCAGGTACAGGATGCAACGCAGGTGCGCGATGTATTGAACACAATGCAAGGCAGGTGCACGATGCAATGCAAATGTTACATTGCGAATACAATGTGTGATTCTACACCGTTTAAACGTGACCGCATCTCACGGCGCTGCACACAAACAGTGGCCGGGGAGAGAAGATTGCCGTTTTGAGATCGGACTTTAAACGGGGACGGCGGAGTCGGCAGCACGAACGCGTGGAGGAGGAAGCTGTCGACTATTTGGGGCAGCACATGAGAAAGCGCGCCTCTCTTGATGTGGCACGGATGTACCGAGTCTGCGTTGGGAACGGTGCTCGACTTGTCGACGGCAGTGGCTTTGTTTTCCACTGGTACGACCGCTCGTCACCATCGGTGGGCTCCGCGAGGCTTCCAACGCCGCAAACGACACGGACGGCAAGTTACTTGGTGGCGGAGATGATGCCAACGTTTTCAATGTCGAGTGCTCAGCGCGAGACTCACACCAGCGTGGAACCTTGAGGCTGACTCTGCCCTGTGAGCAAAGCAAATCGACAAACTTGCTCTGTAGATGATTCGAGTCCAAACCACAGCGGCGGTGCGTGCAATGTTTCGCACACCGCGCTATGAACCCCGCCACCCGAGTTCGATTCCCAGCCACAGATAACATCAGTGACACCCCCCCCCCCCCCCCCTTTGCTCTATTTGAGACGGAAGCAGGAGGAACACTCCTTCACAACTGCGGCTGATCGCCCAAGCGAAGCAAGTCGCTGTCGTGCTGATCGCATTGTCAACGCCGTGGATTTATTCCGCGACACGCAAACCGGTGTGCTCGAGCAAGTCACGAACTGGGCACGTGCTAGATTTGAAGCTTTCGTGACTGCAATGATTCATATTCTCAGGTTTTTTCGGTAAAGTCACGTAGGTAAAACATTAAAAGTAATGAAAGTAAAATAAAACAAAACAAAAATAAAAATAAAATGAATTTTATTTTTATTTTTGTTTTGTTTTATTTTACTTTCATTACTTTTAATGTTTTACCTACGTGACTTTACCGAAAAAACCTGAGAATATGGGCACGTGCTGTTCACTCCTGACGAGCAGCTGCCAATCGGCTTTGTCGGGTGGTGGCGCGTTCGACAACGCGTTTATAAATACGCGATCTAACACTACAACCACTCCATCCCCCCCCCCCCCCCCCGAATAAAAAAAAAACTAAACAAACCCCTTTATCCATAATAGAGGTTTTTGGGTTAGATCGCGTAATTAGATCACGTAATTATACGCGATCGAACCCAAAAACCTATATTATAGATGATATTGGTCGCGAAAGCCTGCCACGTGTTAAACAAACCCCTTTATTTCGGCGTAACATCTGAACCAAATCCTGCCCCCCTCCCCCCACTTTCCTCCTGCATTGACCAGCAGAGGCGAAGCCAGGAAAACAAATAACCCTCCACGCCCCGCGACCTCCAGAGCGTGGGCAGTGGGGGGGGGGTACACCCAGAGGGGGGGGAGCTGTGTAAAAAAAAGAAAACAAATCCCACCAAAAACAGGTGCGGCTAACCGAGAGCGATGACTCGCGCACTTGGGCTTTTTTTTTTTCTCTCTTTGAGTGACCGCTCGCAGTTTGTTTAATTAAGAGAGAGAAAATTTGCCGGTCCGCTCACATTTCCATTTCCTCTCTCCATCGCCAGGCAACGAGAGGGGGGTGGTGTGGGGGTGTGGGGGGGGGGTGGTGTAGGGGGGGGGGTGGTGTGGGGGGGGGGTGTGGGGGGGGGGTGGTGTGGGGGGGGTACACGAGGCCGGGCCGTAGCGTGACCCCTCTCGCACGTGACCTGCCCGTGGATATGCCTCGCCAATGGGGTTTCCGCCTAAACTAGAACCAGTCTACACATCCATGATCGCGTTAATATACAGGGTGCTAACAAAAAGTTGTAACACTTGTACGGGACATTCGTTTTTTAACGGAAAAAGAACGGACAATGCAATGTAACATGATAACAAACGTAACGTTAATAGCTTCGGAAAGTCAAAGAGCCTCCACTTGTTCGCCATCGTTGTCAACGCGATGCCTGGAATCTTCTCCAGGTGGTCTCCAGAGCCCGGAGGCACACTTATCGTGGTGTTGTTGCAAATTCTCGGAAGTGTTAACATTTCTTTGAAGCACCTTGTATAAATGTGTCTTTAAACCCCGCCACCACGTAAACAGAACGTGCCAATTCGTCACTAGTACAGCACACCGGTGTATTGGAGAGCAAAGCCACAACATTTACAAACTGAGTACCGCATTTCGCCAGCAATTGCAACTAGCTTCATCAGGCGACAGCCAGATTTGTATTATGGATGCTATTGGTCGTGAAAGCTTACGTGTTAAACCGAACTACACATTTTTATTTTCTTTTACGAGGTAAGGTACACGGAGCTACACAAAAGCTCGTTATCAGAAGCGACCTGGCCGCCACAAATGATAGCTGCCAACGAAGTGGCTTTTCATCACCACGTGGAGATATATAGCAGCAGCAGCAAGATACCCTGAACGAGTTCATGTTGATTCTAAGTGTGGAGCAGGGGGTGGGGGGAACCGTAGGAACCCAGAGAAAAATCCACGCGACCACGACGGAGAGAGAGACAGAGAAAGAGACGCAAACTCCAAATATAAAGCTGCAGGCATCGTCAGCGTCGGAATCGAACGCACGACCTCCAGCATACCAGGCGAGGGAGTTAACATCTCCTAGCCACCGTGACAAGAGGTCAAGCTCAAAGCGGGAGCATCCGTAGGCGCGCGGTGGGTGGAGGTTGCGTGGTTGGGGTTGTGCAGGCGAGACTGCGTAGTGGCGGAGGTTCCTTCTTATTTATTCATCGCGAGGATTTGGAAAGTCGCGTCTCGCCATCCACGGTGGGTAAAGGCGCGGGGCTGCGCTCCTTCTGAAAGTTTAATTGGGTCGTTTGTCAGCGAAATATTTAAGGAGAGCCACCGGGACGACAGGGAAGGCTCCTCTGTGCGGGTGTTGCCGCCGTAAAGAGCCCCGGCTCTGGATGGTTTTGCGATGCAAAGCAACATTTTTGCACATTCCTAGCGGGGCGAACACGCGCGCGCCTCCCTTGATGGATCGCGGGCTATTTTTGTAACAGGCTGACGTTAATATCAACGTTGTTGTACCAACCTCGATCAGGATATTGAATATCGCTCCCCACACTCAAAGACAACATGTCCCCGTAGCGCCAACAGAATTAAGAAGCACAACGGAGCAGAGAAACACAGGGACGTATGTGTGAGTCTATGGGTCTCTGTGATAGTCTATGGGTCTCTGTGGTGTGCGTCTATGGGTCTCTGTGGTGTGAGTCTATGGGTCTCTGTGTGAGTCTATGGGTTTCTGTGGTGTGAGTTTATGGGTCTCTGTGGTGTGAGTCTATGGGTTTCTGTGGTGTGAGTCTATGGGCTCTTCGGTCTCTGTGTGAGTCTATGGGTCTCTGGGTGAGTAAATTTTGGTCTCTCTATGAGTCTATAGGTCTCTATGTGAGTCTTTAGATCTCTGTGTGAGTCTATGGGTCTCTCCGGTCACTATGCGAGTCTATGAGTCTCTGTGCAAGTCTATGGGTCTCTGTGTGAGTCTATGGACCTCTGCGTAAGTCCATGAGTCTCTGTGCAAGTCTATGGGTCTCTGTGTGAGTCTATGGACCTCTGCGTAAGTCCATGGGTCTCTGTGTGAGTCTATGGGTCTCTGTGAGTTTCCCAGACAACCAATTGCATTGTATACACTGGAGCGTGCTGTAAATTAAACGAACACATAGATCAACTCAACTATAATTCCATCATTATATGCGTACGACATACTATCTTTTGTACAATGTGAGTGAATTCAACGGCCGCTTCACAATAAATTTACAGCGCTTTGTTCACTTCCTCGCCACTCCGTGTCGGTGATGGGGGCTCGTTTGTCAATACTTCACCACGCTGGTCAATGTGCGGGTGAGTGGAGCACCCTTGCCCAGAACCGGTTTAAGTGCACCACGTGCCACTGATGTTAGCGGTGGAACGGCAAATTTGAGCTCAAGTCGCCCGGGTTCAAAGCGCAGTTGTGCCACTGCCAAACCCAACCGCATCTCGCCCGGGTTAGACACGAGGAGCAAACTCACTCAATCAAAATAACAACACCAGGTTTGACCTCTACCTACAATTAAAGTATCTTCTGCCCCTCCCCCACTCCCCTCACCGTTCACCTCCAGCAAAGTCTCTTAGCAGCAGCAGCAGCAGCGTCATCATAATCAGCGACCCTTACGCCCACTACACTCGCATGCTGAAAGCCAGTCGCACCTGTCCTATGGTAAATACGCGGAGACCTTTACTGGCAGTAAACTGACGCTCGCACTTACACACACACGTGCTCGGGAGAGCATCTGGACACACAGAGACTGCAGAGAGAGAGAGAGCGATGTGGTTACAGTTCAATGCAATTTGGATTAACAGAGCGAGGCATTTGTTTGCGTTTAGAGACGCCGTACGGAAACTGTGGCCGTATTAATTTTGCAAGAGAGAGAGAGACGCAAGTCGAGAACTGCACAAGGTCAGAGTGAACAGAACGGATGGCTTTGGGGAAAGAGAGCTCCAGAGCATCGAGGTAGGTTGAGCTCCCTCCCCACGAAGCGAAAGTTGCCTGGGGCCTTGGGCAGATAGCCTTGGGTGCTGGAGCAGAGATGGGTGGGGAGGGGTAAGAGAGTGTGTGGAGGGGAGTAGAGTGAGATGGGTGGGGAGGGGTAAGAGAGTGTGTGGAGGAGAGTAGAGTGAGATGAGAGGGTAGGGATAGGAGAGTTTGTGGAGGAGAGTAGAGTGAGATGAGAGGGGAGAGGTAGGGGAGTGTGTGGAGGGGAGTAGAGTGAGATGAGAGGGGGGAGGTAGGAGAGTTTGTGGAGGGGAGTTGAGTGAGATGAGTGGGGAGAGGCAGGAAAGTGTGTGGAGGGGAGTAGAGTGAGATGAGAAGGGGAGGTAGGAGAGCTTGTGTAGGGGAGTCGAGTAAGATGAGAGGGTAGAGGTAGGGGAGTGGGTGGAGGGGAGTAGAGTGAGATGAGAGGGGAGAGGTAGGGGAGTGTGTGGAGGGGAGTAGAGTGAGATGAGAGGGGAGAGGTAGGAGAGTGCGTGGAGGGGAGTAGAGTGAGATGAAAGGGGGGAGATAGGGGAGTGTGTGGAGGGGAGTAGAGTGAGATGAGAGGGGAGAGGTAGGGGAGTAGAGTGAGATGAGAGGGAAGAGGTAGGGGAGTAGAGTAAGGTGAGAGGGGAGAGGTAGGGGAGTTTGTGGAGGGGAGTAGAGTGAGATGAGAGGGGAGAGGTAGGGGAGTAGAGTAAGGTGAGAGGGGAGAGGTAGGGGAGTTTGTGGAGGGGAGTAGAGTGAGATGAGAGGGGAGAGGTATAAAGCTGCAACAGGCGAAGTTAGTCCCAAAAAAATCGACGACTTCGCATTGAATTTGACGTCACATTTGAAAGCTCGAGGAATGTTTCACCAACAATAGTCGATGTCTGCCGCACAGGTAGATACAAACAAACAAACCGCGCAATGAAGCCACCCGTGAGATGATAATTGATCTATGAACCCTGACAGCCCACGCCGCACAGTTCGCAGCTACCAAGGAATTCGATCCCATTTGCGATTGCCATTCTATTTTTGCGCAATCGATGACGATGCGTGTCGTACAAATCTTGCGACGACCACCACCACCACCCATCCCCACCACCACCACCACCACCAGCCCCACCACCACCCCCACCACCACCCCCACCACCACCCCCACTATCACCCCCACCACCTGCCCACCACCAGCCCCACCACCACCTGCCCACCACCAGCCCCACCACCACCCCCACCACCACCTGCCCACCACCAGCCCCACCACCACCTGCCCACCACCAGCCCCACCACCAACAGGGTGAATGAGTGAGTGAATAACGAGTGGGTGAATGAGTGAGTGAATGAGTGAGTGAATAACGAGTAGGTGAATGAGTGAGTGAATGAGTGAGTTAATAGCGAGTAGGTGAATGAGTGAGTGAATTACGAGTAGGTGAATGAGTGAGTGAATGAGTGAGTGAATAACGAGTAGGTGAACGAGTGAGTGAATAACGAGTGGGTGAATGAGTAGGTGAATGAGTGAGTGAATGAGTGAGTGAATAACGAGTAGGTGAATGAGTGAGTGCATGAGTGAGTGAATAACCGTCGCCAGGCAGTCGCTACAATGCAGCAGCCCTACACGCAGACTTCATCGCAAGCTCACATTATCATGACAACAACAACAAATACGGTGCATACATAAACATGAAATATTTCAAATATTCCAGATGTTATCCCGAGTGCGCTATCGGCGTCAGAGCGAACTGCCCCGACCATTCATAACGCTCGCATGGCAAATGCATTGTCACCCAATTGTTTGTGGCGTGAAAAAAAAATGTCCCGTGAAAGGTGATATCACAGAGCTAGATGTGAGAACCCTTCTCTCTTTCTGTGTGTGTCTGTGTGTGTGGCGGTTCGAGTCCCGCTCACGGCCAACACCAGTGATGGTTATCTGAACCGGTCCTGGGCCTCCCCTAGGTCGACTCAGCCTCAAATAAGTACCCGGTGCGGTGTGTAAACATCGCCACCGGGGTTACAAAGGCGGTCGGGCGTGGTGCTGGCCACCCACCCCTTGTGCATCGTTGCGGCCTTCATAGGTGCTCGCTAACGGCACTTGCCCCTACAGTCTGTTAAGGCTATAAGGGGGATCTTTGTCTTTGCACGTTCTCAAATACTTCGGCTGGTCATTGCCTCCTTCCGTTCACCTCTGTTCATGATTGTTTACTCAACGTTGCTGATTTACTTCGCTTAACAGTCTTCCCCGGCTTCTCGTACCGGAGATTTGTCCCAGTTAACAACATTTGCATCAAATCTCCTTGTGTTCTCATTCCATGGCCAAGAAGCCTGCCTTGCCTTTATCTATAGATCCCTTCGGGTGACCTCATTCATCCACGCACTTGGGGGGGGGGGTGGGCGGCTGAATCTGTCCGCGTGCCCTTACACAGAGAAGTATTTAATGGCCTGCCAGTCAAACCAATATTTCCAATGCCCACAGGACTGAGACCATCGACCTCCGGGCTACGCTTGAGAACTAGGATCCAGGCAGTCTCGGCCCAGTGCTCACACTCCTAATCCAATAACCCAGCAAACATGGAACTGTTGGACCAACGTTGGTCTCAACGTTGCATGATAACTGCGAAGTCGCCTCTCCGAAAGGCATTTAAAAAAATGCTTTGGCAAAACAGAATCGTTTGCTTGGGTTTACAGGAGGCAAATCCAAAGCGGCAATATTTGACCGTTAACACTGCCCCAGACGACAGTCGGGCCTGCTGCTGGTATGGCTGTACTTAATTACCTAGGAGTACTCGGAGCGGAAACTATGGACTGTCTGTCCCTGGCTGCATCGGTCAGCACACTGGACTTGCGAGGTTTATCGCTTTCTTCGATTCCAACTCCTGGCGAGGGAGTTGGCGCAGTTGGCAGGGTTTTGAATCAACTGTGTTCGGTTGATGGGAACGTTATAGATTTTAATTAAACTAATGGTGAGGAGCGGAGGAGGGTGAATGGGGGCAGGGGGGGGGGGGTACATATTTCACTCCGCAATTCATTTATTTTTCAGGCGTATGCTTGTGTCGGTTCCAGATCGTGGACTTGTAAATGAGCTACCGGTGTTTGGCCCCTGCAGGTGGAGTGAGCTCATGAATAAGTGAATGAGCGACGGGGCGAGTGGGCGAGCGAGCGATCGTGAGAGCGTTCTAAGCTGGCGGATGGCTCCCTCCTTCTAATCTCGCTGAGCTCAAGGGATCCTAACATGCCCTCTGGATCAACGTCCGACCAGGCGTCTCGTTTACACAATGGGGCACCGTGCCACCGTGCCAACAGCTGTTCGTCTTGTGCCACCTACTCATTCGTGTACGTTTTTATTGATGCGAGTGTAGGCATTCATTTACTTACGACGATGATGATGATGGTTGTATTTATCGACGCGTCCGTGCGTCTGTAACCGCGACCACAAATTACCGTCGCCAATCGTAGGGCAATTGGCGAGACGGGATCGTCCGTCTCAACAAATCCAATAAACCCCAAAACTCGCACGCAGCCGCAGCAGCAGACACAGCAGCAGACGCAGCAGCAGACGCAGCAGCAGACGCAGCAGCAGACACAGCAGCAGCCGCAGCAGCAGACGCAGCAGCAGACGCAGCAGCAGACGCAGCAGCAGACACAGTGGGTCAACGTTTGCCTCGGTTGCCCCCGATTTTTTTGGTGTTTAGTTTGTTGCCTTTCCACCGCACACCTCCGATTCGCACGGTCGGCTAAGTGCGGTGCGAAAGAAGTTCAGCACATCTGCGCGCGCATACTCGAGCGATTAGATCATTTTTCAGAGGCGACCTGGCCACAGATGATAGCTCGCCGACAGTGACTGATATCATCATCGCCGTCGTCGTCGTCATCACCATCGCACGTGGGACTTTTTTTGCAGCAGTCAAATAATGTAAACGCTTCTTTGTTTCTAAATGTGGTGGGTAAAACCCCGAAGGAACCTGGAGAACAATCCACGCGGCCACCACGGAGAGAGAGAGAGAGAGGGAACGCGCGGACTGCTATAACACGATAGGCGTCGCGAGGATTCCGGGATCGATCCTCCTACGAACCTGGCGAGGGAGATGACACCTTTCAGTTTCAGTTTCATTTATTAGGCGTAGCCCTGTGAGCCATTCGGCTCTTGAATCGGGTGCAACCGCAACAAACAAAAAAACTAAAACATGAACAAGAAAACATCTAAAAGTGACTATGTGCAAACAGAAAATCCAAGAAAAGACAGCAAAATATTGCAGAAAAAGCACCGTACACCAACGCTGTGTGCAAAAATCCCAGGTGGGATGCAAGTCAAACAACAACAACCACAAGACAACTTAGATTAAGGTCATCAGTCTACCTCCGTACTACAACAAACATGGCCAAACCTCGCCACCGTTGCTGGTTGGCACACAAACCCAGGGGTCACCAGTTGGATTCGATCTCCTGGCGAGGCAGTTGAAGCAGCGGTGCGCTGTTTCAATGTGTTTGGTGGGGTAAAGTGTGGGTACCCCCCCTCCCCCACCTCTTTCAAGTGTTAAAATATTAGGCCAACATTCCTTAAAGAGGAGACGTTGTCGATTTCCCTCGAGTGGAGGGCCCTTCTGCTAGCAGCGGCGTGAGCAAAGCAATTGCAGGGCCGCACCTGTACCTTGGTTTGAACTCACAAATCAGCAATTTAAAAAGAATAAAAAAACAACTACGCAAAGATCCCCCGCATAGCCTTCAAAGGACTCTTGGGGCAAGTGCTGTTGACGAGGACCTTTATGAAGGCCGACACGGCGCATGAGGGGTTGGGTCGCCAGCACCACGCCCAGCCGCCGATATCTCCACAGTGGCGATGTTTACACAACCGACCAGCTCCACATTTGAGGCTGAGTCAACCTAGGGGAGGCCCAGGTTCGGTTCAGATAGTCGTCACTGGTCTTGGCCATGAACGGGAATCGAACTGGAGTCGCCGGGTTCGTAGCGCAGCGCGCTAACCACTACACTACCACTCCCCATACATACACACACACAAAAACACAGACCCCCTGTATAACCTTAACAGACTGTTGGGGCAAGTGTTGTTGGCAAGCACCTATGAAAGCCGGAACGGCACACGAGGGGGTGAGTGGCCATCATCACGCCCGGCCGTCTTTGTCTCCCTAGTAACAATGTTTACACACTGCACTAGGGTACTAATTTGAGGCTGAGTCGACCTACGGGAGGCCCATGACCGGTACAGATAATTAATCGTCACTGGTGTTGGCCGTAAGCGGGAATCGAACCTCGGTCGCCAGGTTCGTAGTGCAGTTCGCTAATCGCGACACTACCGCTCCCCACACACAAACACCCCCCCCCCAATATTCAAATATGCACAAAATGTCCCCCCCCCCCCAATACATTGCTATAAAATAGATTTTTGTTTATATGATTGTGGTTATGGTTGTACTTTATTAATCCCTAATCTCTGCCGTTACGTACAATGAAACAAGAAAAGGTAAAAAAGAAAAAAACAGAGCAATGTAATACAATGCACTATCAGACATTATTGTAAAAAAGAAAATAAAAGTCCATCCCATGTGTTAGTTTAATATTTTAAGCAGGAAATGGCAGGAAATTCGCTTTCAAATTTAGATTTTTTTTTCTGGGGGGGGGGCCCTAGAAAATTTGGTCCCCCCCCAATGTTGACTCCGTGGCTACGGACCTTGACAAAAACACACACACACATACACACACATACACACATCTGAATGCGACCGAACTGCAAGCTTGCAAATATTTGCCACGTGTTCCACCCGAGACCACAACAGACATGATGTTCCAGTGCCGAGGCAGTTTCCAACGCGCGCTCCCAGCCCGCCCGCATTTCCGCGGTTTCCCAGAGGAGAAGGTGACCCGGGAGGGGGGGGGGCGGGGCGCGGGGGATATTTACGGAGCGGCGGTGAATCTCCGTCCCCTGCACCCAACCTTGGGAGATCCCCCCCCGGGAGATTCACCACCGCACGGAAAGACCGTGGTGCCGCTGACGATGCTGCTGCTGTTGCTGCTACTTTACCAACTCAGCCGGGCAAGTGTGGTGGGGGTGGTTGACTCATAGCCTCGTGGGGTGTGAGAGGGGTGTGTAAACAACGCAACTGGGGAGACAAAGGCGGTCGCGCTGTGTTGCTGACCACCCACCCCCTTGTGTACCGTTCCGGCACTCATAGGCCCATGCTAATAGCACTTGCCCCTCCGGTCTGCCAAGGCTATACGGGGGATCTTTGTCTTTGTAAGGGGCTGAAGGTATAGCAACCCTTGTTCTACCCATCACTAACCGATGGGCACCGCAGCCGTGCCCCACACGCGCAGGGAGTGAGTGCTCGGGTTGCCAACTCGACCGTAATTGGCATCGATCTCCCGGCGATGATTGAGAGCAATCCGGGAGATTTTACTCGTGCGTATTTTAAGGAAATAAATTAATGTTGCCATGTATTTGTTTGTATTCAAGCTTCATGACGGTGATATCTTAAACAGTATATAGATTGGGTTTTTTTATAATCAATGACACTCCTTACACGCACGCACAGTGCAATGATGGCTTGATATTGTGAACGGGATGAACGGTGCAGTTAACAAGGTGACGTCACGTTGTTGGAGAAACAACAATAACAACATATTCTTGGTTCTTTCGGTAAAGTCAAGTAGAAGGGAAAAAAATATATAAAATAATACAAATAAAACAATAAAATTCTCACGACGTTTCGATTGCAACACAAGCAATCGTCATCAGGTGTGAATACCACACCTGGTAATTTTATTGTTTTATTTTTATTATTTTATTGTTTTTTTCCATTCTACGTGACTTTACCGAAAGAACCAATAATGAATCCCTGCAGTCACGAAAGCTTTAAATCGAAACAACAACAATAAATCTCCAGGAATAGCTTCAGAAAGAGTTGGCAACCCGAGTGAGGAGCAAAAATAAACAACAACAACTAAACAACACGCCAACGACAAACAACTCAAACACGTGGCCTCTCTTTGTGACATGCCGATCGCCCACGTGACACAGCGAACGCAACAAGCGGGACATCGACGCAGGGCTCCTTAATTGCGCTTTCCGCCGTTTGGCAGAAGCTCCATTTCCCCACTGTCCCCACATCTCCCCAGGATGTACGTGTGTTAGCCAGGCAGCCAGTCAGCATCGCCCTACGCGCACACCCCTGCCCTGAGTCCCAGGTGTGCATCAGGTGTTGAGCCCAGGTGCCCACGTAGCCGAGGCGACCGTCCGGCTCAGGGGCAATGGTTCTGTGCAGGGTGGGGGTCGAGGGAGACGTGGATTGGTTTTCTACGTGGCGTGCGTGCGCGTGTCACGGTGAGATGTGTGTCTGTGTGGGTCACCCCCCCCCCCGCCCCGATTATCTGAATCGGTCGTGGGTCTCCCCTAGATCGACTCAGCCTCAAATGGGTACTTGGTGTGGTGTGTAAAGATGGCCACGCGGAAGACAAAGGCAGCCCGGTGTGGCGCTGGTCACCCACCCCCTCGTGTGGCGTTACGGACTTCATAGGTGATTGCAAAAAGCACTTTCCCCAATTGTCCATGAAAACTATAGGGGTATCTTTGTCTTTGTTGTATTAGCGTGTATGTGTGTGTGTGTTAGTACTGTACACGTGCGAGCCTGTGTGTTTGTGCTGGTGCGTATGCGTATTTGTCTTCGTGGGGGAGCAGTGGGTCAGTGTGGGTCGTTAGCACGCTATCGCTTTCGAAACCGATAGCTGTGTGTGTTTGATTCCACGCCACAACGAACGTGAGTGATTATCATATGAACATGTCTGCCTGCCTCGCATTGGGTACAAAATATATATATCAGCAAAAAAGGCAGTTCGAGCCGGATTGAGTGCTGGGCATCCCCGTGTGTTGCGCTGGCCTCAAAAGGCGCTTCCTAACAACACTTTCGCAAAGAGTCCGCATGGCTGTGTGGGGAATCTCCTCCTTGTGAAACGGTGACTTACACAGCCTGGGTCGTTCATCAGACAGGGCGGAACACGGGGTGCACAGCGCTTCTAAAACGCCAGCTGTTAAAGGCCGACCACTCCCCTCCTTCTCATTATCCGCCCCCTCCCACCTCATTGAACGTCTGTCAATCATCGGAGCTCGCAATCTTCCTCGCTCACGCGGCGCTGCCTACCCCACCCCGAGCGTCCGACTCCTCTTCCGACATGAGAATTGTATTCTGCCTTTGTTTTTTTTTATCTTCACCGCTCACAGGCAGCAAAGTAATTTCACCCCGGAAATTAATCATTACATTGTACCATCATCATTAGCAGCAGCAGTAGCCATTTGTTATCCACTGCTGGATGAGGGCTTACCCTCCTCCAAGCCATAATCATCTCTGCAGTCGGTTCCCTCCTTTGACTTCCAATCTGGTATCAGTCTTGACCATGAGCCGCCGTTCACTCCCTGGCCATGATGTGTGTCCTGTCCCTCCTCACTCAAATTCGCTTGGGTCAATGTCGCACATTTAATTCACTTGCGTTCTCTTTTTCCCTTCTCTCGACGTTCTGTACTGTAATTTCCAAGTGCATTATACGATTGCGGCGTATACTGATCGTTAGACTTGAAAATGCTGATGTTGGTCTTGTCATGCACAGAGCGTGATCTTGGCTCACTCGAATGTGCACGCTGTTTTGTATTGCTCAATCTATAAATCCGAGACGTTTTGGGAGGATTACATCGGGGCTCTGCAGGGGCAGTAACACTCTGGCTAAGGATTTGCTTTGTCGGTTTAATCTTTGCCTGCCAGCTTTGGTCTGGCCGTGCTGCCTTCATCTGCGGGATATATTCTCGTCGTGGAATAATGGCTCAATTAATTATTCTTCTTTTTTTCCTCTTCCATTCGAGATTCAGCTGCGAGCGATTTAGGCGTTCAATTTAATTGCTTGAACGTTGCTGCTGATTTTCAGACTGGTCGCCGGCATATTTCTCGTTGGGGTCCGCGGTGGGGAAAGTTATCGTGGGCGACAGTGTACCGCAATGGTGACACTCGTGCCCCGCAGAAAGTAGCAACCCGGGTTCGATTCCCAACTCGGGAGCGTTTCTGTGTGGTGTTTGTATGGTCTCCCCCCTGTTCCGCATGGGTTTCCTCTCGGGTCTTCCGACGTCATGCCATTGTTAATTTAAAAAACCATGCACTGTAACTGGTATTGGCCAAACATCTCAATAATAATTAAAAACAAATGTTGGGTTAGATCACGTAAATATAAGTGTCGTTATCCCACCGCAGCCCGACACAGCCAATTAGTAAGGTTTTTGTCACCTAAACAAAACGTGCTAATTAGTTACCACTTGAGCAGACCGGTGTGTTGAAGAGTAAACCCACAGCACGCTGTGTCGGGTTGTGGTGGATTAACGACACATTTACATTTACCCGATCTAACCCAAAAATAAAAATGTTTTTTTAAACAACGGTTTTATTAACAACTTGGTTTAACTCACGGTCGAGAAGTATGTAAAAAATACTCTTTGGTTCTTTCGGAAAAGTCACGTAGGTATAAAATAAAATAAATCACGACGTTTCGGGCGCAACACAAGCGTCCATCATCACACGCGGCGCCTGCTTTTTGTGCAAGCCGATTCCACAGTTTAGGGACCGCGGCGTTATTGACCTACACACAAATATATATAAATAATAAGGCGTCCATGCAAAATGTAAATTGCTTAAACGTAGCGAATTAATTGCTTAATTGATGCCGCTTTTGATACAGGCATGCATTGTCACCGGATCTAAGTACGTGTGCAAAATGTGGAATTGATTGGTCAACGGGAAGTGGACAAATTTTTAATTACAAGATTTGACCCGGACAAACAGCGGAATCGAGTTAAGTAAAACCGTTGAAAGCCCCCTTAATTAGCCCACGTGTAAGTAAGGACCTGTCCCTTGCTTTTTATTCGACGCGTGTGCGGCGATGGCGCAGCCATCGATCGAAGGTCGAATTCGAACCGCATTGTGTGATCGGCATTGCGCTCGCTGAAGGTGTTGATGCCTTCAGGGAAGTCGTGGACTGTATACGCAACTGCGCCCAATTCTGTCAATCACTTATAACCGCTTTGCCGTTACATATTGCCAATTATGGACTCAGAATATTGTCCTATCATCTCATAGAGTCCCTGTCACTTAATAATAAGCTACAGAGTGGCTGTGGGAGTCGCAAAATACCGATTTCTTACTAATCAACCCGAATGATCCGATCGAAATAAGGGATTTAGATCGGATCGTTGGGGGGGGGGGGGCACGTGCCACCCTACCCCCCCCCCCCCCCCCCCACTGGCTCCGACAGTGGTTGTGATAATAACAATAATAATGCTGTCATGTGGTACACGGTTTGGATTTCGTAGCCGCGGTCAGTAGCCGCAATAGTTTTTGACTGTGCACTTTGTGCATTTGCTATCCACATAAGCGGTTGTGCTTTCGCTACGTTGTCCCCACCTGAAGAAGGACGCTTGTGTTGCGCTCGAAACGTCGTGATTTAATTTAGTTGTTTTCATTTATTTTATTTTTTACCTACGTGACTTTACGAAAGCTTCAAATCTAGAACTATCCACATCTGCCGTGGGATTTTTTGTTTTTTTGCGGATCCGGGTGTCAATGAACCCATCCCATGTGTAACGTCAATGCCCATGCTCATGATACAAGCCAGGCGTAGACCGAGGCTGACTGAGCAATATAGCCCCAGCCCCGTGTCAACCACGCCCCCGGGCACATTCCCCAGCCGGTCACGTGAACCGCGACAACGCGAGCACCCCCAGTAGCCAATCACGGTGAACCACGTGCAGTTTGAACCAATCGGTGCGAAGGCAGGTGAGTAATGGACTCCGACCGAGGAGGAAATTGCCATCGAAGAATTGGGGGGGGAGACGTTCGTCTGCAATGCGTAGGCGCCGACTTTGATGCTCAGGAATTAATAAGTCAAAGGCGCGAAGGGCTGCAACGCATTTTCAAAGGGCCGCACAATTACACCGCTCGTAATTCGTCCTCTCGCTGCGGGCGTTTGAGTTGGAGCTCGCGCCGAGTCACTGCCAAGCGAGCGCCAAAAGCTCCACGTCGAATCGTGACATTAATCCAGAGGAAGCGTGTGGGGCGGGCGAGGGAGGGGGGCGTGATTGCACATCGCCCGTTTGTTAAATAACTAATGATGAACGTCCAGGGGGGCGTAACGACATTATCAGCTAAGGGGGTGCGCGGGAATCGGTCAGGTGGGGCGCCAATATTTGACTTGCACAGTCGCACCTCGGGGCTGTTATAAATCACGGCTCATCTTGCCTCGTCGCATCGTTACGCTCACGGTCTCGGATATTTGACGCTGTAAGGGCGCTCCGTCGTCGCAAAATAAATTGGTTGTTCTTTTACTCTTTTGTTCAAAACATATCTACGTATACGCTTCTGCTCATTGAATGTTTAGTTATTTTAGGAAATGATAAAAAATGTACGTGTCATATTATTTATATGCTGATTGTCTGTTGCTGCTGTGTCCTAGGCCAGCGCTTTGAGATCCTTGATGAAAAGCACTATGTAAATATGATTACTAGATGATGATAATAATAATTATCTTACGGTGGTTGGCAAGGGGGGCCCAACTTGTAGATTTGGCCACTGGGAGGGGGGGCAAGGCACCCCCTGTCCCCACCCTTGTTACGCCACCGCGAGCGAGCGTTGTGTTCGCCTGTGGTGGTGGCGGTGGTGGCGGTGGTGGTGGTGGCAGTGGTGGTGGCGGTGGTGGCGCCTCCCGTACCGAGCCCGAATGAGTCACGCGCACTCTCCTGTGGCGTTGAAACGCAACGACCGCAGCCGAGCGCACGAGGGGACCCACCGGATGAGGCGCACGCTGCGAGGATACCGCCGAGAAACGAGCGTGACCGGCAGCTGACAACAACAACAACAACACCCGCCATTCGCCACTAAGTGGCGGTGCCGTCACAACGGCGCCTGTGGCAGGCGATGTGCACGTCGAGGCTACGTGAAGTGTCGAACGCCCGCTGGCAGGAGGTCAAGGGGCAGACTCCGGTGCCACGGGTCGACTGAGATGACTGGCCAATGCACCAATTGATAAAAGCACACACACGCACACACACGCGCACCTCAAGGTAAATATACCCCCTATAGCCTTAGACTGTTGGGGCAAGTGCTGTTCGCGGAGCACCTATGTTGGCCATCCACCTCAAGGCACCCCAACAGGGAACACGAGGGAGTGGGTGGCCAGCACCACGCCCCGCTCCCTTTGCCTCCCGAGTGGCGATGTTTTGACACATCGCACCGGGTATTAATTGGCGGCTGAGTCGACCTAGGCGAGGCCCAGGACCGGTATAGATAATGTGAGCGAGTAGCACCTATGCTGGCCAGCACGGCACACACACACGCGCTCGCACGCGGGTACACGCGGCACGAGACGCGATCGTCTAATTTGTGTTCATAGTCGAACGCGCAGCGTGCAGTGCATGCCACCATAATGAATGAAAAGCACAAGGAACTAAATAAATAATGAATATGTGCACTGACTATGGCGAGTTTCCTCTTTAAAAATCCATTGTTAGGTAAATTGGTTCCCCATCTGACAAGCTAATGAATGATCTCTCTGGCGTAGCACATTGGGGACAGAAACTGGCGTGGCACATGGACCGGGCAGGGTGACACCCGCAGTGACATTTCTGTGCAAGAGGCAGTGCAGAGTTTTGCGATCTCTTTTGCTCTTGCCAGCGAGACTGGAATTAGCAAAGCCAGCGATGCCTGCAATTTGGAATGACTGCGCAGCTGGTCGGTATGTAAATTGTGACTTTAAATATGTAAATACATCCATATATATTAAGGTTGGGGGCTTTCCTCCCCATTACGTTCCGAGTGTGTATTCTATTGGCGTTCTGCAGCCGGCTGTGTGACCTCCCCCAGATCCAGAGACCGGCCCTCCATAATTAATTAAATCCACGGAACCAATTCTGCAGTGACTTTAAGCCGCCTTTCTCTACGGCTACTGGAGACGTTTCCACACGCCCTGTCAACAGTGTTCTTTGCGAGCCAATCACAACCGTTCAGAGCCGCATCATACCAAATTAAATACCGAAACGACGTTGTTATTTGTTTGTCGGTGGGACAGACTGGAACCGTCGTCTCGGCTGCACTCGAGAACTCTGTAACGGATGACGACTCCGCTGTCCGATTCACAAACACGGAAGAGGAGGAATCATCACGGCGATTGTGCACCACTCCGCTCCTGCACACGGCAAGGAATGCGCGTGCGTGTGCGTTGACGTGGGGAGGAAACTGAAGCGCTTGGAGAGAGAAGGAAAAAAACCTTCACGTGCAACATGCACGTGAAGGTGCGTTGCAGGCTGGCACACTTGCCTGATGTGGGTAGCGCGATGACGTAGCGAGGGGATAGCGGTGTGGCACGTGGTGCAGAATCGCTAAGAGATGACGTAGCAAGGAGCAAGCAGTGGTCGCGTGGTGCAGAATCGTTAAGCGATGACGTAGCGAGGGGCTAGCATTAGGGCACGTGGTGCAGGATCGCTAAGCGATGACGTAGCGAGGGGCTAGCATTAGGGCACGTGGTGCAGAATCGTTAAGCGATGACGTAGCGAGGGGCAAGCAGTGGGGCACGTGGTGCAAAATCGCTAAGCGATGACGTAGCAAGGGGCTAGCAGTGGGGCATGTGGTGCAGAATCGCTAAGCGATGACGTAGCAAGGGGCTAGCAGTGGGGCACGTGGTGCAGAATCGCTAAGCGATGACGTAACCAGGAGCTAGCAGTGAGCGCGTGGTGGAGAATCGCTGAGCAGATAGAGAAAGCCCCTCTCTCTCTGTCTCTCTGTGAAGCTTTAATTAAAACCGGTGGAATAGCGGGCTGCGAAATGGATACACAGTCGTAATTATTGCCGCTGTCACTCCACTCCTCCGTCACTGGAGCAGTTCGTTTTCGTGTGTTCCATGGCTTTTTTGCGAGAGCAACGCCCTCCGCTCCGCACGTGCAAATCAACAAATGACGCAAATAAAATCTCACGTAAACCAAATTCGTACGACAAAGGCGAAGATTTCCCCTCGACGGCCATGCAAACTGCTGGGGCAAGTACTGGCAGCGAGGGACACAACAAGCGGAAACACCACGAGGAAGATGGCGTGGTCGGAACCGTGCCTGGGCCCCTTTCAGTGTCACGCGACGCGAATGTTCACAGCCCGCAGCAGGTACACTCATTGAAGGCCGAGTCGACCTAGGGGAGATCCAGGGGCTGTTCTGATATTACTCGCGGCAGAGTGCGTCAACCACTTGTTGACTTCTGGTGCTCCCACGCAAACACACCGCATCGGTTACTCACTTCAGGCCGAGTTGACGTGTCACTTGACAACAGTTGTGGCCAGGAATCGAACCCAGGCTGCTGGAGATTGTCAAGCAGTGCACGAAGCGTTGTTCCACCGCTCTCCCACCACTCCACACAAACGATCTCGCAATCACGCAGTATGTGCGCGTGTTGAATTTCTTTCGAACCGTATTGTTATTGTCAATTTGCTCGATAGCCCAGGAAAGCCTCGCTGAGTGTCACGGCTTGTTTCTCACAGCAGGGAGCGATGATTGCAAATGAGTAATTCGAGAATATTGGGTTTTTTTCAATTTGACGCCGCAACACAGCGGGGGCCGAAATCTTGCGAATGACGCCACGCTGTCTAGATCTTGCATTGTGAATCAGACGGCGCGTATTCCTCCTTTGGAGAGTACACACACCTGCAGGAATGACCGGGGTGGCCGCTCAACATCGAACCGCGAGCCTCCGCAACAGCCGGTCAACGCGATTCCTGTTGGACCATCGAACCCGAGTTGACGCTTGGAGAAGACCACGGGAAGTTCATGCGGTGCAAGTGGCCACGAATGTTGGAGAGGGCCGGTCATGGGGCCCATATCCCAACGATTGCATCTCGTAACGCATACATACCATTCCATGAATACAAAGATAATGATCCCCCGTATAGCCTGAACAGATTTTTAGGACAAGAACTGTTGGTCAGCACTTATGAAGACCGGCACGGTACAGGAGGGGGCGGGTGGCCTGCACGTAGCCCGGCCACATTTGTCTCCCCAGTGGTGATGTTTACACACCGTGCCAGGAACTCATTTGAGGCCGAGTCGACCTAATGGGAGGCCCAGGACAGGCTCAGATAATCGTCATTGGTGTTGGCCGTGAGCGGGAATCGAACTCGGGTCGGCAGGTTCGTGGCGCAGCGCACTAACAGCTACAACTACCGCCCCCCCCCCCCCCCCTGCACAAATACAAACACGCACACACACGCAGACAAGACACACACACGCAGTGAATTACACATAACGTGTGCTCACAAAGGGCAGTCAGGCAGCGCAGGCTGACACCCAGATGATCCACACTTGCGCGCTAAATGGCAACATAAATTTCCTCTGATTAGGCAAGTCAAAATTTACGGCCGCATAGCAAAGGACGACACGGATTGTTCTATTCTGTTCAAGTTGGTCGTTAACAATGAGTGGGTTGTGGGTTCATCCGCAGGGTGGCAACGTGAACCCCGCTGCTACTGCATAAATTCCCTCCTCGATTGTACACGTGCTAATCGGAGGTGCAGGGAAAGGACTACAAACTATACACAAAAAGCGGTTCTAAAGAAATGAGACTTAAAACGTTTGTGACTGCAGGAATTCATATTCTTGGTCCTTTCGATAAAGTCACGTTTTGCTTTTATTTTTTATTTTTTGTTTTCTATTTACGTGACTTTACCGAAAGAACCAAGAACACCTAAAGAAATGAGTTTGTCAATCGAGATGATTTAAAAGTGGCATAGCTCCCAGCGGCTTCCTAACTTCCAAAAGGAAGAGCGCGTTCCAGACGGCCGCAGAAGCGCATCTGAAAGCGCGTGATGCGGTGATCGCCCGGTGAGCCAAACGCCGCTGCGAGGATGACCGATCAGGGTGACCCGCGCCCTTGATTAGAAGGTGGAATGAAATGAGGTGCGATAATGACTCGGCAATCATCCAGCCTCGCCGTGCCGCCGTGAAGGTGTACAGCGCTCTGTACACTCTGCCTGCACTTTCAAAAATTATGTGGACGCGTACCTCCCCCCCCCCCACACACACACTTATTTCTAGCAGGCACAAGGAGGGGGGTCTTCTGTTGCCATTCGGTGTTCAGGCCCCAAGTTCAAGTTCATTTATTAGGTATAGCCCTGTGAGCCATTCGGCTCTTGAATCGGTGCAACCGCAACAAACAAAAAAACAAAAACATGAACAAAAAAACATCTTAAAGTGAATATGTGACTGAGTGCAAACAGAAAATCCAAGAAAAAACAGCAAAATATTGCAACAAAAAAAACACCGTACACCAACGCAGGTTCAGGCATGAGGCAGGATGGAGACACGACGAGGGGTCCCCCACATGAAGTCCGACCATGGCGGTGTGAGTGGGTTCAGTCTCACGAACACAGCCATATGCGCAGTCGGTCGCAAACGATGGATGATTAATGGGTTCCAATCCCCACTCTCGTCCTCCCTCCTTCTCTCTCTCTTTTCACCTTGTCCGAACGTGTACTGCCCCGCACTCGATGGTATTCGCTCAATATGTATCACTTTGTGACTCCTCGCAGATGGCATTGAGGCTATGGTCTCAGAGTTGTTCTCTCCATTAAATGTTTTTTTTGTTTGTCCGCTCTTCAACCGTCGGGTCACGAACTCTATCCCTCTCGTTCGCTTTCTCTCTCAAAAAACAACCCCCCCCCCCAAACTGGCACTGCACTGTTTTGTTGCGTTTCTCACTTCCGCTTTTTTTTTGTTTTTTCTTGAATAACGGCCACGGACGGAGCAGGCGTCTCTAAGCAAATCAATAGCGGCATGAAAACGCTTAAATTATCGCCAGGGCACTTCAAAGATAAATGTTTATTTGTGTATGTCTTGAGCACATTGAAGAACGGGACTGAGACCATCGTCCTAACTTTAAACCTGCGAACCGTTTTTAATTATAACCGTAGACACAAATCCGATACAGAGCTATTGAAAAATGTCACTCACTTGTCAAAGCGTTGAGAGAGAGGAAAAAAAACAACTGTCATGGCTCTAGCACCAAATCGTCAGTCCTATATATGCGTGCGCGCAATATATTTAAATGTAAATTTAGCGTTTGTTTTTACGCGAGACTTATTGCCCGTCAAATATTACGGAGTCGAAACACGAAAACAGCGTGTCGCCTCAGTTACGTAACGTCTCGGAAGACGAGGGCTAAAGGAACATAAGCCACTCTCCGTTAAATATTCATGCCTCCGCTCGGCATTCACGTGCAGCCTAAATTTGACGCGAATTTTTCACCTCTTTTTTTTTGGTTCACGACTCGGGGTGGGTGGGGGGGGGGAGGAGTGGGGAGGGTGGGAATTGGATTTTTCGAATTGGCAAAATGAAACAAATGGGCTTCCTCGGTGAACAATGTAATGATTGTGTCAAAAGTTACCAGGGTAGTTTAATTCCATTTAGACTCATTAGCTTGGTCTGTTCGGGGAAGTTAAGAATCATTCTGCAATAAGCCGGATTTATCAAACAGACGTACACGCAGGGAGACACGCAGACGCGCGCACACGCACACAAAGATCACCCATTTAGCCTTACAGTCGGTTGGGGCAAGTGCTGTGAGCGAGAACCTCTTAAGGACAGCTCGACTCACGAAGGTGGCGCTGTGTCCAGCAGAGCACCACACCCGACCCCCTCTAACCTCCCCAAGTTCTGATGTTTACACATTTCATCAGAAGCTCTGGTACGGTTGGGGAGACCCAGGAGCGGTTTACTGGACATCTGTGAAAAAAGAGCTTTACAGCTCATCGGCTTCCTCCAGTGTAAACAAATATACGGATTCCGAGTTTAAACATCATGCGCTACTGATGTTAGACGTGGTTCAGGAATCGAACGCAGGCCGACGGGCTCGCAGGGCAGCATGCCGACCGTCTCCCCACACCGCTGCTCCCCGTAACGTACGTGTAATTATTATACTGGTAGGAACCTCCTGGTTCCACCAGCCCACAGGGGATTATTGTGTCCGTCCGTCCATCGTGCATCCAAAAATGGGAGAGGTGGTGCTGGGCGGAGAGGGGAGGGTGGGGAGGGAGGGGCTGGGTGGGGAGGAGCTGGTCACCCCGTGGTGCCCTTATACAACTCAACGTTTAACCTACTCACGCCGGCTTGTGCCCGCCCTCACAGTCGGGCATATTTGCGGAATACACCACGCCGCCGTTGACCCTGGCCATTGACCGAGCAACCCAACGTTCCTACCAGCTCCCTCCGCAGGAATGTGTTTGACTGTTTTTACTTCTGCCAACTCTCGCTCATCTGCGGGGAGGATTATCCAGCTCGCGGATCAACTAACGCTCATTTGCGCCCCTCTGGCGGCCGTCGTTTGTTCTATTTAGTGGCCGCTCCTCGCTCGTCGAGGGCCGGCGACTCGGAGCTCGAGTCAACCGCTGTGGTGTCGGCAAGCGAACCACAGCGGTACCCAAGCCGCGCAGCCCCGCGTCTTCAAACCCCGTCTGTGCGTGCTGTGTACGCACGCTGAACCTCTTTCGCACCGTACGTAGCCAACAGCGCCAAATCGGAGGTGCAGGGGAGGGGGGGCAGGACAACAAACTAAACATTTCAAAAATGATGACGAATACGAATAGGTTTTATCCTTTCTGGCAATGTTGCCAATATTTCCAGAAAGGCTAAAACCTATTGTTATTTTTCATCATTTTCGATATCGCCAGAAAGGTTAAAACCTATTCTCGTTCTTCATCATTTTTGATAATGGGAAAAAGGTCACATAGATACAAATTTCAATGAAGGTATAACAATAAATAGGCATTCATAGCGTAGTCTTCTGCAGGTTTTGCAATATCCGAGTTGTGTCTGGGTCAATCCCTCCGCCCTTATTGCCCGAGAAAATCGAAAATTGATTGGAGCAGCAACGAGAGGAAAATCAGGTTTAAGTTCAAACGCGAGTGTACACAGAAGTGACAATCGCCCTCCTAACAAGCCGCAGCTTGTAAGGGCAACAGCATTGATTAGCTCGCGCGCATCCACACCACAATGGTTACGCTTGCAGCGTGGCCGGGCTGGGGATGCAATTGAGAAGAATCCATGCGTCATGACGATGATGACCATAATGATAATGACGATGACGATTATGGTGGTTATCCATGCCCCGATTGATCCGATCGGCGCGATTGCAGCGCGCCCGTTCGGCCACCGAAGCCTACGTCGACCGATGCCGCAGAAGCTTCAAAGACCGACCACGAAATCAGTATCGTTTATTTATATATTTAGTTCTTTGTACGGGGTTGATGTTCCTAGGGTCAAAGGGCAAGCACTGGTCGATAATCCTTTAAAGCCAGAGCAGATATTTTACTGGCTGGAGGGGGGGGGGGGGGGTATGTGGGAGGGGGGGGGGGGTTCGGCTGTCGCCCTGACTTAAATCATTTAGGGGTGCCCCTGCCAGATACGGGGATGGGAGTGGGCGAGGTGGGCTAGTGGTGTCACGTGATTGATATGGATCGCGGTGCAGGGAATTAATTAAAGGGCCCCCTGTCCAATGCCCACGCTTATTCGTCGGCCACATCCTGGGCCCCTACAGCGGCCCACTGGGCCCCTGTGTGCAGTTGCACCGCCTGCACACTCGATCGATACGCCACTGCCGAAGCGATCCCTCTCCCACCGTCCCAGAATCTCCTTTCCTCTTTTTCTTCATACATCGGACTTATATACATCATCAATTAATGCGTTATTTTCTGAAATATTTCGTGACTTGCTTAACCTTTTCTCAATGTGTGCACTCCTGTTGTTTGGTTTTGTTGTCGCATCGCTTGGCTGGTGTCACTCGCCGAGCCGCTCATGAATAAACATTTGTCGAAAAAAATTAAAAGAGCTTTACAGCTCACCGGATTCCTCCTGCAGCCTAAATACACATTCTGATTCTCTCCCGTGTCCATCCTCCCGCCTCTGCAACCCCACGCTCTGCCTGCCTCTCCGCGCGCGCCCACGCACGGTGGTGCGGCACGGGTCGTTGCCATGGGTCACCCCCATCACCCCCATCATCCCCTCCCGACACCCCCAGCTCTTGCGCATCGCACAGCGACGCAGCCGCTGTCGGGGAGAGGAGAGCCGTCGCCCGGTCAGAGGAGAGGGGGGTGTTGGGGGGGGGGGTGTGGTGGGGGGGGGCAGAGGACATCTGCGACGTCGCCATCAGCCCAGCCGGAATAATCTGCCCGCCGATTTGACGTCGGGATTGACGCCGGGGAACCAAAATGCGTGACGGATCATCGCTGGGATCAGCTTACCTGGGAAATAAAAAGCCCAGTTGCCCCCCCCTCTCCCCTCCGCCGTGGCGTCACCACGAGGGCCACTCTCCGTGTGACCCGCACGGACGGAGGCGTGTGGAGCACTGCCCTGTCCACTCGCCGTCAGTGGCACGGCGACCGCCAAGGGGTGAAGGTGCAGGGGGTGTAGCTGCACTACGGGCAACACCTCTGGCTACGGAGAGAGCGAGGGAGAGACAGGGCCCCCCCCCGCCTCCCACTACCACCCCCCCTCACCGCCCCCCCATTTAATTTGCGTGCATCAGAGCCCATACCCCCCCCCCCCACACTGGCCCGCACCACGAGCGATTCGATGAATCGTCGCACCGAGTCGATTCCAGCATTAATTATTTTTTGATTTTTTTTATCACCCCCCCCTCCCCGCCCATCTCGTTTGTACGGCAGTAAAAGCTCCAGCAACCTAAATATCCAACGAGCACATAATTTGCATATTGTTACGACCATCTGCCAATCCCCTGCCGCGTTAAAGGTGACCCAACGCTGCTGGGTCAGTCATGCGAGGTTTTTTTATTTTGGAGGGGGGAGGGGTGGGGGGCATACTTCACCATTCTGTGTCCAGTTCATATAGTCTCTACAGTCTGCTCATCGTCCACGTGATGCGCCGTTGGGAGTCGAACTCAGGTTTGCAAGAGCGAGAGAGAGAGAGAGAGGAAGTTAGCGTTGCGTCGCTCTCCCATCGCGTTCAACCCACAGCCATAAATAAGTCACGCGGGGTAATTACTCTTTATCCCGGGACGCGGCCGAAGCCCATTGAGGGGATCTTTGCCTCTCCGGCAAATCACCAAGACTCTTTGTGCCATTGTTGCCCTTCGCTATAATAGAGGGTGTCTCTGTCAGCGCCGACCACGTCGCCGAGAGGCAGCGGCGTGCGTGCGCGTCGTGCTTACTCCAAGCGAACGCGTGCGTTGTTCTGCCGGTTGGTGAAGGCTGAGAGCTGGGGGCAGGGGGGGCATAGGGAGTACACTGCAGTACCGTACAACTACCCTATTGCTATTGCAGCTGTGACCTATGTTGCCTACCGCAGAGCCCGGTCTACGCAGCCTAGAACTGCCGGGTTATGGATGGTGGTCACCATGGGTGGAGCTTTGGAGGGAGCGGGAAATGCCTCCCAAAACTGGAAGCCTTTATTTTTTTTTATTTTGAGCAGTTTACAATAACATTAAACGATTAATTATTTGAACGCGCGTCTCCTAATGTGAGGGACAAAGCGAACCTCTGACCCCCCCGCCAAATATATATATAGAAGTCACGCTCCGCCTGTGGTGGTCACCCATCCAAGCACTAACCAGGCTCAAGGCTGTATAGCTTCTGGCATCGGACAAAGTCAGATGCTTTGGCAACACGCTTAGTTGGGGCCGTGTGCACGTGCTGTGTTTTTCCTCATTAAAATGCATAGCTACATTTAAAATGTACAGGGCAGTCAGTGGCATAGCGATAGAGTGTGTAGGCAGTGCAGTTGCACCAGGGGTAGTGTGCCCAGCGGTGGTGTCTATGTACGTGGCTGGCTGTAATCCGGCAAAACAGCAAGTGTGGACGCCATCTGTTCCATACGGGTGGGATAAAGTGTGGTCCCCTCTCACAAACGTGAGTTTTCTTCAATTAATCACGAAAAAAAATAAACAGTCGCTTCTGAAAAAGATATATACGGCTCAGTGGGCCTTACCTGGTCAAATTGGTTAGTTAAAATGTTAGTTTCTTATGCATCATCTTCCTATCAAACAGCCCCCCCCCTCACTCCACGAACCCACGACGTCACTATCAATTGCACAAAGTTTCGAGTGCGTGAAGCGAAACGTCGGACGTCGCGCGGGGCATCGAGCGGCACGACCCGAAAAGTAATCGCAGAGATACAACACCAACCCCCCCCCCCCACGTAGTGGAATCTCTGAAACGACACTTCCTGACAGAGCCCACCTCCCCCAACCAGAGCAACATTAATCTTGATTTGAAGCTTTCGTGACTGCCGGAATCCATACTCTTTGGTTCTTTCGGTAAACATTCTTAGGTTTTTTCGGTAAAGTTACGTTGGTAAAAAAATAAAAATTAATAAAAGTAAAATAAAAAATAAAATAAAAATCACGACGTTTCGGAGGCAACACAAGCTTCCGTCTTCAGGTGGAACCGTCACAGCACGATAGCTGTATCAAGTGAGAGAAATTCCAAGAAAACAGTCCTTGTATATATACTGGTTGAGGGTGGGAGGAGCCAAGGTAGGCCCTGAATATTATTTTTGTGAGGTTCGGTGCGGCGGAAGCACGCTGTTAGGAATGAGCCTTTGTTGTGTAAATTAGGTTCAGATGATGTAAAGGTGCGTGTAAAGTCACGTAGATAGAAAATTAGTGCCAAATTCCACCACAAAGCTTTGCGGTCCTCTACATGAATTTCCTATCTACCTGACTTCACCGAAATAACCATAGAGTAGAGCGCAACATCCTCGCAAACGCACCGGATGCTGGGATTGTCCCACCCTAATCCAATTACACGGCTGCTCCGTGATCCGCGTATTCCATTCTCGTGCCCAAATTACACCATTAAGCAATCTTAAATGACGCGCGCTTAAGATCTCGCCGAGTAATCTCGATTAACAAAATCTGCACGAGGGTTCGTCCGTGAGAGCAAGAGTGTGTATATATATATCTAAGGTTTTTTTGTTGTTGTATATTTGACTACAATCGTACAGTGGTTGAACGTGTCCGAGCTCACGGGATCGTGGGGTCGGGCTTGGTTATTGCTGGAATGGATGGCCACCGGAGCATACTAAACTAAACAATTTTTGTTATTTATTTTACCAGGTTAAGGACCACTGAGCTATGTAGCTCTTTCTTTTTTTTTTAGAAGAGACCTGGCCACGAATGATATCCCAACGAAGTGGCTGATCGTGTGGACATTGCAGCTGCCAAATGCTCTAAACGCGTGTTTCTTAATGTGGAGGGAAAAACCGTAGAACTCGGCGAAAATCCACGCGACCATGGGGAGAGATACATGCAAACTCCAAATATACAGCAAGCGTCAGGGCCGGGACCGAACCCACGATCTCCTGCAGGTCTTATCGGCTTGGGGCTGTCAGGTGCCAGGACATGGCAGCATAGCAATGGTCGACAGATAGAATTGATCATCATCATCATCATCAATAATAAAACATAATAATTTAAAATTTTGATTTAAAGCTTACTGTGTTTTTCACACCTGATGATGATTGCTTGTATTGCAGTCGAAACGTCGTGAGAATTTTATCGTTTAATATTTTTATTATTTGATTGTTTCCCTTCTACGTGACTTTACCGAACGAACCAAGAATATATAATAATAATTATTATTTTCAACTTGTAACGCACTGCACAGTATTTTCTCGCTCTCAATGGGAGAGGCAAAACAACCCAGAGGCGCGAGGAACCAAAGGCGAGCGGGGAAGGTCGCCAGCCGGGCGGTGAGCCAGTGCCAAATGCCACCCAAAGCTTTGCGGTCCTCTACATATTAAGGTGTCATCAGTCATTTTGGAGGTAACCAGAGCACCCGGAGACAACCCACGATGGGGGGGGGGGGGGGGGGTCACTACTTTTTAGCATGCAGAGGGAACAGGCGAGGTTCACATTCGTTGTAGCGCCCCTTGTTGGCGAGCCAGGGACTGGCACTTTGCTCGACGCCCACGGGAAGATAGTCTCACAACATTTGTGGGATCCGCCAACCCTCGCCTCCACAATGCTGGATTATGGGGCCTGCACAGCCACCAAACACCCACCCACCCACCCACCTAATCGGCCTCTCTACGCAGACCAGGGACACGCCTTTTAATATAGACACTGCCAATCAAACCGAATAATAATAATAACAATGGATTTTCCAAAGTGGAAAACAGAATGGCACATTTACGGACGACGTTCAAGATGACGGGACGCTGTGCAGTCACAGGTGGCCCAGGCTGACATCATCAACTCGCTGCACTTGAGAGGCTGGATCACGAGCAGCAGCTGAAACCACCGATTCGAACCAAAGATTAATAACGGCCATGACTGACAAACGTCATGGCCATCATGAATCCCATGTGTGTCGGAGAGAAAGAGGGAGAAATGCGCCCAGCCCCAGCTCTCAGAACACCATACTTGAACGGTCTTTCACTTGTTAACACGAACCAGTTCCAGGCAATTACAATACCGTCACCTCTGCTGGGAGCGCAGAGGCCCTCATTGAGAGCTCATGTTTGTTAATGTAGTCCATTACATCATCAAGACCACACACTCCCCGGCCAGTGATTTATTACACAAACAATGCTGATACACAAAACGAAGAAAGACCGCCGTATAGCCTCAACAGACTGTTGGGGCAAGTGCTGTTAGCGAGCACCTATTAAGACCGGCACGGCACATGAGGGGGTGGGTATCCAGCAGCACGCCCGGCCACCTTTGTCTGAGTCGACCTAGGGAAGGCACAATAACCGGTTCAGGTAATCGTAACTGGTGTTGGCCGTGAGCGGGAATCGAACTCGAGTAACCGGGCTCGTAGCCCAGAGTGCTAACCACTACACCACCGCTCTCCACACGCACGCACGAACGTTCACACACATTCACGTACACACACACACACTCACGTACACAACACGCACGCACGCGTGACAGCGAGACGCAGGCAAAGAGAGGGGGAGAGAACGGAAGCGGCCGTACTCTGCGAGAAATACACCCGGGATGACACCGACCCTAATGAATGGAACGGCACTTCGGGGAGAGATGCGTCGTGGGTTCAGATGATACTGGGTTTTTGGATGCCTCTTGGGAGTAACGCAATTACAGGGCCACTTGCGACACACCATTGCGACATGCTACCAGCATCGGGGATGTCAACGCAAACGTGGCTTATGAGTGTGCATGGTGTCAGGCGCAGCTATTTAAAAAATTTGAAATATTTTTTTTAGTTTTGCAACTGCCTCTGTGTGATGCTTATGTCCAGTGCTGCGGAATTTGCAGCGCACGTGGAGCGTGGGGTAATCGCATGCAAGCAGCAACCGGCGTCAATGATTTCCCCAAGGTCTGCGGTCCTATCGTTGGATCTGTCGTGTCAGTGTGTATGCGGTACATGCCGATCATGTGCTCGGGAGAGTTTCACCGAGTTTCAAAACGACTTCAGGAGGGCCCTCTGGGCTGATGTTTCCAGACTGCGACCGGTATTTATACAAGACTGAGTCGACCTAGGGGAGGCCCAGGACCGGTTCAAATGTCGCTTGCCACCTGACATTCGTCGTGTCCAGGGAATCCAACTCAGGTCATCGGATTCGTAGCACGGTTGCGCTAATCGCTGCGCCACCATTCCCCCCACTAACAAACAACAAACACACAAGCATACACACTTACACTCATTGTTTTATAACAGCTTTTTTTTCATAATAAAGGTTTTGGGGTTATATCGCGTTGTTTATAAATGTGTCGCAACCCTCCAACACTCGACACGGCCAATCAGTAAAGCACGTGTCACGTTCACAAAACGCCAATAAATCACCGCTTTTTCTGTTTAGTTTGTTGTCCTTCTCCCGCACTTCTGATTAGTACGGTTGGCTACGTACGGTGCGAAAGAAGTTCAACATACACACACGCGAATTATAACTTACATGTATTCACCTTTAGGTGACATTTATCTTCAGAAATTCAGAGGGCCTTGTAGTTGGGGCGCACGAAACACTCACGCTTGTCGCGTTCAACTCGAAAATGTGCCACGAAATCCGTCGACTGCACAGACCCCACTCTCTGTACGCGTCGAGTACGAGCCCCTGATTAATGAGCGCAACGTATCGCGTCCTCACCTCCACGGCACGTCCATCAATCACACCCGGCACGTTACGTAACATCCGACACATTTAGCCGGCGCTCAGGGTGGCAGCAAGCCCGTCTGAAATCCCTGGCGGTCCAACACTCGCCACAGTTTCATTTTACCAGACTGATAATTGGATTAAATAAAAAAAATTGGACGTACGTTTACATTTTGCGGCGTGTTTTTTTTGTGTTGCGAAACCACGGGGACGTGAAATACAAGTTTCCCTCGCTCTAGGCGCATTCGCTTTGTGCCACTTGTGTTCAGGAACAGGACCCAAGACCGGTTCAGATAACACTGTTAGCCATGGCGGGGAGTCCAACTTACAGATTAATGTGATCGCAGCACAGCCCACTTAACCACTGTTCCAACTCTCCCCCACCCCCCAACCTTCCCCCACCACAAATAATTATCATTAATATTTTTTCGAGTGACATTAGTGTACGGTGAAAGTGAGGATGGGGAAACGTGTTACATTAGCGTAGGTGGAGCAATGGGTTTTCTCTCTCTTTCTCACACACACACGCGCACACGCACGTCTAATTGTAAACTCGCCGAAGAAGAGCGTGTTTGCTGCATCTGTTGCATCCACTCACGGACTCCCGCGTTCTTACCAAGTGGGCGTTTGTTAAGATCCAGTTCCCGCGTAGGAAAGGCGTGTTACGAGCGCTGGGACATTCGAAGGGGGCAACTTTTGAGCGGGCTGCCCACTGATGTTAGGCCCCACGTAACATCATCATACCCACCATCGTCATCATACCCATTATCATCATCGCCATCATACCTATCACCAGATCCAGACCTTCACGGCACAACTCTATCAGTGGGGAGAGCAGCCACATCACACCCATCATCATAAATCATACTAGCGGTCATCATCATCATCATCATATCCATCACCATATCCTGACCCTCACGGCACAACTCCATGGGTTGTTTTTTTAAGTGAGTGTAAGAGCAGTTCTTGTGGGTAATGAGTTGTTGTAGCCACTGGGAATTCTGGCAGAGGAAAGGAAGCGATGGCGATGTGTGGTGACCTCAATAACGTGAACTTGATTGGCTCCCCGAACATTGCAGGTAGGGTGCACCCAGCACCCCCAACTCCACCGCCCCCCACCCCGCACCGCGCGACCTTTATTGTAGAACCAATATGACCACCACTGCAGAGGTGCAATCGTCAGCACACTGGAGCTGCAACTCAGAGGTAGGCCGGTTCGATTCCATCTCCTGGCGCGGCAGTTGAAAAAATAGGCACATTTATTAAATCCACCCCACTCTCCCGCCCCACCTCCCCACACAGCACATCGCCTCTGTATACGTGGGTACAACACCACAGCTGGTCAATCAGCAGGCCACGTGTGGTGCGATAAAGCGTGGGTAACTGCCATAACCTCCAAGACGTACGGTCAGCGTGGCAGGGTTAGCGCGCTGCGCTATGAACCTGGCGACCCGGGTTCGATTCCCGCTCACGGTCAACACCAGCGATGATTATCTGAACCGGTCCTGGGCCTCCCCCTAGGTCGACTCGGCCTCAAATGAGTACCTGGTGCGATGCGTAAAACATTCGCCACGAGGGATACAAAGGCGGCCGGGCGTGGTGCTGGCCACAAAACCCTCCGCTAATGTGGCTATCTCGGGCTCCCTCCAGTGGAAGCCCTTGAGCGAAGCAATTGAAGGGGCTGCGCCTTAGCTCATTTGGTATGTATCTACGTGCGCCTGTACCCCCCAAAACTCGCGCCTCACCTTGGCCGCCACGGACGAGTTTGGCTTCTCGAGGAGGTCCCAGAGCCTCTTGCGCTTTTCCGCGCAGCACGCGCCGTCGAACACCTCGGCGTCCATCTCGCGCGCCGTGTCCGCCTCGCGCCGCAGCTCCTCGTTCATCTGCTCCTTCTTCTGGTGGTACCGCGCCTGGCAGCACGACTCAAGGTAGATCTCGTCCACGCCCCAGTAGTCGAGCTCCTGGCTGAAGGAGAGGGCGCACATCTCCTCCATCATGTGCAGCTTGCCCGTGCGGTAGAAGTTGAGGATGGACGTGAACGCGCCCGGGTGACGGTCGAAGAAGTATTCGTTCTCCCCGGGGCTGTGATCGTCGCAGAGGGCCGCCGCCTCTCCATCGACGCTTGCGTCCCTCAGCTTCCCGAGCCTGGTCCGCGGAAGTCTCTCCAGGGTCCGCCACAGCACCTCGTGGCACACGCCGCCCACGTTGAGGCGCACGCGGCGACTCAGCGGCTCTCGGGGGGCAGAGGGGGCCTCTTCTGCCGGTGATCTCGTAGCGTCTTCTCCACCACCACCTCCTTCTCCGGTGGGAGCGTTCACTGTGTCCGGGTGACTACCGTCAAGCCCTTCCGGGAGGGGCTGCTTGGGAGGAGACCCACCGAGGGATGTGGTGGAGCCGCGGGTTTCCATTCTGGTGTTTGTGATGATGACACCTCCTCCTCCTCCTCTCCTGCTCCTGGTGTCTCGTGTCCTCCTTCCGCTATTCCCTCTGCGCTCCTCTCCCTCCCTCCCCTCCTGTTCCCTGTGTTCCTGCTCTCTTTGATCTTCCTTCCTTTTGCTACCTCTTGGCTTCCTCCTCCTCCGCTCTCCTCCTCCTCCCCCTCCTCCTCCCTTACATCAAGTCCCTCGTGAGCAAGATCTAAGAGGTCAATGAAACACAGCGAGGGTTATTCGCGGACGCGATTTGCTTGGACGCACACGCGGCCGCAGATGCCCGTCGTGCGATGTGATGAACGGTTCGCCCAATCCACCGTTTGATGATTCAAACAACAATTGACGACTGCTTCATCGACAAAGGCGAGACAGCAGTTGTGATAATAATTTCGTGGACACGAGGAAGAACGCTGTACTGCACGTGTGCATTTTACGCATTGAATCCCCTCATTAAAATGCCGAGCCACATCTTACGGGTGCCACACACACAACGACAAAAACCCCCCGTACAGCCTTTAACAGACTGCTAGTGCAAGTGCTGTTAGCGAGTAGCAGCCTATGAAGGCCGGAATGGCACTCGAGTTGGGTGAGGGGTGGCCAGCACCACGCCCGGCCGCCTTTGTATCCCTCGTGGCGAATGTTTGACGCATCGCACCAGGTACTCATTTGAGGCCGAGTCGACCTAGGGGGAGGCCCAGGACCGGTTCAGATCATCATCGCTGGTGTTGACCGTGAGCAGGAATCGAACCCGGGTCGCCAGGTTCATAGCGCAGCGTGCTTAACCGCTACACCACCGCTTCCCACTGTGGACACCACACACACGCGCGCGTTCAAACTCGCCGGCCTCTTCAACGCAACGGCAAAAGCTCATTCGCAGTCTCACGCGTGCTCGGCTCGGGCTGCAGTTTACAATCTTCACACTCCCCCCCCCCCCTATGCGGCATCCCTGGTCTCTACGCGACACACGACTCTCTCTGTGTGTGTGTGTGTCTTGGTGTTTGTGTGTTACTCGCTAACAGCACTTGCCCCAACAGCCTGTTAGAGGCTATACGGGGGATCTTGTGTGTATACAGTATATATATCCCGGCCTTAATAAACACTCGCTAACAACACTTGCCCTAACAGCATGCCTAGGCTACACGCGGGATGTTTGTCTCCGTGTATCAAACTGTGTGCATCTCTGTGCGAGTGTTAGAATCTATGCACGTACGCGCCTGTGTTATCTGTGCTGTCGGTCGTGTACATCTATGTGTGCGTACGCTTGGCCGCGTGTGTAATTACGGTAAGTATATGCGAGAGCAGGCGTGCGTGAGCCGTGTTCTGCCAGCGAGCCTTCGACACTTCACGTAGCCTCAAGGTGCACCTAGCCTGGCACGAGCGCCGCGATGACGTGACCGCCACTTAGTGGCGAACGGCGGTTGTTGACTCGTCCTTATCAGTATGTGCTGTGTGCGTGTACATCGGTCTGTGTCTCTGTGTCTGT
The DNA here is from genome assembly GCF_964198595.1 of Lampetra fluviatilis. Taxonomy (NCBI): domain Eukaryota; kingdom Metazoa; phylum Chordata; class Hyperoartia; order Petromyzontiformes; family Petromyzontidae; genus Lampetra; species Lampetra fluviatilis. The sequence continues at coordinate 13,036,712 of NC_136288.1, forward strand.
GCACACACACACACGTGTACGTGTGTGTACACGTGTGTGTGTACACGTGTGTGTACGTGCATGCCTGCAGTCGTTCCCTAACAGCTCATACCCACATACATGGATCGTGTTCCTTGTGCCTGGGTCTACGTTTTGCTGTGGAGTGCGAGTGTGTGTGTTCGCCATGCACGTGTGTACGTCGCTGTGCGCACGTGTTCGTAACGCACGTACGTGGGTTGACGCGCGCGTGTCGCCGTGCGCATACACGCGTGGAAGTGGTTCACTCGGACAAATTATTCAGAGCAGTCCATCAGACTAAACGAGACATCTGTGTGTGTGTGTCTTCCTTTGTTGACACGTGTACTGTACGTGTGTAGAGGTCTCTCTCTCTCTTTGTGTGTATGATACTGGGCAGGGAGCGTGTATTTACTTAATGTGTATATGTTCGTGTCTTTGATGTGTGTGTGTGTCCGTGTGTGCGCGCGCCCCTCCGTGTGCGACTCAATGACGTTTTTTGTATCCGAACGAGATCCGGACATCTCCTAGGTCGACTCAGCCTGAAACGAGTGCGAAAGTCGTCACCCGCTGGGGAGAGACAAATGCGGCCGTGCATGCGCGCGTACGTGGTGCGAACCACACCGCCCGATTGTGCTCCGTCCCGTTCCTGAATAGATGCTCACTAACAACCCCGACCCCGACACTTTATAAGGACACGTAGAGCTGAGTCTCATAGCTAGCATGCACCGGGACACACATGGCACGATCCCAGTAATAGGAACTCATGGAAACCGAGTAGAACTCCATTTTTCGTCTCTCTATCTCTGTTTTAACGTCCACCAGCCAATTGGTTTACAGGACCAATGCCATCCAGTGGACCCTGTTTATATGCGAGCAAACTGTGGACACGTTTTGACCTTCAGGGGTCACATCGACATTGCCAGCCTGGTGAAACACATGCAGCTACGTTGCCAGATGTTACTGTCAAGAACACTCAATCGACAAGACTGAGACCTATTCAACACGCAAAGCAATATATATTTTTAAAGCAACTACATTTATCATGTGAGGCTGTGGAACATGACTAATGATGACAAATAGGTTAGACCTCCGTCTACACACGCATGTTTTAGTTCCATCAGCCTATTATTGGCTTTGCGAGATCAGCGCTGTAGTATCAAGCAGCGGGCTGTTGAATTCTCAACCGGGATTCGATATCGAGCAGTCCCATCGGCGGAGTCGGGGGCTTTGCGAAACCAATTCCATCACCGGCGAATTGCCGCGAACATTTACGAAGAGTTTCAAGCGGAAAGCGCACATTCGGAGTTTTGACAAATCGACGATATCGATGGACTCGGCACCCACCTTGCTTCGATCACACGGCACGCATCGCCGAGTGATTCGCACGCGACCATAATTGTAGTCAGTGGTTGCTGTTGTTGCTGGATTGTTGTCGATGTCCCAGATGTCGTCGTTGTTGTTTTACGATTAGCGCGGTGTTCTCACGCCAGATCTATGGGACGCGGAGATGAGAGAGCCTCGCTCGGCTTGCCGCTGGTGGAGGCGCTGCTGTGTCGTGAGCGCTCGCTTCGTACTGAGACTCGCGCCCGCCCTCGACGATTTGCTGCCCGGGCGCCCGAAGAGAGACCAGCTTACGACAGCCGGACCCAGCTTCGAGCCGACGACGACGACGATGAACTCAAACGATGCCCTGCTGTAATGATGATGTTGATGATAAAGAAGTTGAATTAAACACTGCCGCTGCTGCTGATATTGGTGATGATGAACTCATACGATGCTGATATAGTGATGATTGTAAAGAAGTTGAATAAAAAAAAAACTGGTGCGGATGATTGTGATGATAGTTGCGACTTAAGTAACGTTATTGATGATAATGCTGCGGCTGATGATATTGATGATGGTTAACTCAATTGATGCTGCGAATGAAGAACTCTAAATTGATGCTGCCACTGCTGATGATGAACTCCATTGAAAGCTCAAATTAAATGATACTGCTAATGCTGCTGATCGTTTCACCGATAATGTTGCCGCTGTTGATAACGCTTCTGCAGCAGCAGCAGCAGCTGTTGCTGATTAAGATCCTGACGAAGACGACAATGCTGATTACAAATAATAATTTAGCCGCACGTGCTATTCATTAGAATGCCGCTCGTGATGCCAGCTTGGCTCGCCCGGCCGCACGCCCGCCCACCCATCCACCCACCGCCTTCCAGTCTTTATCCACTGCTGGCCCCAGGTCCCTCCAGCCGCCGATGGATAACGCTCTTGCAGACACCGCCGCTGTCCATGGTGCTAGAACGCGAGAGACGACACCGCGCGCCGCGCCGTCTGTTCGCCGTGACACCGACTGATGTGGAAACTCCGCTTCGCTAAGACGCAGCGCCCGCAACTGGCGACAGAGGGGAGCTGGCGTGGGGAGAGCGAGTGGGGGGGGGGGGGCGGGGGGAGAGCGCACCCGAACGAGAGAGAGAGAATGAGGAGGGTTGGAGGAGAGGGGAGGGCAGAAGCACGGTGATGATGGGATAGGGTGGTAGCATGATGGTGTCTGTGTGTGAGACAGAATGTGTCTGTGTGTGTGAGTGTGTGCGGGCGTGGGGAGCGGTGGTTTAGCGGGTAGCGCGCTGCACTACGAACCCGGCGACTCGAGTTCGATTCCCGACATATGGAGTCTTTGTTGTGACAAAGGGGGGATATTGGGGAATGGGCTTATGTGTAAATGCGATGATGGGGTAATGGAATGATAAGTCGCCTTTAATTGCTGTATATTATTGGCTCCTGGTTAAATAAAGGATACGCATTACGGGTGTAATGGGATAATGTGTGCGTGTGCACGCAGGTGCCTGTTTGTGTCTATATCCATTCTCGTCGTGTTTGTTTTGCGCTCTGTATGCACACACAGTCAAAGATCCCCCGTATAGCCTGCATAGGTTGTTGGGACAAGTGCAGTTTAGCGAGCTTCTATTATTGCCCTCACGTGTGGGTTGCGTGTCCAGCACCACGCCGGGCCGCCTTTGTCTCTCTAGTGCTGATCGCTTACACAGCGCACCAGGTACTCGTGCAAGACTGACCATGTTATTGCGATACTGCGTTGGCAGTAATTCATTACCACAGGTCACGTACAGAAGAAATGTGCCTCCAGGCCCTGGAGACCACCTGGAGAAGATTCCAGGCACGTGTTGACAATGATGGCGAACTCTTTGACTTTTGAAAGCTATTAACATTACATTTGTTATCATGTTTACCGTGTATTATCCGTTTCTTTTTCCATGAAAAAAGATAGTCCCATGTAAGTGTTCACATTATTATTTTTAAAGCACCCTGTATATTATCGGGGATATCATCTCTCCGCTTAGGGCTATCACCCGGAAAGTTGTCTGCTTAAGATCTTTTACTATGAGGGCAGTATTGTTGACGAATATAAACCCGAGTCGAACTCGGGGAAGCGCAATATCGGTTCAGATATCACTCGCCACTGATGCTACCCTTGGCCGGCAATCGATTTCAGATGCCGCCAGGGTCATCGCGCTAACCCATTGCACCACCGCTCCTCCCCGTGCGCGCGCGCGCACACACACGTGTACGCATGCGCAGGTGTGGATCGTGCCGTAAATGAATTCTGTAGAGGGATGCGTGACAGCGTACGTCTCTATACACAAGACCTCTGCCGATAATGAAGGTTTTTTGGGGGGTTAGATCGCGTAAATATGTCGTTAAACCCGCCACCATCCGACACAGCCAAATAGCAAAGTTTGTCACGTAAACAAAACATGGCAATTCGTTGCTAGTTCAGCACACTGGTGCGTTGTGTCGGAGAGTAAATCCACAACAGTTACAAATCGAGTACGACGTTTCGCTGGTAATGACAACCAGCTTCATCAGGCGACAGCCATATCTGTGGAGACTTCCTCCTGCGTTCGTCTTAAATCGAGGGGGTAACTGTGATGTCGTCACTGTGAAACAAGAGCTACCTACATTTTTTACAGAAACGTGCCATTGCCTTGTCTCCCGTAACGTGGCCTGTCATTCGAGGGGGTTTCCCCAGGCAAAAAAAAACCCAACCATATCCCCAACAAACTGGATAACCCGCAGAATTTGATTGCCCAGAAGGTAGCAGCTGGCTTTTTTTAGAGTAGTCGATGGAGTAAAGTGAATTACTCCATTCGCTATGCGGCCATATGTGGGGAAATGATGCAATAAAAAAATTGGATTGTAAAATGCATGGGTTGTGTTGAAAAAAGAATAGCATACAAAATATCAACAACAGCAGCCATGGTCACTCCACTGCTGGATGAAGGCCTCCCCTAAAGCCGCCACTCTCTCTCTCTCTTGCAATCTTGCGATGTAATGACAATAAGAATCGACCGAGCAACTGCACACGAGATCATTGCCTCGCTCCGAAACAAATATTTTGTGGAACATCAACTTTTTTTCCCATAAAAAACACCCCTCGATTCGTTCCTACTATTCGGTGATACTGCATTGGCAATGCGTACGAGCAACAAACACACAAACAACTCAACACGTTCACCCATAACACTGTGGCCTGAAAAGGAAAACATATAATGGGCGACGTTTCGGGCAATGGCCCTCTTCTTCGTAGCACGCAAAATATTGAGCCGTGCTTTGGTTCTCTGCGTCTCAGGAATGGATACTGAATCCGGACAATGGTAACAATACTCGTGGCTTCTCACCCCACGAACTTAAACAGTGACTAGGTGATTGACAGCGCGGAGTAAATGAAGCACGCGACCAAGTGAGCGGGCCCATATCACGCGTCCGCTCTTCTCTCTCTCTCTCACAATGAATCGATCGCATGGATGTTGCCACAAATTCACCGCGTGGCCCTCTCTTGCGCCATTGGCAATGTTTCGGTGGTTTTTCTACAAAGTGCGTGTATGTAGCAGTGAAGCCGATACACTTCCCGCTCAGAGCTGCAATTTATTCACGTTAATTACAGAACCAAATTTAAATGTGATGCATTTTTTGGGGGGGAGGGAGGGTCAAGCTATTGGTGACCGACCCATCAACGCACTACACTTGAGAGAACTGTGGAAAGACAGAATTGAATTCCGCTCATCGCATTTGCTTTTACCCACAATGCTCCACGGCAACGCATCACGAGTTTGTGCGGTCTTTGTGTTTTGCATCGAACCTGGGCCCATATTTTAAACACAGTGCTCTTGCCAATAGCTTCGCGTTAATTTAGCAGCATTTTATTAACCAGCCTGGCTCAGCTGACGAGTCCCCAGAAGGTCGAAACTGGCACAGACTTTGCTTGATTCTAGATTTGAAGATTTCTTGACTGCAAGGATTCATACTCTATGTTTTTTTCGGTAAAGTCACGTAGGTAAAACATTAAAATAAATATCAATCACGACGTTTCGGAGGCAACACAAGCTTCCGTCTTCAGGTGGAACGGTCACAGCAAAATTACTGTATCAAGTGGCCCTACTTGTGATCGCGAATGCGGTCGGAAATATGTCGTTTCGTCTCCCCGATATAACAATGCCCGCAAGTGCAACTCAGTTTGTAGACACCAGGGTGCTGTAAGTCAGGAAGGACATCCTTTACGGATGGGATCAGATCACGGATCTTGTGTACTGTACTGAATCGGACCTGGATCTTGTGTTTGTTTAGAATTTTGGAAATATTTTTGGTCACGCCTGCTATGTATGGCAACGTAATGATCACTTGATACATTAATTTTGCTGTGACGGTTCCACCTGAAGACGGAAGCTTGTGTTGCCTCCGAAACGTCGTGAATTAATCTATTTTAATTTTCTTTTTTACCCACGTGACTTTACCGAAAAAAACAAAGAGTATGAAGACTTTGCTTGCTTAAACAAACGCTACTCGGTAATGTTGATATTTGAAGCCACGAGGCTGCCTGACTACATTATGCACGTGGGCAGCTGGATTGTAGTTCTGCTTATATTCGGTTTATAAGCACAGACGGCTGTATGGATTTTAAACTCGGGAGGAACTCGGTTCAGCATTCTGATCACTGAGCCACCCGGCCATGTGTAGCATTCGCGTGATACGAATGTCAATGCTGGTAAACATTGGGCTGGAAGGCCAACAGGCTGATGAACAAAAACGAACTAAGTTAAATTTTAGGTAGACAGACATCATTTTTTGTGAGTTCCTACTTTGTTACATTATGTAACTGTTTACGTTGTTGCTGCTGCGGACAAAAAGAAAACAAAAAAACATTTGACATTTGAAGCTTCATCCGGTGGCTCACAGCAAGGTTATGCAAGGTTCTGGCTGCTGTCCAGAAACAAGCACTGAGATGAAAATGATTGAGTGAAAACGACTTTATTTACAAGCACACCGTATGCTCAGGGTCAGAGTTATAATACCGAATACGACAGTTGTACAATCACTGGCCGCCCAACGCTGCTTTGGCTCGGGCCACCAATCACAAAGCATTTCATCTCGGATCTCTCTTCGCCTACGATGAGACGGTAATTAATTGATCGATGTCATTTATTTAATAACTAGAAAGCCCATTGAGATTCGATGGCCGTGCGCTGCGGATACGTCGGATGTTCAAAGTGGTTTAGTTCTCACATCGATCATCAATCTCAGGATCGTGAGTCACGGTCTCTCTACAGCTGAATGAAGTCGTATCTATTCCATCGCTATCTGATTATAAAGGTCACATCTCATTATAAAGGTCACACGTCTTCAATAGCCGCATGCAGATGACAACGTCATCACTTCGACCCTTTCAAGGGAAGAACACCAGAGCGAGATGCTGCATGTTGGGCTCGGTAAGGCATTGGAGAGTGAATTACTCCTGAGTGCAATCATATCTGGATTCATATTAGTTCAGGTAAACAATAAAAACACGTAACAGGTCGGTGGCTGGCACACCTCGACAATGGAATTTAACTTCTAAGCAGATTAAAATACGCAGGCATTAAGACTGCTTCGGCGCACTTAAATGACGCAATTTGATGCCCAGGACAGATATCATTGCACACCTCCCCGTACCCTGAAAGCCTTTTAATCTCAAACTTTCCCATTGTTATCAGCCAACTCAGGACACAGTCGACATTTGTATTTCACAAAATAACAGCCGTTTGCGTGTATTTTTTGGTTGTCAGTCTCTAATGCAAGGCCACGTATAAAATTACATTGACACCATCTTACATCGGCGTCCTGTAATTGTTTTCGGCCCAGGAAATGGCCTCGTCAGCCCGAGGCAACTCCACTGCAAATTCCAAAACGGTCTTGGAATGTTTCACAATCGGAACATTTCACGAGGACATCGCAATTGGTCAGCTGTGGTTCACACAACGAGCAACGGCCATCGATTAGACACGCGCCATATCGTGACGGGTGAAGCGATCCACACAGGCAATTGGCGCCGTCACCAATTGAATTGCGAAGCCATCATCAGGATTAGGCGCTTTCTCCACCCTCTGGAGGTGGCGGCGAGGTGGATAATTAAAGTTGCTTGATGCAATCTTAAAAAGGAATATGCTGCCAACCGTGAGGCGTGCGTGGCGGCGCACACCTGTGATTCCGTTCTTCGGAGATAAGGGTTAGTGGATAGCGTCCACATTTTTTGTGACGCTCAAATCCCCTTGGGGCTGTCGGGGAAAGTGGCAATATAGAAGTTGAGGGTTCACAAACCAATCAATGCATGCTCTTTGGAGCGCTATCCCCTAAGAACGGGAGGGCTTTCTTTGGTTCCTTTACCGCAGGCACATACAAAATCCTTTTTTGAAATTGGCTAAATATTACGACGCAGGACCCTTCTAAAAAAAAATACGGCCATGTGATTCACGTGTGGCTTTCCTGGGTGGGTGACGTTATTTAAGAACGTTACTCCGTTGGCTGCCGTGAAAACCCGAGACTGGGGACAGGTGGGGGTTAAGTAATACGACAGCATTGATCGGACGTTTCGGGAGGTAATGCAGCTTACAACTTGGAAGAGCTTTGAAAGAAAGGGAACATCGGACCGAGCTTTGTATTTCGCGTCTATTGACCGAGACTCACGACGAAAACAAGCACTCGACTCGAAGTGGCTTGGAAAAAAAAAATCTTTTATTTTCTCCTCTCGCACACACAAAAAAGGATAGGCCAGGTTTTTTTTACTGCTTTTAAAATATTACATCTCGTGAAAATGCTCAATTACTCATACAGTATACACACATTTTTAGAATCAGTATAAGGCTGTGTTCCAAGTCTTACATCCTCAACGCTCCAACCGAAAAGAACAACCCCCAAATCAAAGTTTCCACACAATGCGGCTAGTGTGACGACGCGCACATGCAATTCACGACGAGTGGTAAACACCAACAAGCCCGACCCCACCAAGGCCACAACATAGTCCACGCGTTTGTGTTGAGCAAGGTACACATCACAAGTGTTGAGATAGTTGTGATTGTACCCCCCCCCCCCATCACCGATTGCATGTGACCACCGTTGCGGGTTCAGTCGTTGTTCAGCCGTTGCCCGTCCCAAGATTCGCAATTTTGCACAAAGCGACGGGAATTTCGCCGATCCAATGTAACCGATGGTCAGAAAAAACTTCCCATACACTGCATACGTGACCACAGAACACTGAAGCAGTGTACAGCGTAATGTACATAGACACATTTACTTAATGTACAACAAAAGTACACATCCATGGAGCTTTCGGGTGGGGAACATTGCAATCTTAAAAGGGCATTCAGACTATCGATTTTGGGGCCCATTTTTATAGTAATAATGTAGTTCTGGTCTTAACTGTAGCGCATAGGTCGATTGTGCCAAATCTACTTTGGATGTTACCTCTCCAGCATGGTGTCTTGTGGAAAATTGAAATGTGTTTCAAGTAGCTTTTATATGTGGGCATTAACATTTTATTGACCATGACAGCACATTCAAAATGTAGTATACCAACACGTGTATATTTAATGTTACAATACAGAGCAAATAATAAAATAATCCCCTCCTCACTCACAGCACAAGAGATTTAAAGCAAGTCCAAATCCTTTAAATCACTTCAGACTGAACATTAAGAGAACAGGACTCACATTAACATTATATTCCACCAAGGACAGGAACATATATACAGTTCGCCTGTATCGCCGTTTGCATTGCCTGCAACAATGTACATTTAATACACTGGCAATTGATGGAATAGTTATGTTTAGAAAATCAGTCGCAAAACTACCACTGTATACACTCTTTATTTAAAGACAAAATGCATGATTTGATTCCATTTATTGCACTGACAAAGTGTAGATATAAACATCTACAACAACAAAGAAACATGTTGGGCCACAGGGGGAGGTAAACCTATCCAATATTGATATCTAACACGGGCAACACTACCATAAAAAATAAACATCGTTTACAAGGGACCAGATAAATAACAGTGCAGTCGTCCAAAAAAGAATCCCACGGATGCAAATGAGACACTGGACTGGCAAGGAAAGCTCCGATGCCTTTAACAGAAAGCTACATTCAAAATACACCTGCAGCCCAATTTGAGGTTTCACCAATAAAAAATAACTTGTACTCGTCGTTTTTGTGTTTGTTTTTTGGGAGTGGGGAAGAATTGCCCTGCTCTTCCCCACCACCTCTAGTCTGCACCCCCCCCCCCCACGCAAGTCAGTGAGAGCTTGTACCGCTGTCCCTCCGAGCAGCGCAGGATTAGTGTGTGGCGACACCGTCACACTCGCGCAAATCAACGCTGGGGTCAGGCTTCCTCGCAATCACTCAGAATGTTCAAAGTGCTTTGGAGGTTCTGTTTTACTTGGTTCATATTCTGTTCTCTCTCGCTCGCTCTCGTTCCCCTCTTCCTCCTTCCACCTCGTTCATTTGTCAGTCGGTCCCCTTTGTCAGCAGCTGTCGTCTGCAATGGTGGAAACATGTTCAGTGATAAAATTGCTAAGGCAACTCAATGCGCCAGCGTGTACGACCATGGGAAAGATACACTAAAGTATACCTCTCCAAATTGAACTAAAATATTTTAGCCATCATCAACATCCATTACTTGATTGCACCTCGCACAAGTATTAAACAACTTCTGAAATCCATCAGACTATGGGCCTTCTGTAACAATGATTCAGCACACCAATGCAATGGTGTATTAAAATGTTTAGAGAATGTATGACCATAACCTCAAAGACTTGCAATCTTTGGAAATGCCTAAAGTGCACAACCGAAAATGTCACATGTACATTAAAGACAGTATGGTTGGCCATTCAATTTGTGAATAGGAATTCTTCTCATTCATGACATTTCAAATATGTCGGACCTCATAATAAAGGTTTTTTGGGTTAGACCGCACAAATATGAATGTGTTGTTAACCCAACACCACCCGACATAGCCAATTGGTAAGGTTTGTCCCGTAAATAAACGTGCCAATTAGTCACCTACTTCAGCACACTGGTGTGTTGGAGAGTAAACCCACAACATTTACCATTTGAGTACGACGTTTGGAACGTCGGTGCGTATTTATAAAAGTGTTCTTTTTTGGGGCCACGTTTTCAGCTCAACCGCCAATCGTTGAAAATAAAAAAAAACTCAATATTCACGTGAAATATTTGTAAGACACATGGACGACGGCGGTGGTGGCGGCAGCACACAAGAGCAGATACACACCGTGATACCACCATTTCGTTTTCTTTGGGTTCTTGTCACACGTTCTGACGTAAAGTGCATTGTCTGGAGGCCGTTTCTGCGAAAGAAATAACAGTGATCTAGACAAAGATTTTTTTTTCAGAGGCACGTTACCAAGCGATTTGCAAAACTCATCCATATAACATTGCTCATCAGGAATTGGCCGATTAAGAAATCGCCTCCAATGTTCCATTCCTCGTCAAGATCGTGGAAAATAAGCAGGCTTCACAGACAAGTCAAATGTATTTAAGCCAGTGATAAAACCCAGAGACTACACGCGATGGTCTCGTTTGTAAGTGACCTGGGTGGCCGGATGAGTGATCGCCATGCAGCAAAAATAGGTTTGTCATAGGTCTTGCAAGTTGACATGCGGGGCAGCAGAAGGCACCAAGGCAAAACCCCAATGACACGCACGGCATGGGGGAAACCTCACCCAGCAGTGGACTGGTGGAAGGGCTGCACTTGTGCAATTTGACCTTCAGCAACGCCTCCGATCCACCACTGATAACGAATTGATAACACGTTTAAGGGACCTCGGCCAAAATTTAGGAAACCCATCTTTTGATTACAACGTGTGCGCGCGAGCGAACTACAAATGCACAACACCTTCTCCTTGGAGCTGGACAGCATGCTGATGATGCTAAGGCAGACGGACTGAACGGAGAGCGCCGGGGACCAATCCTCTGTGAGGATGGACAGGCAGATGTGGCCGTTGCTGTACACGTGGGGATGCACGGGGATGTTCTCGCCGATGAAGACGACCTGCATCACGTGAGAACGAGTGCGCGCAGACGGCGGGGATAAAAAAAATCAACATTTAGTCCTAAACGTTCGAGACAAGCGCTGTTAAAAGCGAGCATCAAGTATGGCCAAGCAAGGCACATGCACAGGTAAGTGTCAACACCATCACGCTTGGCTGCCTTTATCTCCCCAGTGCTGACGTCCACACACACACTCAAGATACTTATTGCGACGTTATCTGTGGCTAGGAATCAAATCCAGGTCTCTCGGATCTTGGTGCAGCACGTCAACTATTGTGCTGCAGTTCTCGGACTCACGCAGACAAATATATTTCATTTCGTCTTAAGACTACGGAGGAAATTGCTGTTAGCGAGCGGCTATTGAGGCTGGTGAGGCACACAAAAAACAAGTGGTGTAGCTTGCATGCACACGCAGACATCAATATCTCCCCAGAGCTCAGCTCCCCATTTCACCAGGTAACCACTGAAGGACACGACAACCAAGAGGAAAACCCCAGTGATGTTATCCACGACAGGGAATTGAACCCTTGTTTCCAGGATAATGAAGTGTTAACCATTACACACTTCTGGAAATTACCGGGTGAAAACTTAACTCTAATTTTAATAAGTGCCATTTAAATTAAATTGAAAAGTGTTTGGAAAAGTGATAGGTCAGATAAAAACGTATACATCACTCAAAAACGCCTAGCCTCTTCAAATCTGCTATTGTATTTATACATCTTTTATATCATGCAATGCATTGAGGATCCAATGCCCAAAAATATTACCATACAGGTAAAGTTAATACAACGCATAATATCACATAATACCGACACGTTCTGACCGCAACAAAGCAGCAATTCTATTTAGATAGAAAACAGAAAGTTACTCCATTCATATAACACCAACATTGTGATTTTAATACGAGGAGTTATATCAACTTCTACTGAACGGGAACCCGGTATACCTGACCAGCACAAAGTGAGAAAAACATTTCTGCAATTAAATAACCGGTACCCTGAAAATGAAGATTGCATCAGCTCACCTGTGGTGAGTCAAATGGGTAGCGACTGCTGAATTTAAAGAGAAGTTGAAATTTCTCTCCTTCATACAGAGTGCCAGATGCTCCCTCCATGTCAACAATCCACCTGTAATGTAATGTACAATCACTCTCCCATTATCAGTCTGTGCTCAATAAACAACAATAAAAACAGGACACCGTGCAAAGACCGAATTACAGAGCATTACGTTTGCGGTATGGATACGGTAACAAGGTATGTCACCATCATCGTAATTTTATCGTTTATAATGCACTTAGATCTGTAAAAGGAGTCAGAGCATTAGAAAGAAATATTGTTCAAGACTGATCTGCTATAATAAACGGTAGAACCATGATAAACGTTCAAACTATAAAATAAATTAATCTATTTCATGTGTGCCACCTGAAGCCAACCAATGAGAACATAACGGAATTAAAACAGCAATGTGAACATACGGAGTTAGATTTACAATGAAGCCCATTAACTGTAACATGCTGTAATTAAGTTTTGGTTTAAAAAAAAGTGTGCACAGTAGCACAAAGGCAACATCATGCTTTGCTGAATCACAGCTAAAACATTTGTAACAGGTGATACAAATATTCACTCAGACTGGATTATTGTTGAACACTTAAAATATTGAAAATTCATTGTAAAATACATTAAAAATAGTAAGAAAAAACATAGCATATTAAGTTCCAAGAGCACATTGAATAGTTGCCAGCCAATGTTAAGGCTATTAAATCAATAAAAGTTAAAGATAATTACAAAACGTGTTTGAACAAGCCATGAAGTGTAAGATATAGACCAAATGTTTGAAGAACTTAAATTCGAAACGACAGTAAAGTAATATCGTCATTAGCATTCAGTGACTTTTCAGCTGGCGACGGCATGAAAAACATAACTTTTATCAATGTTACTGGGAACATGAAGTACTCGTTGCTATGTCAATTAACATGATTGGTTGTTATAGTTATCGCGGATCGCCAATACGCAAATTATTTGACACTAAACCAGGACTATGTTGTTAAAATTTTGCATTCCTACGTAGGAGCATATTGACAAGGTTTTTTAAGCAGCGGTGGATATGACTGTGTAAATAAGGCCCATGTCTGGCAATCGTACACACAGGCGTGGCACTGTTATTGTGACACTGTCATCATAACATCTGGGTAATGATAATGGAGTTTCATGGTAATAAGAGTTGTTTTATTGATGATAACTAATCCACGTCAATTTCAAATCTGCTCATTAACAACCATTTTTAAATGTAATTCATATCAAGCTCCCACGATGTGATGTGCAGTCAGAAATATTATCCACAATTTCTCTGACCCCTCTATTTGTGCTATGAAAAAGAGCCATTGCCTGAAGCATATCATCTCCTTCTCCTTTCAAGGCGACATTAAGAGTTTAATGATAATGGGGTTCTGACATTTTAGCTGCTACAAATAAAACAATAGTTTAAATCCAACATTTCAAACTGCACAATGGAAAATATAGGAAGTTGGGAGAGAATAATTAAGGTCACGTTATGACTTGTGGCCTCACGACTTAATAACTGAGTGCTCAAAATAAACGAAATTGTTAACTGTGACCCTACAAGGAGTGCTTGGGATGTACGATCAGCTGGGGGGGGGGGGGGGCACTGCTCAGTCCAGTGAGATGGGCCAGGCGTGCCGTTCGTACTCACTGTGTCAGGGAGGACTGAATGCTCTTCTCATCAACCTTCATTCCAGGGGGCGGATCTTTCTGGAGGGCCATCAGCTCTTTCTGTAACCTCTTCTGCAACAGCGAGAGTTGCACACCACATGCTGTGCATAACTCAAACTTGATTTAAAACATCATGACCACCCCCCCACCCCTTTAATAAACCAATGAAGAAGACAACTTAATTTTCAAACAAACCATTCACAGATTCAAATCTGCAGGGCTAAGAGGCAGCCACAGAAATACGGTAAACCAACTGGGTTTCTAATACAAAAAGCATATTTTTACTGGTTCTCCTTTGTAGAAACGGTGTGTTTTCCTTGATAATTCACATTCTCTACCACGTAAAAAATATAAGGAATTGGACAAACATCATAACTAAAGAACCTTGTGACTTGTCAGAATTTTTCCAGAGAAATAAATGTTATTTTTATGTCTGTGTTGTCAAATATCAACTTCATTTTTACAGGACATTACATTACACTGAGAAATATAGAAAAACACGTGGATCAAAGAACATATGCAGGTAAAGAAAAGTGGGCTTAGACAGGGAACGTTGCTGGAAGGTATGATGTTGGCAGATTATCAACAATGAGTGGCAGCCAAGAAATTATACGTCGGGAGTACGACACCCAAGTATATGACGTGGTGAAATCTGCTCATGTGCAGGTGCTATCTGGATTAGATCGTAGCAAGGCGACAGATGGCAGTGGCTTGGGGGAGGTGTGTTCAGCAGTTAATGTATAATGACTGATGATGAATCATTACTCAAATAAATGGTTCTCACTACCAAAAAGGAACATGGGGCAACAATTGGTTCTATTTGGGGCCCTTAGTCATATCTAAATTCCACTATGGTGGAGAGGGATTGTGTGGAAACTCGACATTATTATGACGGGGGGGACAGTCTCCGCCTCCCCATATGAGTGTTATTGTATACATTTTAAACCGTTTCATAAAGTGATGTAATTACAGGCTACAATCTTGTTTGAGCATCGGGAAATGACATTGACACGAGGGTGTGGTTAGCGCACGCTTGCGTTGGTTTGAACTCACGGAGAGATTTGTCAAAACTACCAAACTTGCTGGGGTTTTGAAGCGACTTAGATACCAGGGCAGTTAATGGGAAGCCTTTTGGCATGATCCACTCACATGCACCACTTCATTTACGTAGTCCAGTTTCCTTACACCATGTCTTAAGAACAATGCATTTCAGTGTATAGCGACACATTCTTCTACGAAAAAAATGGTGTATTTCCCTTTATCAAGCCACGATTGCATAGACTGTTTCTGTCGACCATTGGTGTTTCACGGCACTTTAGCACATTGCTCAGTATAGTATAACGCGTCTCCGTAAATGTTATCGTGATGCCATTAAATAGCTCCCAACTATTTTTGTTGTATTAATATATTAACATCACACGGTATGTTGATTATAGTACCACTGCGATTATAATAAACGTTATATCATCACCACCAGTTGTACGAAATGGTGCTTGGAGTAATGATTTCATCGTCACTATTGAACGTCATTATTTTCAACATTGCGTGTTATATCACAACAAACGTTCAAGCAACTATCTACTTTTAACACTTACTAAAATTAACGACCTTACAATGATTATACAACCACCGTTACCTAAACAAAGACGGTTCCAATGGGGCGTTACCATCGCTACGGGAACGGAACAAAAACACGCTGGTCCTTTAGTCCCACAACACCAGCAGCTGCGAACAACCACTACGGCAGTGACAGCGGCAACCACCATCAACACCAGTGAAGTCGAATTAAACCAAACAACAACAACAACCACCAAACAACAACAACCACCACTGGGGCCTAGTCCGCCCCCCTCCCCGGGGTGAGGCGCTGCTCGCCTGGTTTCACCGCCGACTCCGGCTCGCGACGGCCGCGGCCACTGCGCCCCCCCATTAAACTTCCGTCGCTTTTTGCGGCCCCGCCGTTCGAAGAGATGATCGAGCGAGGGGCGAGAGCGCCACGCGTTACAAGGGTAGCCAGCCGAGTCCGCGGCTACCAAGTTAAAGTGCCACTTCCCCTACCCAGCACCTCCACCACCAACCAAGACGGAGCCGCAGCCGGTCTCACCTGCATGGACGCCATCTTCCCAAGCCGCGCTGCATTATGGGAGCGCGGGTCACGTGAGCGACGTTAGTCCCCCTTCCCGTTTCCTGACATACGTCACCGTCTCGCCACCCCCCACCTACCCCCCCACCTACCACCCCCCCCACCTACCACCCCCCCCACCTACCACCCCCCCCACCTACCACCCCCCCCACCTACCACCCCCCCCCACCTACCACCCCCCCCCACCTACCACCCCCCCCCCACCTACCACCCCACCCACCTACCACCCCCCCCACCTACCACCCCGCCACTCAACTGACCTTTCACATTATTCGTGGGTCAATATTCTTGGGTCTTTCGGTAAAGTCACGTAGATAGGTTCAAAGAAAATAAAAAAATAACACTCAAAACTACGACGTTTTTTGTTTTTTGTGTTATTTTTTTATTTTCTTTGAACCTATCTACGTGACTCTACCGAAAGATCCAAGAATATGAATTTCCGCAGTCACGAAAACTTTATGTCAAGATTCGCAAGCAACGTTTAGAAATTTACTTTTTAAATACAGTTGAGTTTTTGAACATGAACCGCAGTGCAGCGGTCAAAGGGGTTGTGACCCGTGGTTCATGGGACCAACGTAAACGGAGTGCGATGTTGGGAATTGAATGCGCGCACACACACACAATAGTTCACGTTTTCCGATTACACTGGGTAATGTCATTTCCTAATTCCTTATGCTTCAAAAGTACAGAAAATGGCTATTATTACCCACAAACTTTGCTTTCAACTGGTACAAAAAAACTGACACCTTTATACAAGGCATCATGTTTGCAATAGCCACAACACAATCAGTCAAAATGCAAACAAAAAGAAACAACTCTGATGATGATAATGATATGCACTGTCCTTGAAGTTGATTGGTCCACACCCGAGACAGCTTTTCTTAGAGCCTAGTCTCCATTGGTGTTGGACCAGATGACGCCAAAAGGCGTACAACTCAAAGACAGCCACTATCAGAGTAGTGAGAGCTCGGGGTAAGCATTTACACTATGAGACCTCCTTTACCAGTGGCAAAATATAGTGATAGGTTCTAATAGGGTTTTTCCCATGTTTTCTGGCAACAAAACTGACACCTTTTGCAAGGAATCATGCTTACATTAACCACAATACTTGCAGTCAAATGCAAACAAAAAACAATACTCTGATAATTTATGCATTGGCGTCATCTGGTCGAACACCATATGAGACTAGGCTCTAAAGAAAGCTGTCTCTGGTGTGGACCAATCAGTTTCAAAGACAATGCATAAATTATCAGAGTATTGTTTTTTGTTTGCATTTGACTGCAAGTATTGTGGTTAATGTAAGCATGATTCCTTGCAAAAGGTGTCAGTTTTGTTGCCAGAAAAAAGGGGGAAACCCCTATTAGTATATTTTGATACTGGCAAAGGAGGTCCGATGATAATATGATAGGTTTTTACCCTTTCAAGAGAATTGGGTGACAAGAGAAGTGGGCGCCTCTTAAAATAAACAAAAATAGTTGACGCGAGGTTATATTTGGTTCTCGTTGCAACAACGGCAGCATGATTTGACGGTATGGGTCACGTGCTTTTATGGCTTTATTTTGGTGATTTCCGAAAAGTTTTTTGGTTTGGCCATGTTTGTTTGTTGTCGTACAGAGTTAGACTGATGGCCTTAATCTAAGTTGTCTTGTGGTTGTTGTTGTTTGACTTGCATCCCACTGGGATTTTTGCACACAGTTTTGATGTACGGTGCTTTTTCTGCAATATTTTGCTGTCTTTTCTTGGATTTTCTGTTTGCACTTAGTCACATCGTCACTCCAAGATGTTTTCTTGTTCATGTTTTTGTTTTTTGTTTGTTGCGGTTGCACCCGATTCAAGAGCCGAATGGCTCACAGGGCTATACCTAATACATCAACTTGAACTTGGCGGTGCCAAGGATGATTCAACATGTTGAGACCTCGGTTTAAAATGCATTTAAATATTGAATCGGCTTTCACGCTATTTTTTTACGTATATATATAAATGAAAGCAACAGACCTACGTTTTTATTCCTTGTATTTATTTATATTTTTTCTTGCGAAGACTGATTTGTTTTCATTCATAGGCAGGGCCAAATGCATCCTCGTGCCAAGATTTGTTTTACCTTATTTGGTCGGGCCCCTTGGGCTGGCCAACTAGGCAACAGGGGAGGGTGGGTATGGGGGTCGGGCCTTCACAGCCTGCGCGAATACGGAGTGTAAGTGGATGGGTAATTTGTAACCGCGTCCCAAAACAAGCTAAGATGATGCATTATGCAACATCCGATGTTGAGCAACACTTCAATAATTCGACAAAGTTGTGTGCAGGAAAGTCAGACCCTTTAATTTCAGATTATTTCACGATACACGCCTCAAACAATACACGTACAAATGCATTGCCGTACTTATTAACTTGTTTATACCTTTTAAACCACGAGAGTTCAATGGATAAATAAGCCGGAATGCGCCCGATCTCATCAGCTGATGGGAGCTAAGCAGTTCTGGGCCTGGATAGAGTTTGTATGGGTGACAACCATGTACAACAGGTAGATACAGGCAGCAGAGAGACGTCAAACAATATCCATTGCTCCTCTTTTACGATCATACCCCACCTGCACAGGTCAGCGTGGTGCGGTAAGGTCAACTAACCCTCACGACCTGCACAGGTCAGCATTGTTCGGTGAGGTCAAATAACCCTCACTACCAGCACAGGTCAGCGTTGTACGGTGAGGTCAACTAACCCTCACGACCTGCACAGGTCAGCGTTGTTCGGTGAGGTCAAATAACCCTCACGACCAGCACAGGTCAGCGTTGTGCGGTGAGGTCAAATAACCCTCACTACCAGCACAGGTCAGCGTTGTACGGTGAGGTCAAATAACCCTCACGACCTGCTCAGATCAGCGTTGTGCGGTGAGGTCAAATAACCCTCACGACCTGCACAGGTCAGCGTGGTGCGGTGAGGTCAAATAACCCTCACGACCAGCACAGGTCAGCGTGGTGCGGTGAGGTCAAATAACCCTCACGACCTGCACAGGTCAGCGTGGTGCGGTGAGGTCAAATAACCCTCACGACCTGCACAGGTCAGCGTGGTGCGGTGAGGTCAAATAACCCTCACGACCTGCACAGGTCAGCGTGGTGCGGTGAGGTCAAATAACCCTCACGACCTGCACAGGTCAGCGTGGTGCGGTGAGGTCAAATAACCCTCACTACCAGCACAGGTCAGCGTGGTGCGGTGAGGTCAAATAACCCTCACGACCTGCACAGGTCAGCGTTGTACGGTGAGGTCAAATAACCCTCACGACCTGCAACTGCGTAGAGGCCCTCCCTCATCGAGTAGTGGCCCGACAAAAGGCTTGCACGTGTACCTACAAGACGGCAGGATACTGCAAGAGATTACCTCGGAGGTCTAATGTCATCGACTTTAAATCTACAATCACCTAGCAGCAGGAATTGATGTTGAGGTGTGGGTGGTATCAACAGCATTGGCCACGCCGATCTAACGAACTGGACCTTTTACACCACGATAGATTCTACACACACCACGTCTGCTAAAGTAATACATAACGAGCGAATTTAATTGTGACCCCGAATAACAACAATTTATCACAGCTTGAGAGGGGGGCAGGGGGGGGGAGTCAATCGTTTACCCCCAAGGGGAATCCACGAGGTTAACTTTGGGAGACACATGGGTAGTGTTCGTTGGAATAAGGGACTAAATTAGTATCTGTTCCCCTCATACCCCACCTTTAAAAAGCTGCCGATGTGCCTCAATCCATGTCATGGGTCTCCTCGGCTACTCACAGCTTCCCAAAACTGCTAATGTCCCCTCAACTTCACAATCGTTCTCACGCTTGTTTTGATTGTTGGAAACCAAGAAGCATTGGGTGTTGGGAGACGGTGGCGTGACTCAATGTGCAGACGGTGCGACTTGCACAAGTTACCACAGACCATAGGGGGCCCAGGCTATAGAGGTGGCAAATTATATTTCTTACACCAGGGCGCATGCCAACCACACTTCCCCTGGTTGGAACCACTACGCAGTGTAGGAAACTTTAATTTTTTTAGTTTAGGCCCACTGAGATATATAGCTCTTTTTTTAGGAGCGACTTGGTCACACATTATAGCTCAACTAAGTGGCGTATCAAGTGGAAGTTTATAGCAATTAAATACTCTATAAACGCATGATTCTAAATGTGGAGCGAGAAACCAGAGGACCCGGAGAAAAATCCACGTGACCACGGGAAGAACATGCAACCTCTAAATATACAGCAGGCATCAGGGTCGGGATCAAACTCACAACCTCCTGTATAACAGGTGAGGTAGTTAACATCTTGCTACGGTGGCACCCCAGTGTAGATTCACCATGTGGTGTGGTGGAGACCCGTATGGTCCTGCATGCGGGAAGTCTGGGTGGTCTGGTCACTCTGGGTTTGTGAAATCATCCGGTGTGGGGAACGTGTGGAGACTGGGCATGGAATGATGAACCAATTATTGTACAATACTCACAAAACATGCATTGAAACATATGGGAATCAATTTATGACACGTGCATGTTTTATGCAATGCGTTCATGTAAACCATGGAGCCACGAACGAATTATAAAAATTCATAAAATAGCGAGGCGGGCCAAATGTCACACTTAATCTAGACGCATTGAGTTTGGGCACATGATATGAAGTTGCATAGCGTTTAAACATCATCTTGCCACTCGAACAGTGTATTATAATGCCTAGCATACATGGGGAAATCCGTTTTCATGTTCAATTATATTTCTCCATCGAGAAACATTTGGTTTTTGGCCAATCAGGATCGAGCGACTCCCACGAGCCCAAGGCATCAATCATGTGATCACGCACATGCTGCTTGAAAACGTTTCCCAACAAATGTTTCTGGAATTTTTTGAATACATTTACTCACGATGCTGGGCTGAAATTGTTTTTTTTAAAATATATATATTGGTTGCTGAGGACAGAATAAAAGCGCTTTGAGATTACCGATTTTAAAGGCGCTTTATAAAACTGAGTTTATTCGTTTTTTACTTAAAACTTTTGTGACTGCAGGAATTCATATTCTATGGTTCTTTCGGTAAAGTCACGTAGATAGAAAAAATGACAATAAAATAAGAAAAATAAAGTGAATAAAAATATCACGACGTTTCGATCGCAACACAAGCGGTCGTCATCAGGAACAGGGAGGTTAGCCTCTGAGGGCAAGCTGCTTATAAAGGTTTAGAGGTGGGCGGGGCAGCTTATGTTAATGAGGGAGAAGATGGGCGGGGCAGCTTATGTTAATGTAGGAGAGGGCTCCGACACGAGCAGGTCTACACCAATCAAAGTATTGCACCTTGTGGGTCATGACTTGATTTGTTTTTTTGTCATCCTCAACCGTCAGCAGTGTGGGTGTGTGGAGCGAGGAGCAATGCTTTGATTGGTGTAGACCAGGGGTCGGCAACCAAAATAACAAGAAGAGCCATTTCTTTCCAATTCGGTACAAAATTCAGTATTTCAAGAGCCGCAATGCATCTGAGTACATACTGTACATACGTACATATTGTCAAGAAGCAGCCCGTAAAGAGCCGCATGCGGCTCCGGAGCCGTAGGTTGCCGACCCCTGGTGTAGACCTACTGCTGGTGTTGGAGCCCTCTCCTACATTAACATTAGCTGCCCCGCCCATCTCTAAACCTTTATAAGCATCCTGCCTTCAGAGGCTAACCTCCCTGTTCCTGATGATGACCGCTTGTGTTGCGATCAAAATGTCAACGTCGTGATATTTTTATTCACTTTATTTTCATATTCTTTGGGTCTTTCGGTAAAGCCACGTAGATAGAAAACATAATAAAAATATCACGACGTTTCGATCGCAACACAAGCAATCGTCATCAGGTGAAAAACTAGTGAGCTACTGAGGCAGGATGTTAGAGGTTTGAGATGGGTGTAGCCCAAGGGTCATAAGCGATGTGGGCAGGGCTATTTTATTGTTATTATTTTTATTCTACGTGACTTTACCAACATAATCATGTAATTATTATTCAAATCTAGATTCATAGAATGAGTTTCTTAGTATTATCAAAGGCCCAAAACACCAAGCTGTCGGCAGCAAATAAGTTGAAATAGACACCAGTTGACACGTTTCTTGAATTCTAGATTTGAAGGTTTCGTGACTGCAAGGATTCATACTCTTAGGTCTTTTCGGTAAAGTCACGTAGGTAAAAATAGAAAATAATAGAAATAAAATAATAAATCACGTTCGGAGACGTTTAGCTTGTTTGCCTGCGAAACGTCGTGATTTATTATTTTATTTATATTATTTCTATAATTTGTATTATTTATTTTTATTTTTACATACGTGACTTTACCGAAAAAAACTAAGAGTACGTTTTTTGAAATCGTGAAAGGTTTTCGAAGAATGTGGTAAGTGACGATGGGAGGGAATAAGCAGAAGTCATTTGACCTGCAGTGTGGTGGTGGAACACAGTATGGATGAGACGAAACGGTCAGTGTGTTAGACCAAGTCCTTAACAAGATTGGATCAATTATAGCCTTGTGTGAGTCGAGAAAATATAATTTACGAGTGTGACAACGGCTATCAGCATTAAGCAGATCACTGCATTCATTCACTTCAAGTGTTAAATTTTGATGTTGCCAATCAAGGCTAAGTGGAGTCTATTAAACACACTTTTTACGTTGCCAGTGTCAAGCATGCTTGTGTGAGTAAATGTCCGAACACAAATGATTGGGACAAAAACAGGCTTAGCCAATGGATTACAGGCTTTGCTGCCAAGCCTCGTGTTGCTTAACTGGCATTCACTAACATTAAAGCGCCGTGTCATTTTACAGGTTTGTCTTGTTTTTGCTCTGCTAAGAGCACTCGAGGTGCCATTGTCAACATGACGCACGTGTAAAGTGATTAGGGATGCGATTCTATAATCGTTAATTGGAATTAGTCAATAGCAGTGCCTCCATCGGATGCAGGGGTGACGTGAACCCATTTATAATATACCAACTAAAAACACCGATGTACGTATTGGGCTGAAGATTCATTATTCGATGAACCGATGGATCTCTTCACCCCTAATCAGACAAACACAGGGGCCATCCATTCAGTATTTCGGCAAAAATCTGTAACAACTTGACCCGTCCCCTCCCTGCACGCACGCGTACTTTTTACCCCCCCCCCCCCCCAATTCTAGAGAACGGCCGATATTTAATCCACGCAGAAACGATCAAGGATTAATAATATTAACGTGTTTAAGCAAACAGATAGTCCACCGCCGGCTGCATTAAAGAATTAAGATGCGTACCTTGGCCACATTTTACGGAGCTGCGTGATAGCTGCAGTCAGGGGTACGGTGGCATACAAGTGACATCTCTCCCAGTCCTACTTCTCCCGGTAGTACTGGTCTGACAGCTGAAGAAACTGAACTGTGGCTCATTTGAAGACCAATGTAGCAGAGGTGTGGACTCGAGTCATGTAACTTGGACTCGAGTCAGACTCGAGTCATGAATTTGATGACTTGCGACTCGACTTGGACTTGCATAACAATGACTTTGTCCCACCTCTGCAATGTAGACACATTATCGAGGCTTCACCCCCCCTTCCTATGCGTGCGTTCCCTTGTCAGTAGACCCCCCCCCCATACGCAAGCGTACGCATTTGGGCTAACCCCCCCCTTCCATGCATACGTACTAAATGGATGGCCCCATACTTAAATGGCAAGTGTTGTGCGCGGAGCCCAAAAAAATGTGACCACAAACTTCCATCGCTTTGACCCTTGTTGCGCACATTTTAATTCACTCTCATTCCTGTGGTGCAATCCGGGAACAATAGACTGCTTTTATGGTGCGCAAAAAGCACATTACATAAAAATTCCTCAATAGCACTCACCGAAAGAGGAAAAATTATACAACAGACGCCGTTTCGGGGAATGATCCCTTCTTCACAGCAGAAAAGGATCATTTCTCAACATGTCAACTTCTTAGAACTTTTCCGCTTCCGGGAAGTGTTATTGATGCATGTGTGTATATGCCCTACTGCCAATGCAGTATCAGAAAACTGCAATTTACATTGAGATGCATGTTTGGGCATTGCCAGACTTGTTCCCAATAAAGTCTGCCAAATATACATAGGCCCTTCCTATTTGCACACTTTGGCAATGTTGGATGTGAAAGATGTGACATGTTCCTATAATGCAGCACTTTAATATGAGACAGACTTGGTGGATAGGTCATTGGCAATTATGTGCACAAGACTTCCACCTACAGGGAAAAGTGGGAAACAAAGTGGTACCCAACAGGCATCAGAACGTTACCCCTTTTCTTTCACGGATATATTTCCCCCCTCACCATAGACATGCAAAATTTTCACCACCGGCTCAGGCGTGTACACAACATATGAGCGCGCTGCCCACACCCATTCCATGTGAGATAACTGACATTTGACCTGATCCCTTCATATTGGGAGGATTGTCTCTGGGTGCTCAAGTTTCTTCCCACAAGACTTTTCCCAAAAACATACCAAAGCATCAGGATTTCTCAGAAATCCAGAGGATTTCTTTGGGTGCATACAAGCGCCTCATTTCAAATTCGGTTGCGGTCTCGAGCAAACACGAGATGCGCGTGCCCATCTGGCGTGCAGCGGGAAAGGGGATCTGTCACAAATTTTAACCGAGTGCTTTTATTAGCAGGGTCAGCGAGGCGATCGCGTCCAGTTGTTACACGTTCATGCATTCCTCAGTAATTTTAAACTAGGCAAAGCGGGGGACTTTGTTGTGTACACATTGACTCCAGAATTACAAAGCGATTATAAAACAATGAGCTTCAACGACCTAGTGGCAAAAAAAAAATCAACAATGACCTAAAGAAAACTCTTTAACCACTGCAACTAAAAATTAAATCAGTTCCTTTCAGGAGATAACTATTGCTTGACTGAAGGCAAAACTAAATAAAAACAGTTGTTCTTATCACCAAACTTTGAAATTTTCATAGCTACACCCACACGCAATGTTTTTTTTACATTTTAATATATATTTCAATCTATTATAAATAACATTCTGTGCCACTCCTACGATGACTGAAAAAAATCAACAGCCATCTCCTAAACTGATAAACTCAAATGCACGTGACATTACTTGCGATGCTAAATGTTTTAAAATGACATTAAATGTGTCGTATGTTACCCGAGTAACTACAGTGCTGAAATGTGCCAGGATAAGACATTTCAAAGTTTGGTTTTCACAACAACTGCATTATATACGCAGCTCAATTCCACGCTGCCACTGCCAGATTAATAACAGATACAAACAAAAACCCAGTGTGGAGGTTAAATACTGCAGTGAAAAACAATCCTGTGGTAAACGCAACAAAAAATTAAACCGGCGCCGTAGCGATGGAGCGACGGACAGCGCCCCGTGCGGGTCAAAGCGCGTCTAGCAATCCAAGAAGTTGGCAGCCATCAGCAGCTCCAGAGCGATCTCGGGAGCGATGGGGAACTCGGGTATCTCCGTCGAGCTGTTTGTGTAGCGCACCTTGTAAGTGAAATACATGCATACTTTGGAGAGGACGTGCGAGGGAATCTCGCGGAAGTTCACCTCGTTTGTTTCGTTCTCTGCGAACTGGCCTACCGCGGATAACAAACAAAACAGGCAAAGATTAATGATGCACGCCTTACGGAAGATTATGTTGCTGGCATTTTATTGATCAAGTGATCTTCAACAGCAAACGCGGCAAACGCAAAGGTCTCTAAACACGTTTTCACGTTGGAAAGCGTGTTGTGTGGCATCAATCATGTCCGACGTTTCGCTCCACGTGCTGGGAGCTTAAGGAAATGAGTTCCAAGCAGGTGCAACAAACTCTCGGACGTGCCAAAGAATACATGGTACAACCTGAAAATATCAGAGCTAAACAGCAGAGGAGTGAATGCCTAAGAAATATTTTGTGATACATATTTCCTCCATCTGGCTGTGGAAGCCATGGAAACCCTCAAGTCTAGGCTCAAGACTTCCCACTTCACTTCTGTATCAGTCTCTCTCAATGAAGTGTCATCATCTTTTCCATACAGCTCTTTGTCAATCCCCAACTGCATGCAGTGGACTACTACCATAATGTCGTCTCAGTCATACATTTTTAGATTACTCGCTACTGTATCTCAAGATGCTGTATGGAAAGTAGGCACACTAATATTATAGAGGCAGTCCGTTATGGGCAGAGGTCTTGCTTGGATAATAACAGGGAGCCAACATGGACCACTAGGGGAAGGCAGTTCCACACTTTAGGGGCAGCAGAGGAGACTGAGTGACCACCAACTGAGCAAAGGTTTACTGGGGGGGAATCTTGATTTGAAGCTTTCGTGACTGCAGGAATCCATACTCTTTGGTACTTTCGATAACGTCACATAGTTAGAAATAAAACACGTTTCGATCGCAACACAAGCGGTCGTCATCAGGTCTGATGACAACCGCTTGTGTTGCGATCAAAACGTCGGGATTTGTTTTAGTTTATTTCTAACTACGTGACTTTACTGGGGGGCTTTGAGAAATGTCTGCGGTCGCTGAAGTAGTGAACAGAGGGGGCAAAAGTGGGATGAGTCCTGCATAAATCTACCCTAATTTTCTTGCTCGAACAAAAAAACACACAACTCCCCCTTCAAACACTTCATATAGGCATATTTCCCCGAGTTGCAAAGCATCTTTGAACTCGGTCGCATGTATACATTTAATTCACGTAAAATTTATATTTTACGCGACTTATGTAACTTACCAGGGCCACTCAGCATGGCTTTAATTGTGCCGGAAGTTAGTGCGTGATCTCTCTTCACAATGAACTCGTGGCCGTCAGAAGAAACCAGCTTCACGTACATAGCATCTGGACCTTCACAGCCACCATAGATCTTCTCTTCGCCATCTGTCACACAGCACGGCCCAGAATGCAGATTAAAAAAAAAAAATTCTACCAACAGATAACAAAAGTAGTTTATGTTTATACTTTATTACTTAGTTTCATCGACCACGACTCTAGCAAAGTTTCGCCAAAAGTTGCTAGTGTACGGTTCAGTTTGTGTTGACGTGTCGATGGATATTGTGGTACGAGTTTAAAAAAATGGGGCACAGCCTTTTTGCGTCGTCCAGTAACATAGATGAAAATATCCAAAGTTTCCAAGGTAAGACTGGCACTGAAGTGAAACTTTAATTAAGAGTGGGAGCAGGAATGTGTGCTTATCCAACGGAATGACAGGCCGTTCCATTTACTGTGTAACTAATTTGGGGGCTGCTCATGCAGGTAATCCGAAGCGTCATATCACCACTCACAATGCTGATTTCACAGGTAAATTTCCATCGGGCTTTGCTAAAAGGGCTGTAAAAATTGCCTTTTTTTAAACAACAGCTAACCACTCAGCAAGAAAAGATAAAAACAGCCATGACCGAGTTAAAGAAATGCGTTTCACGAAATTAATTGTATGATACTGCCAATAACCATTTCTTTAGATTAACTTTTTGTATTTAGTGTGGTTGGCTACGTACGTACGGTGCCAAAGAAGTACGGATGGAAATAGTCACATTGACTAGCATTAAGGTCGCTTGGCTAGTACCAAATATATATGCTTTAATTGTGCGTTTGTTACGTTTTATAACTCTGGTTGTTTGTTTTAATAGTTATCTGAATGTATTGTATACGGCTATATTAGTCTGGAGCAAATATGACAATATTTAGCCACCACTCTAAAAACACAGCCTCCCATTCAATGTGTATACATATGCAGTACATTGCGGCCGGACAGAGAAAAAAAAATGTTTGTACAAGAAACGTAATCTAATTACATAAACCAGCTTTTCTCATTTAAAAATTCATGCTTCGGCATGACAAGGTTAAATCCAGGTAATTGTTGGTCAGCTTTATGGTGGATTGCGGATCCCATTGAGATCCAGAAAAAATGTTTATCACAGTGCCTGGTGTATTGCCAACCGCTATTCTATGCCAAGGTCGACATTGGTGAAGTCACCCTCACAATGGGATGGACTCGGTCGCCTACGTCTGGAAAAATATCAGTAGATCAACAAATAAACCTTTTATACAGGCAAATGTAAGGATGTTTATGGCAACAAAGTGTTCGATGTGTCATCAAGAAAATATTTTGATGGCGATGGATGGGACTCATGAGAACACGTGACTGAGATATTGGAATCGTAACGACATTGATAAACCAGGGGAAGATAAAGCCAGGTCGTGGAATAAAATACACAAAGGTATACAGTAGATGTTTTCTTGTATTGTGTTTGGTATCCCATCATGAGACGAAGCATGATCTCACACAAGCAGTGCAACCCTTCACGTTAGATAATGGCCCAAGGGATGTGGAGATCATCAGAACTACCCCTGAGAGCCCCTTAAAGTGACCTAACGTTCCCACAGTAGGTAGCAGTATTTTCCCACCTGCCGTGCATGATGAACATTTTTCCAAGCTGGCATTATCGACACATTAAGTGCAGTACAACAATTTATGCGATGTTTTTCTCGTGCAGAGACCATTAACTCACTACAACGAAGAACCAAAGTTTATTAAGTGGGCTCAAACCCAGGAATCTCAGTGGCGACGGCTCAGCACTGGTCTGACCTCTTCCCCGCACCCCTTGAAAAAAAAAAACTTTTAAACACTGCTCTGCCTGTGTTGTGCAGTGACGTGCACGCAGCTCCAGTGTCGTCTCACCCACCTCGTTCCCTGTGTGCCATTTTTAACGGTGAAGATGCTGCTCCCCAGCCAGAGTACTGTCACCTGCCGAGGACAAACATCTCGTTAGTGCCACCGAGCTTCTCAAACAAACTGCAAGCAGTACACCGATCGTGAACATGAAGTGAAAGCACGCTACTCAAAGCAAAACTGTCAGTCGCTGTATAACAAGCATCGGGCTACCAGACAGCATCTAAATGGGACCAAGATCTGCTGATGATGCACCGAGAAGTTGAAGCCGTTGACAATTCTGGAAAACATTGATCCAAGTGGTGGAGTGTTTGATTGGCTTAAATGCTATTTGATTTTTGGCAGGGACACGCATCTTTTTTTAAATGGTGCTATTAAGTTACATACTGTACCGCAGCTCTACACCTTCTAAACTACACCAACCATAGAGGCGGCACAACTTTAAATGTTGTGCTTAACAAGAACAAATGTACATCATAAAGTTAATATAAGTATTGTTATAGCCGTCTCGGCTGAACATCTTAACCATCGACTGCTATTTCAATCCTGTGCAATCACAACACCCAATGCCTCTAAGTTGGCTCCGTGTCCAAGTCCAATCGACCAAGTGCCTAAACCTCAGTTGGTTGTCATGGTTGCATCAAGGCAAAACAATGAGCCAACCTTTGGCCGTTATCTATTCGTTTGATTGGATATTTTTGTTTATTGAACATTTCTGACGAGAGGTCGAAATTTCCTGTGCACTTGCTAATTTTTTCACGTAGTTTCCTTTGTCCAAGCAGGCTGGGGCCTGGCTAGAACTTGAATGGGTTACCACCGCGATTAACAGATTGTCAAAAGGCCATTCGAGGCTAAGTGGTGGACAACAGTGGACAGTGCAACAACATCAGTTGTTGGCCTGTACTTCTATGCTCCCCCGTCTTTACCAACCCGCACTAATCAGCGTTGGTAAAACATGATCAAATAGCACCCAACCCTCAACACTCACACGCCATGGTAAGGCCCTCATCCAACATACACTGTATACGTACACATGTTAGTTTGGAACTCATCATGTCTCCATTGAAAACGAGACTTTGAGTTTCGCGTCTTTAGGTATCCTTTGTTTTCCCAGGCGTGATCACAAATGATACATCGATGACATACCTATACTTTAACCTCGCCACCATCAACGTATATCATATATCTGCTTGTAGTAGCGAGGCACTTGAAATGCATACTTCGGCAGAGGTTGCGGGTACAATGAGTTGCAGAGTTTTTTTTTGTGAAGGACGATCAGCGAAGTCGTTTCACGTTGCACCAGCAAGAAATGCCAACCGTGCCCAACAATAGGTGGCCTTAATACCACATCATCGCCTCGACGCAAGCGAATGCGGCCTCACTTTTCCAGCCGCCGGCCTGTGGCTTCACGCGGACACACAAAGGCCCTCTCTCTCTCTCTCTCGAGGCAGCGTCAAGCGCGCCGTCAACCAATTCAGCGGCAGCCGTAACATCCACAAACACACAAATCATGCCCGCTCCTTAAATAAACAAGCCGAGTCATCGAATAATACGAGACGCACGCTGCTTGGACACGCAACAACAAATACATGTCTACGGCCACCACCAAACTCGAGCGGCCATGGTTTAGCCGAAAGTCTTGTTCCTCCCCCTTCCTCCCCCACCATCGCGTCGCAATGTTCCCGACCACGGCACCGGCCTCTCGCACGGACACCACCCACACGCACACGCGGGGGGGGGGGGGACGAGAGGGACAACGCAGCGAGGGTTTCCAACAAAAAAGCTGAGAGGGGAGAGCGAGTTAGGGGCCCGCCATGCACCTCTTGTGTGCGGCCCCGCGCCACCACGAAAAGCCGCTCTCCCGACGAGCAGCGCGGAGGAAACGCGATTTTTTATTCCCGGCGTTTGACCCCCTCCACCACCAACCAGTCTCGACCAGTCCGGTACCCGTAGTCGTCTCTCTCACCGCCGCCCCCCCACCACCGGGTGGCCATCTTGCTTAGGGAGAAGTCGCCGCCGGTTTTCAACGGAACCGGAAGCGCGCCGTGATGACGTCGCGCATGCGGTTCTCGCTCATCGGCGGCAGTTCTCTCCTTTACAAAGATGGCCGCCGAGTCGTACGCGCGCGTTGGAATCGACGCTGCCGACTAACGTCAACATTCTCGGCCAGTGGCGCGCGATGTAATGGCTGAATACGCGACAACCAAATCGCCAATGCTACAAGTTGCTCTTCGCAACGAAATAATCATCATACGCTTTGTGAAACGAGCATACGTTTTGTGAAGACGAACACGTAGTTATCAATCGGTTTATTCTCCCGCGACACTTATTCAACAAGCGGTTGTACATTGTTTATATTCCGATCTAACAGTGCAAATATTAAGATTTCATCCCCCCTCCCCCATCCCTTCGTGCAGCCACAATAAAATAACGCAGCTAGCCGTCACCTCTGCATTACATTTCACAACTCGGATGGAGCACGACTCCAATCCCCGCACTACGATTGGTCTACTCGAGCACGTGATCGCATTTTTTTAAAGCGTCGCCACCGTCGACCAATCACAGCGCGGCGATAGCTCCGCCGCCGCTTATCCGCTCTGTGGAATGAAAGCCACGTGCGCCGCTGTGACTTTGTGGATCTTTGAGGGCAGCAGTTTAAGACATTTCGTGTCGGCTTTCGCGACCAATATCACCCATAGCACAGGTTCTTTCTTGTTTGGGGAGGGGGGGGCGGTTAGATCGCGTAAATATCATTAGTCAGGGGTTTGCCACATAAACAGGACGTTACTTATCGTACAGCAACGCCGGTTGTTGTGTTTGCGCTTTGACCTCCTGACTCGGCCACCGGAGGCAGCCGCCCACCACCACCACAACGCGCGGATAAACGCCTCCAAGGATGTCGACTTGCAGCCGCGTAGCGCAGGTGAGAGGGAATGCGATCATTGTTATTATTGGATTGACCCAGCAAACCTCCGATCTACGTACATACCTTGTTCCAACCCCCATATCAGTGCACCCCTACCTTATTACGGAGCGATTCAGACATCATCGGTTGCCCTTGTAAAGCTCAACGTTCGTCCGGCAATGTCCCGTCACAAGGCAGAAACGCAAACAAATAGACACACGTGGGTTTGTTGTTGCCCCTATTGAAACGGCTGCTACGCCGCGTGGAACTTATAGCTCAATTTCCCTGTACAAGAACATTACGGGGGTTATACATCGCGCGGATGTCCTTGCCTGGCCGCCGTGACCGTGCGTGATCCACTGCTGGATGAAGGCAGCCTTCCACGGCCGTGTCGTTCGGTCGTGGCGGTCATATTTGATCTGCTGCTTGGCGAAACACATTCCTGCGGAGGGAGCTGGTAGTAGGAACGTTGGGTTGCTCTGTCAATGGCCAGGGTCATCGGCGGCGTGGTGTATTCCGCAAATATGCCCGACTGTGAGGGCGGGCACAAGCCGGCGTGAGTAGGTTAAACGTTGAGTTTTATAAGGGCACTACGGGGTGACCAGCCCCTCCCCACCCAGCCCCACCCCCAACCAGCCCCACTCCTACCACCCCCCATCCAGCCCCACCCTCCCCACCCAGCCCCTCCCCACCCTCCCCACCCAGCTCCTCCCTCCCCACCCAGCCCCTCCCTGCACGACGGATACAATAATCCCCTGTGGGCTGGTGTAACCAGGAGGTTCCTACCAGTATAATGACGATGTCCAAGGCACTCAGCTGGCAGAGGAGGAGCAAAATGTTAAAGGTAGATGTAACACGGAAAACTAAGAACTCACGTCTTGTCGATACTTGCCTAGGCTGCGTGCCCTGGGCTGCCCAACGCAAGTTTGAACCTCTTTCGTTTCCCCAACTCGGTGTTATGTCATTGAGATATGAACGTCAGTTTGTCATGAATTACAATGCACGCATTTATGTCAACTTACCTAGTTATTGGGTATGGTAACCTTGCATCCGTGCTAACCATGGTGTATCTGTGCCTTTTACCCTTTTGTCTCCTTGTCCCACTGTCTCTTTGTCCCTCTCCCTTCACCCCATCTGTCCACATCTCCTTGCCTCCTCATCCTTTTGTTCATTTTTTTTGCCCTCTCGTTTTCCTATTTTCTCATCGCCCCGTCTCCTCGTCCCTGTGGATCCTTGTTCCCCTATCCCCTTGCCCCCTTCCCTGTCTCCCTGACCCCTTGTTTTGGGTTCGCTCTGCCCCATGCCTCCCCTGCTCTGTCCACCTTGTCTATTCTGCTGCCACCGCTGTAGCAATGGGGCACATTTTCGCGGATGTGGTATCTGCTGGACGCCCGTCTCCAGCCGCCGGGCAAAGTGGCCAAGCTGTGTGCCATGCACCTCAAGGGACAAAACAAGCCCATCTACCATGCCTTGAGTAAGACTCGCAGCCCCTCAAAAGCCATGCACATGTACAGCCCTTTCTGTACATCCACTGCTCGATGAGGGCCTCCCACCGCAAGGTGTTAGTCTTGGCAGTTGCTTGACTCTATTCTTGGGTTTTTTCGGTGAAGTCACGTAGGTAAAAAAATTTAATTAATAAAAGTAAAATAAAAAATAAAATAAAAATCACGACGTTTCGGAGGCAACACAAGCGTCTGTCTTCAGGTAGAACCGTCACAGCACGCTTGCTGTATCAAGTAAATGAGAAATTCCAAGAGATCCGACCCCGTATATATACTAGTTGAGGGGGGAGGAGCCAGGACAGGCCCCCTTTTTATTATCATGGTAAGGTTGGTGCGGCTGAAACTACGGCTAGTCTACATAACAAAGGACTGAGCCTTTGTTATGTACTTTACCACGCTGTTCAGTGTGCGGATGGTGGAAGGAAGGGCCCTGCAGCGCGTGTTCCGATATCACTCCGTACCGATGTTAAACGCGGCTGGGAATCGAGCAGATTCGTCGTGCGCTGCGCGGGTCGCAGCGCCTCCGCCAGAGGTCGCAACCGGGTACCCGATACCCGTACTCTACCCGATACCCGGCTACCCGTACCCGGCCGTGTACAGGTACGCGTATCCGTTTGCGACCCTGGTGCGGCCGGGTACGGGTAGGCCGTGAGTCACTGGTGAGTAACCGTTTGTCACTCATTTCGGGTAGGGTACGGGTAGGGAACGGGTACTCGTACCTGGCCAGGTGCGGGTACGGGTACCCATTTGCGACCCTGGTGCGGCCGGGTACGGGTAAGGAATCAAAACCCATTTGCGACCTCTGGCCTCCGCTCCATCTCCCTTGGTGCACATGGAATAATGTCCTGCTTGTAGTAGGAACACAGTGAAGTGACCACGACTCATCAAGCTGAGCGTTTGAAGAGCGACGCAATCCACAAAAAATATATCTTGTTGCAAAGCACCTAGGTTGTGTGCCCCGGCCTGTACAACATATATTTAAAAGCACATTAATGGAAATAAATAGACTTTAAAATCACGGTCCGGTGCACACAGTATGGGTATAATGATTCATCCCATCCGCAATTAGATGAATCGTCACCATTAAGGGTCGCACCTCCGATTAGCACGGTTGGCTACGTACGGTGAAATATAAGTTCAATATAGTACGAATGTAGCGGCATCTAGAGGCTGCAAGGGAACACGTGAAACCATTACCTTTAACATGCACATCTTACACGCGTGATGTAAGTATCGCGAGGTAAAAGAATAGACGTCAATCTGATGAATCGATGGCGTGTAACACGTAATTGTGCTCCTCAATAAGCCGCAGTTGTTGCGCTTTTACTTCGAGACGCAAGGTGGCGCCCTCGGTCCGTGAAAAAGCTCGCCAGAGTTGTGAGCGCAATCATAAAATAATGTCATTCTGGGACATGTGAAAAAGAGAAGGCTCGTAGCTTTAAACGACTCTTTTTTTTGAGGGGGGGGGGGGCGGTTAGGTGGGCGGGGACTGATTCGTTTCTGGCGTTAACACGCATTTACGTCTTTCCCAAGGCATGAATAATTTTTGAAAACGTATGACTGCTCGCTAAGCCTTGCCAGGCTTGATTGCGTATGGAAGGGTCCTTGTGTTTTTCTCTCTCTCTCGCCACTGGCTTCAGTCCAACACATGGTCTAGATTACAAAAAAATTACTCCAGCAGAATGTTTTATTTAAGAGAGTGGAGCCAGTTTATTTTTTTTCAAAGGGAGCGGTGGTGGATTTTTTCCATTCGCTGCCAAAGTGAAGCCTGTTTAGGTTATACATTTTACTATTTGATATGTTAGTATAACATTGTAAAGCATATTTT
This sequence comes from Lampetra fluviatilis, assembly GCF_964198595.1. Taxonomy (NCBI): domain Eukaryota; kingdom Metazoa; phylum Chordata; class Hyperoartia; order Petromyzontiformes; family Petromyzontidae; genus Lampetra; species Lampetra fluviatilis. The sequence goes on from NC_136288.1 coordinate 13,071,870, forward strand.
AAACGCAAAGATTTTGAAACTTTTTTAATTTATCACTGTTTCCATCACTCTGGTTATAAACTGAGATATAATGTATTTATCATCATCGTGTTTTACCGACCATAGTTTACACTCCAATTCTTTTTGTTTAATCACTGTCTCCCAACACATAACCAAAGGCCTATAATGTAAAGCAGCTAGAAACTTAAGAGCATTAGTGATTAACAAAATATATATGTATAAGAACGAATATGTTTCTTGAATGACGGGAAGAGTTACGAGAACCTAGTAAATGAGACTGTGGGAGGGAGCTTCCAAGTCAAGCAGTGCGAGGAAAAAATGAAGGAAGAGAAATGTTGCGTCCTGTGATATGGGTTGTTGAACATGGTGTAGATGACACGAGGGTTGTTAATTTCAGTTTTTTTTTTGCGTGAGTATTCGTTGCATGCCACACATCAAACTCTAAACGTAACTTCAGCCCTTGGTGTGGCTATGTGTGTGTGCACTTGTCCGAACAGTCGGTTAAGGTTATATGGGGGAGATGTTTGTCTCGATCTTTGTGCATAATTGAGTCGGTGTGAACGCACCACGCCGTGGCCGACGAGCCCTGCCAAATTAAACTGGTTTGTGAATATTGATTTCCATGGCTGGCTATTGGAATCGATAATTCCAAAAGTCATTGTAGAAAAATTGCCGATCGATTAACAACCCTAGGTGAATAACATGGTCCTAAAAACCAGTCACTAAAATTGTGGCACTTAATCCAATGTGTTGTTGCCATACGGATAATAGGCCGGCTTCTCTTGCGTGTGGCTCAACGAAGATGGAAGTTAACGAGCACATACCTGCCCACGTTACGCAACCCAACCTGGATGTCCAATCCCCCTTGTTGACTGAGCTATCGGTGCTTTGCTCCCCCCCCCCCCTCGTCACCCTCCCACCCCCTTCCCACCCCCCAAAAGATGACTGTGGGGACCATGTGGTGGTGATCAACACGAGGCACATCGCATTCTCCGGCAACAAATGGGACCAGAAGGTGTACAGCAGCCACTCCGGGTACGGTGAGGAGCGCCGGGGTAGGAGCTAGAGGAGGTTGCCTCGCATTCTCTTCAACGGGACGTGCCGTTGCTTTGGGCGAGGTCGCCACACCAGGGGTGGGGAATCTACGGCCCGTTACTTGATTTAATTTGGCCCGCGGCCATATGAAGTCGGGCTACTACAATACGAACCGCAGGTTACTGGTATTTGTCTCTGTGAGCATCTTGGCTGCCACTGATCGGGTACTCGGGGTGGTGCGGGGGGTGGAATATTTGTGTGCGCTCAGTCACTTCTCTCCCAGCAAGAGCCCCTTCTTTACGCTCACGCACGTTGTTTTGCACGTCATTATTGTATAGCGCCAAGTTGTGTGCTTTCACGTTTGGTAGCCCGCCATCGGTATTTGTCCTTTTCTGATCCCAAATGTTCCCCATCTCTGTCCTACGCCGAGTAGCAGGTGGAATTTACGAGGACCGATTGTCCCACCCTCAGCCGTATGACTTCATTCTTTCCTCCTCAATAAAGTCCAGTTTGGGCACTTCACTATATATTTTACTGGTTTAAAAGAAATATGTTTGTTATTCCGTTGATAACTCAAGCACCAAATGCCGTACAGCGGGGTGAGTTATGCGTCGTAAAAAAAAATCTTCAACAAAAATCTTCTTTCCTTTCCAAAGCGGGAGTTTTTTTTTCTTTTTCGGAGAGTGCGTGACCTGACTTGGAGAGAGGGCAGGAACATTCCGCCTTCTACTTTGAGGACTGAAAGTTGATCCTGGGATGAGCTCCTGTATACACGGCCGACTTGCTGGCTCAGAAAAAAAAAAACACGCAACGTTTTTAAGTAGCTGACAGCAAGTAACTTTGAATCAACCAGCTTATGGGCCATTCCAGATTAATATTCCTTATTACCATTTTAAACATGACAAACTATAGACTCTCATTGATTGTAGTCACCTACCTCAAACAGCAATACAATGGCTGTTAGATCAAACACCATACCCACTTGTTACATTGCGAGGCAGAAGAATGCACGGATTAGAGATAACATACACGAGTTAAAGATATCCTTCACGCCGTTGGTTGGTGGTCGATTATAACGGTGGGAACGAGCGTGACAGCACGTCCATCGCAGAGATGGAGCAACGAAAATTTGCTTTTGTGCAGATCCTGAGTGGATCGTTGCATTGTGAGACCATGGCAGGTGTCGGTGGCTGGGGGCGGGTTTGGGCAGGCCTTCATCCAGCAGTGGATTGAGCTTGTCGTACGATGACACCCACTTGTTTTGGTTTAATGAACAGGTATGCCGGTGGATTCAAACAAGTGATTGCAAAAGACCTCCACAAGAAGGACCCGACTGCAGTACGTATCAAACGTGCGACTACATCACCCGGTCTCCTAAGGCAGAATCCGGGGTTATTTTACACGCTATTTTGTTCCCTATTGGGCCACTTCCAAATGAGGTGGTAAAGCCTCGGGTTTTCCCCGTTGTAACGCTTTCTTTTACTTGCAGATTGTACGGCTGGCTGTGTATGGAATGCTGCCCAGTAACTTGCTCCGGAAGACCCAGATGATGAGGATCCATCTCTTCCCGGACGCCGTGAGTGCCGCGAACGGGATTTCCTTTCTTGATAAACGAGGCGGCGTGGACGTGGGTCGAATTTTGCCACTGGGCTGGCTCTGCTCGCTCGCTCTTCCTTTGCGGCTGGATGTGAAGCAGCAAATATCCCTGCGCAGATTCATTATTTGTGTATTTCACAGCGGGTCATCACAACACACCTCCGATTAGCACGGTCGGCTACGTCCTGTGCGAAAGAAATTCAACATACATACGGTGTCGTCAATGGCCTGGCCACTATCGCCACAATCTTTCAAAGCACGGCCGGTGCCGCGGAAGTCCTGGGTGCATCGATGTCTTTCTTCCGCGGGACGTTCTCGAACGTGTGTGGTGATGCCCCGCTCTGCGAGAGTTTCCAGTCGGACGCTTCATCGCGTGGGCACGATCCGAATAAAAAAAATGCGTTGTAAGAACTTCAAGTGAGTGGGCAACACTAGACCACGAGATGGCGATGTCTTCGGGAGGCCTTTGCCCAGCAATTAACAGGTCAAGGCTGGTGATAATCATTAGGGTGTTGTATTCATGCAATATGTACACTTGGTTTCCATTTGACGGGAGAAAATTAGTTAACATGATACGATAAACTGTAGAGGAGGAAGGGCACATGGGATGGCGTTTAAGAACCCCAAAGCTCGCTTGTTTCTTCTAGGAAGGTGCAACTCAAATAAAATAGCATGTAGATACGTACCTTGCCTGTGGTGCCCCAGGCTGTCTGATACATTGGAGGCATCGTGAATGAGAATTCACATTTTTAAAAGTGACTTTCATTTGCACTCTAGTGACCGCACAATGCAGTGAATTATTAAACAAATATCGCAGTCACACCAGTGACATCACCTGGAGTTCCCCAGAGTTACTTTGAACTTTTTTTGTTCCTTTCTCGTGAATCGAGCTTCAAACTCGTGGCACAGCCTGGGACGCACAGCCTATCTGTGTAGCTACAAGGTAAGGGCTAGTTGCTCGTTTGGTTTGCATCTTCCTTCAATAATGCCGTGAATTTAAATCGAATCTTGAAAGGAGATGCAAGTGGCTTGGATGCCATTCATTTTAAAGGACAAACAGCATTGAGCGTTGAAGCGAAGGTCGTTAAGGGACCCATAAATATGTGTTTCAGCAAGGGACATGAACAGCTGCGTGAAGAGCACGCATTCTAAAATCATATTCCCAAACGAAATAAATGTTCCCAATCCTTGCGGGTAATGCGATAAATCTACGTCCTGCTGTGTAAATCTCCTTAAAGTAATTTTAACTCGGTTAAGCTTGGAACAGTTTTGTTAGTCCCGCGGTGGGGCCCCTGTCTTACTCGGCTTGACCGAGTCCACGACTCCGGCCACTTACACCACTCACCCTCACCAACGTTGTCACTTCCTCGTCACTCGTTTACTGCTACTACCATGCGTGCTCCACCATTGGTGTTGAAAACCTCCTTTAAGTGACATACTTGGTGCTATTTTTTTAATAGAGATATAAATAAAATGTGTTCAATGCAGCCGGTCGAGTGAGGTTTGGTTGCAGCCAACACATCATCGGAGCCCACTCGTTAACAGGTGTGCGTGATCGTGTGCGCAAACATGGGTTCTGTTTCAGGACAAAGACGGTGGGGAGCGGTAGTGTAGTAGCGGTTAGCTCACTGCGCTACGAACCCGGCAACCCGAGTTCGATTCCCGCTCATGGCCAACACCGGTGACGATTATCTGAGCTGGTCCTGGGCCTCCGCAGGTCGACTCGGCCTCAAATGAGTACTTGATGCGCTGTGTAAACATCGCCACTGCCGAGATCAAGGCGGCCGGGCGTGGTGCTGGCCACCACCCCCCTCGTGTGCCGTTCCAGCCTTTCTAGGTGCTCCTTAACAGCACCTGCCCCAACAGTCTGTTAAGGCTACACGGGAGATCTTTGTCTATGTTGCAGGACAAAGATGGTGGGAAGCGCAGTGGTGCAGCGGCCCGTGCAATGCTCTGTAAACCTGGCGACCTGAGTTCGATTCCCAACCACGACTAACATTCGGCTTTAAAACAAGTACCTGGTGTGATGCGTAAACATCAGTGCTGGAGAAACAAAGGCTGTCGGCCGGTTGGGCGTTGTGTTGGCAGCACACCACCCCTGTCGTGCGCCGTTCTAGTCTCAACATTGTGCTGGCTAACAGCACTTGACCCCAGCAGGCTGTGTAGGCTACACGTGGCATCTTTGTTTTGGTTGCTGCAGGACATTCCCGAGGACATACGCAGGAACCTGGTGCAGGAGCTGGAGCAGCCGCGGGTGCCTCCGCGCACGCTCAGGCAGTACAGCAAGGAGGACGTCGAGGCTTTCCCACGCGTCTGGACCCCGTAAGCAGCAGCACGGTGGAGCGGCTATCGCCACGCGTTGATGTCACCGTCTCTTTGTTCGCTCATCATAATACCTTTAAAGTTCGATGTGTTGTTTCTGATTAATGCACTGTACCAAGGGGGATCCTGACCGAGTCTCAAGACTGCTTCAGGGGAATCTTGCATGGGAATGTTTGGTCAGTTTCTTGTTGAGTGTCATGTGGGAGGAAATTGTAATTCCCAGTCACCGATGACTACATGGATCACATGAAATTTGGGTTTCATGTAATTTGCTCAAATTCCAGCTCTCGTTGAAATTTGAGATGCAATCAATGCTCACTGCAGGGTATAGTCAAGTCAAGTTCGTTAATTTTTGGTTAACACATGGCACCTTTCTGGCACAAATCTAGCACCCAAAGTGCTTTTAGTGTGGATAGAGAGGCCTGATTGAAGTGACGTCAGAAGTAGTTCTGTAATGCCATCTCTCCGTGCCGTTCTCCAACGGTGACACAGGGGCATCCACCGCTAGCTGCGGAGTTCCAAACGGAAATTTCCTTGACTCGTGACAATACGCCGATGGCACAGTAGCACAAATTTGGGCACTTCGTGATAGCACTGCGGATAGCCATGTTCATTAGACGCCTGGGTGTGTGCATTGCTCATCTGGACGTGCCTGGCATTGCGATATAAAGGCAGAAGAATGCTTGCACGTTCCGGTGGTGACTTATAGCCCGGAGTACGAAACGTTCTGTTTAATTTCTAACATTTCTGGGTTGTTTTTTGCTGTCTTTTTTTATCGTTCAAGGCCGAAGGACTTTTTGTGGAAGTAAACTGGGAGATGCAAGTTCCGGGCCACGTTGACTTCAAGTACAGAAGCAAGGCACACGCTGGGCTGTGTGACGAATCCGTCAATCTCACTTACACACAAAGACAAAGATCCCCCCCACCACCCCCCACGTTAGCTGAACAGATTGTTTATTCTGTTACACGTATACACACACACGCATAAGGGTGCACACACGCACACAACAAAAACAAAACAATGATAGGGCAAGTGCCGTTAGTGAACGCCTATGGAGGCCAGCGTGGCGTACAAGAGGGTTATGGTGTGGCCATCACGATGACTGGCCACCTTTGTCTCCCCAATGCCAATGTTTACACATCGCACCAAGTACTCATTTGAAGGCGAGTCGTCCGAGGGGAGGCCCAGTATCCGGTTCAGATGTCGCTCGCCACTTATTAGTCTTGGCTACAAATCATATTTGGGTTGTAGGGTCAGAGCAGTTCACTAACCGCTGGAAACGAAGACAAAGATCCCTCGTATAGCTTCAACAAACTGTTGGGGCAAGTGGTGTTAGCGAGCACCTATGAAGGTCGGAACAGCACACGAGGGGGCAGGTGGCCAGGACCACGCTCGACCGCCTTTGTCTCCCCAGTACCGGACACGCATGCACGCAGACGCCTTCCGTTGCGCCCATGCGGTATATCCGTCACTTCTGCCATCTCGTTGACCACAGCTCAGATGAAATGTTCATGTTGGCAAAGAGTTGCGGGGCACTTTCTGTTTAATCAGTGCATTTTTTCTTCATGAGTTCAAGATGAATTTGCTCTCTCTCTCTCTCCTGTTCTCTGTCCTGCTCTCCCCCGCTCACTGTGCCCCAGAAAGTGGTTTTGCTCCAAAAAATGTTTTTGCAATTCTTGAGGGAGATTGTCACAACGGTGTGCATGTGAGTTTCATGGCGGCTTCATGTGTGTTTTTTTAAAGATAATCCTTAAAAAAAAACATGAATTATATCCCTTAAATCGTAAAGGGTTTGTGTGTCACGTATGTGTTAATTATATCCATATACCATCAGGTACCAGCTGAATCAGAGCCGTGTTTTTGTAAGTTGCACATATAAATGGACGGTATACCCTGCACAGTATTTCCTTACACATTTAACAGACGTGGTAAAAAATAACTACATACAACCTTCGGATCCAGCTGTTAAATTTGAGCTTAAAGGGAGTGGGATAGCAATAATACCCCTAACGTGCAGCCCTTCGTGCATTCATTGCTGGATAAAGGCCTCCCCATGCCAAGTCGGTCATGAGGTTTGTTAGACCATATTTCACCACCGCTGGTCAGTGGGTTGGTGAAGGTGGGGGGTGGGGAGGGGGTGGCTTAGGAGTGCAGCCCATACATTTTTCTGCACTCCACTGTTGCCCCCACCACGTAGCCCCCGCAAGTCCTCGGATATTGCCCGCTACCAATGGATAAAATAAAATACCGAGCGGAGGCAAGCGAAGGAGACGGGGGGGGGAAAGAGGCGACGGCAGTGAGAGCACATCACGGAGTTCGGAGGTCACTGGGAAACGTGAGCAACCCGAGGGGAAGGAAGGACTGCAAGATAATTTCGGGAGACTTTTTCCTGCCTCGCAGTGGGAAGTCACGCGGGTTGACGAATACAATCGCGACAACAAATGTTGGTTGTTACCGTGTTCATAACGCCGTGGCGTGAACCGTTACACAGCCGCTCCATACCCCCGCTCCAGCCCGTCTTACGATGCCACGTGTGGTACAGAGTTTCAATTCACTGAATTACTTTGAGGGACTTTTATTTTCCTCCAGCTAAAAGGAGACTGAGAGAGAGAGAGAGACAACCCCAGGAATAAATTTTGCACGCAGTCTTTGTGACTAACGATTTATTATACCAAGTTTTTGCATCGGTACAAAAGGGGAGGGGAGGAATTTCTAGCATCTTTGTAAACAAGTCGCGTTGCTGAGCTTGCGTGCGCGGGTGCAATAAACACTTGGAACTGGCCGGGAACGCGGCGAATGCGTTGAGAACTTCAAGGAGCAAGCTACTAAAACTGTACATGCAGGCACCCCCCGAGGCTGATCAGAGGTCGTGAGTAAGACTGCTTGAGAGTGTACATACGTCCAACCAACTGCGCAAAGTAAGATGAAAGCACGTTGAATAACAAAGCCATATTCGAGTGGTGGTGAAGCCTTAAATGCATCCATACGTTTGGGATGAAGATCTTCGGTCCAGAAACTGCCAAACGAAATGAAACAACCCAGGGTCGAAACTTAGCTAAGGATTGCATTAATTAAATACTGGCAGCAGGGAAAGTTGCTCATGCTTGAGACGAGACACAGATAAAAAATAAAATCCACAAAACTGAAAAAGGCCAATTAGCGTAGCTGTTGGCTCCTGGTTAGTTAAAGCCACGATCATATGTCCTCAAAGTGTCTCGCCATCAGATTCCCTCTTAAGTAAACCACCGCTCACACCGATACCCTTATGGGGCAAAACCTGACAACCACTACAGCTTTAGCAGGTAGAAAAACTACTAATCTATGACGTGTTAAATATCCTTGCAATACCCTTTGTTTTAAATAAATCTCACTTCCTTCGCTTACGTCACCCCCCTCCCCCCCCCCAAAAAAATCCTCAATCCCACGAGGAAACGGCGAGGAAATGAAACGGTGAAGTTGAAACCATGTACCGTGCAAACGGGCATCTCGCGGCCGTGCGCAGGATCGGAGAGGCGTTGCTAAATTGCCTTCGTTCACTTTTAATTGCCATTCAATTAAAGACCTCGAAAGCAGAAAAAAACTGAACAATGCCTGCATCTGAACGAAATCTCAACAAGCGTTGGCCCCTAGGATTTTTTCTAAAAATATATTGTATTTATATTCATTTCCCCCCCGCGCTCTATTCCGCCCCGCGTTAATCTAGTCGGCATGTTTTATATTTCAACCATAGTCTGAGCCAAGTCGACGACAAGCTGTGGAAGTTTGGTGAAGCGTTAGTTACATGGTGACGGGCTTCGCCGAGTCATTCTCCGAGTTGAGTTGACTACAGTGGTCAAAATAAAACTAAGCTATTACTAAACTAAACAATTCTTGTTTTGCCGGGTAAGGCCCCACTGAGCAATGTAGCTCCTCTACAAAAGCGACCTGGCCACAAACGATAGCTCAACCGAGTGGCTTATGACGTGGAAATGTATAGCAGGCTAATACTCGAAACGCACGCTTCTGAAAAAAGTATTGTCCATTTTAAATGAGCATGCAATTCCCTTTATCACCCCCCTACAATATTGCAGGTAAGCCAATAAGCCCACTGTAGTCTCGAATAACTATGCCGAATTATTTCAATCTGCATTTGTATTCCAACGAGTCAATGCCATCTCATCGTAGTCACGCTTAGGTCTCTGGCTGGGCAGCTGGGGCCCCGTTTTGTCCACTTGTATCCAAACTAAAAATAACACTTATTGCTGAATATCTCCATCACGAATTCTGTCATCAAAATGAACATCGATTCCAAACCTCCCAAGCCACATTCTATTCCGGGTTCCCCTTGTGGTTTTCCTCTATCCTCCCCGCACAGCACGGACACCACTTTCCCACCCAAATCCTCAACCGCGGGGGGGTCTCGAATCCTCGAAGAACTCCTCCTCTTCGTCTCCCTCCAGCTCCTCCTCGGTTCCATCCTCGAGCACCCGGAATCGGCGCACGCTCGACGACACGTAGGTGCGCGGCTGCACCACGGTGCGCGAGATGACCGTCTCCCGGCTACTGCTGCCACCGCCACCTCCGCCACCATCGCCATCTTCGAACCCGTCCGTTCGGGTGAAGCTGGTGACGCGGCTGCTGCTGCTGCTGCTGCTACCGCCGCCACCACCGCCGCCGCCGCCACCCACCGCTCTGCTATCTGTTGAGAGAGTGAACGGATTAACCCGGTTAACTTTTAGCCCCCCGCAATCGCTCATGCCACTACTAGCCCAGGGGTGTGGGTGGGTGTGGGTGGGTGGGTGTGGGTGGGTGGGCCCTGCACTACCAAATGTCCCTTCGCCCCCCCCCACTCCCCACCCATCCAAGCTCACACTCCTCCGTCGCGGTTTTATTTTCTCACCCTAACAGTGTCCCCCCCCCCCTCCCAACCCTATTAGCGCTACTGGGCCCCCATCTGGGAGCAGCTGGGCCTGCTGCTGGCTACAAGAGGGGTGTTTTGGCCTACGCTTCCATGCTGGCCAGACGTCTTGGAAGAGGCGGGGGTACCCACGCTTTACCCCACCACACGCGACCTGCCGGTCGACGAGCGCCGGCATACGAGATTATTTCCGTCGGTGACAAGCTTGAAACGACAAACCCACGAACCCCGGAGCACATCGTTTAATCGCAGACTGCCAAAACCTGGATTCGAACCCAGGCTTCTCAGCCGCCCTGCCTCGAGAGAAGCTGCCGGAGCCAAGGGCAATATTAACGCGATTGCCCGACGCTTATAATCAACCTCACTGCCTCGATCACGAGACTTTCTCCTCTTCCTCCTCCTCCACATGGCACCGTGGCGCAAACAACCGATGCACACTGCAGCAGCTTTGTGCTCTGGCCAAGCAATTCTGGGGAAATGCTTTGCGCGCTGCGGTTTGGACCTCGAACTGGGTCACTCACTGTAGGCCTGCGAGCCATATGTGTCGGCTCCGTACGACTCCGGCTGATACGGCTCCGGCTGGTAGGGCTCCGGCTGGTAGGGCTCCGGCTGGTAGGGCTGCGGCTGGCCGTACGGGCTGTAAGGGTTGTAGCCGGTGACGGGAAACGCCGGGGCTTCTGGCTCCCCGGATTCCGTCCGTCGGTCGTATCCACCTGTGGAATATAGGAGGGGTGGGTGGGGTTCGGTGGTGATAAAGGTGCAGCGCTGTAAATGCTTTGCTCAAGTCGCTGATGGCAGATGGGCCCTCCATGAGGGGGGGGAGCTTTGGAGAGCGCCCTTCACGGGGTATCTTGGTCTACTCTTCCACGCTGGCCGGATGTATCTGAAGGAGTGGGAGCACCCACGCTTTACCCCATTCTGCACGACCTGCCCATTGCGCAACCACGGTGAACCCATTCATGCAGCTGGGCAGACAGGCGATGTGGGGGGGGGGTGATTTAAGGAACCTCCCCATTGTATCAACTGCCATGAACCGTTACGCCGCAGCAGTTTCCCGTAGAGAGCTGCTCTCTAAGGCTCCCGCTATTGGAGGCCTTTCCTTCCAGCATTGGCCTAAGTGAGGTAGCTGCAGGGCTGAGCCTTTACCTTCTTGAGGAGAATTTAGGGGACGTGAATCGCTCTTAGGCGAGTGGTAGGATCGCTCCCATGGGACCGATCAATTGTGCACGCAGGATTAGTACACGGGGACAAATATACACACGAATAGTATAAACATTTACATGCGTACATTACAGAGTGGAGGTGTGGCGTGGCTGGCATGGGCTCTGATGTGAGGAATAACGCCCCCCCCACCTTGCTCCCCCCCCACCTTGCACCCCCCCCCCCGCCCCCACCACATCTGATATTACCAACGGGACATAATAGTATCGACTGAGAGCCCGTTCATGGAGACGCTACCGATGTTTCAGAAACTTGGCTGGCTTCAAAAAGAAGGGCCATGAGCCACGTGTTTTTCGGCGCAAACAATAGCCGTCATGGTAGCGCCGATAGCCTCACCCACTCTCTCCCTCTACCGGAGAGGAATTGAAGGACGAGGACGATCGGCAGCGGAAGAGCAGGCGGCGCAGCAAACGCGCGGCAGGCTCAGCGCCACGATCTTTTATTTAGGCTGGAGGAATCCGATGAGCTACGATGTCCTGTTGGGGCCACCACCGCCTCCTCCGCCACCACCGGCGGCGATCAATCTTACCGGCCACGCCGTAGCCGCCGCCGCCGCCCCCGCCGCACTGCGACGGGTCGCAGTAGCCGGGCGGCCCCGGCGGCCCCGACTGACCCCTCGTGCCGGGCATCCCGTCCCGGCCCCGCTGCCCGGAAGGCCCCACCGGGCCCATGCTGCCCTCGCGGCCGATGCCCTCGACACCTGCGGCCGTCGGTGACGGACGGGACGGGGGAGGGGGGGCAGGGGGAGGGGGGGACAGGGAAGGAATGGCGACGGACAGCACCGCGAAGGGGTTAGGGTTCAGGGGTCATCGGGAGGCATGAGCGTGGGGGAGAAGATTCGGCGTCCACTGGCAGGAATACGAGCATGTGCACATGAAGTGTTGCTGCTATTTTTATGCCGTCATGTGTTCGCTCAAATATTTCAATGTTATAAAATGGCCATGGTCTATCCGCTGGTGAAGTCCGGGGCCGTCGTTCTCACCTGGCGGGCCGGGAGGTCCTGGGGGTCCACGTGTTCCCGTGCCAGGGTTTCCCCTCTCCCCCTTCTCCCCGGACACACCTGTGGACAAGTAAGGGGGCGATGCCGCACGGCCGTCATATGCGCGCTCGCGTTCCAGCCGGGTTCCTTTGCGTCGCCGGCGACGACCCGTCAAATATTGCCACACCCAGCACACCGCATCCAGTATACCTGCATGCAGACTGATTGATACGAGTCGTAACTTTTTACCACTCCACGACTGCCCCTCCCCTGTGAAGGTTTCCTAGCTTGGTTGGGAAGTTGGGATTGTGGTCTGTGTACTCATGTGTATTGAACTGCTTTCGCACAGTATGTAGCCGACTGCCTATCGGAGGTGCGGGGGAAGACCAACATGCTAAACACCAAAAGCAGTTCTAAAGAAATGAGTTTTCAATCTCGATTTAAAAGTACATAGCTCCAGTGGCTTCCTAATGTCGGAAGAGCGTTCCAGACGGCCGCAGAAATTGATCTGAAACCGCGCAATGCGATGACCGTCTTTGTTTGACGACTATCCAAAAGCCGCTGCGAGGATGACCGGAGTTCCCGTGATGGTTTATGTTCCTTGACGAGATCAGCGAGGTATTGTGGTTCATTTTTGGCAAGCACTTTGTGTGTAACGAGTGTGAGCTTTTCATGAATATGTTCAGCAACAGGAAGCCAATGCAGCTCAGCGAGCACTGGACGGACATGGTGGGATCTTGCAGTACCCGTCACGACACGTGCCAAATAATTTTGTACATGCTGCAGCTTGGTAATGTTTACTCTTGGATGTGTTGGGACCTCATGGAGTAATTTCTTTGTTGCGATGACTTTTGAGTTATTTGGGCTTTTTGTTTTGGTGCCATTTCTTAATTTGTGCTTCATATTTGAGTTTGCTTGGTAGCAGGGATTTCATTTGCTTAGTAGCGGCTGTAAATAATTAATGCACAGCGTTGTGGGGTGCTATTAGCGTGAATGACGCTATATAAAATGAAAGTATTAGGACCTCTGCATGTAGGGTCTCTGCATCTACGGCCTCTGCATTTACAGCTTCTGCTAAAAAATGTTACTTCGCCTCTGGCCAGCACAACCGCTCTCCCCCTACAACCCTCCCGGGTCCGCCTCGCACGACCGACCCGCAACGCACCAACCTTCCCACCCACCCACCCACCCCCCAACACCAAACACCAAACAGTGCAGAAGCAGAAACCCTGCGCAGAAATGCATTCTCTTATTATTGCCCTGCGTGTGGCCACAGGGGGCTTGCTCGGATCGCTGCGAGGGTTTCGTACACTGTGGCTGCAGCTGTGAGTAGCTCTGGCGCTCACTTCCCCCCCTCCGCTCCCCCCCGTGGGTTTATTGGCCTCTCTACCCCTGCACGCACGACCTTGAGGATGTTCGCATATTTCAGGGGTTTTTACCGCTTCCCGGCAAAGGTTTGAAAGCGATAATGCAGCGGCTCGCGTCCATTTAGTCTTGTCTGTAAGGTGGGGACGTGGGGGGTGGGGCGTGATGACTCTTGCAAGGATGATCCGATATGAACGATACTTTCGTCTAAAGTTTAGTTGCTATTAGGGAGTTATGCTATAACAAGAGAAAAACATGATAGATTGATCAATAGGGTTGCCAATAACTTTGAGACAAAAACCAGCCCTAAAAGGATCTGTGTTTTGGTATTCGTGCCCTGGCGGTTGCAGTGCTGGCGCGTCCCCTGCGGATCATGTGATCTCGCGACGTCACATGCTCCCTGGCGAAGTCGTGATTACCAATCAAACACTGCCGAGGACAATGGCACGGTTGTAAAACCGTTGCAGAATCCACGCGTGTGCATGCATTTCTTTCTCCCCTGTCAAAACGAGAACATCGATTGCACCCCAGCAGCTCTCTCTGTGTTGTTCTCTCTCTCCGGTTGCGAGTGCAACACCCCCAAAGCGCCGTGACCGCACGAGACACCGTCACCCTCCTCCGCTCGTCAAAGAGTCGTCTCTCATCGTCAACTTGCGCTGCACCCAAAGCATCCCGCCGAGCCAGCAAATACTTCACAGGGTCCGCTTGGTGCCAGTGTTGCCCATTAAGCCGAGTCGGCACATTGCAAATCATCGCCTCCTCGCTCTCCCTGCTGGCTAATCCCTATCTCAAGCCCTCTCTTCTCTCCGCAGTCTTCTTCATCAATCACGGCAAACCCAGGGCTCCCGAACGTCAGCGCCATAATGCACGCTGGACTCTTGGCCTCATCGTCTTTACTTGTTAGCCTTGGCCTATCGGCCGTTGGGACAAAGTCGTGTTCTCACGCTCTCGCGTCGACGTGCCTCTGGGATGCGTCCCGTGCTTTGGCTGACACTCACTCCGTTGTTCGTCATGACCAGGGGGTTCGGGCAACCTGCGGTTCCGGAGCCGCGTGCGGCTCTCTCGAGGGACAGCGTCGTGACGCGTTATTTATTAATGACCACCGTCTGGTATTCACCACTCAGAGCGCATTGCAGCTCTTGAAATATTGAGGGTTTTTTGGTTTTGTTTATGGTTCTTCTTGTTGGTTTGGTTGCTGAGCCCTGGGCTTGACCAATGGCCATCATGGCTTCGAGTGATGTCTCTTGCCCAAGTCCACTTAATTCTCACGACGGTCAGTAGGACGTCCCTCACCTGTCTATGCTCCGTCATCCATTGCACTCCTCTTTCGGCCTTTCAATGCAATTCCAACCGTGCACCTCGCCACGATTATTTGCTCACTTTAAAGCTCCAGCTTCCATTTTCATTGTCGACGTCCAAAGTTTCGGAGCCAGGAGACGTGGTCCGAATGAAAAAAATGATTGATTTTGACCTGCTCACTTCTCAAAGTAGACCTGCTCACTCTTAAACTAGACCTGTTCAACTCACTCTGCCACCCTCTCCACTGTTTCACCTCCCCCCATATGGCCACCTGTCACCCCCTCTAGCCCCCCCCCAACCTCTAAGCCCTTCCTGCACCCATTCCCTCCCCTCTGCCCTCCCACGCAACCCCATGTTCATCACACGTGCCTGCACGCTCCACAGCTACGCCGCTTACTTGAACCCTACGGGTACCTTGTCCTACATCGGAAGCCACTGGAGCCATGCACTTTTCAATCTCGATTGAAAACATATTTCTATCGAGCTGCTATTGTGTGTTTACTCTGTTGTTCTTCCACACCCGCACCCCCAATTAGCACGGTTGGCTACATACGGTGCGAACGAAGTTCAACATGCATACACACACCTAGAAGCCTCTTGAATTAATGCTTTGGTAATGAGGTGACATAATTGTTTATAAGGGGCCATGGTGCAAGAAGGCGCACTGAGCTATTTAGATATTTTTCAGAAGCGTCCTGGCCACAAACGATAGCTCAACGAAGCGGCTCATCACGTGGAAATGTATAGCAGCCAAAAACTCTGAACGCACGATGTTGATTCTAAATGTGGAGGGAAAGACCGGAGGACCCAGAGAAAAATCCACGTGACCACGGGGAGAGACGCAAACTCCAAATGTAAAGCAGGCATCAGGGTCGAGATCGAACCCACGACCTCCTGTATACCTGGCGAGGTAGTTAACATCTCCTAGCCACCGTGATGATGATGAGAGAGAGAGACACGCAAACTCCAAATATACAGCAGCAGGCGTCAGGGTCGGGATCGAACCCAAGACCTCCTGCACACCAGGCGAGGGAGTTAACTTCTCCTAGCCACCGTGATGATGATGACAGAGACAGGCAAACTCCAAATATACAGCAGCAGGCGTCAGGGTCGGGATCGAACCCACGACCTCCTATATACCAGGCGAGGTAGTTAACATCTCGCCACCGAGGCGGCCCAACGGATCGCTTCCCTCGTCCCCCGACGGCGCACCTCTCTCCCCGCGGAGGCCCGGCGTGCCGGACGGCCCAGGGAAGCCGGGCCGGCCCATGGGCCCCGTCTCTCCGGGCGGGCCCCGCGCCCCAGCTCGGCCGGACTCCCCGGGTGGCCCAGGCGTCCCGCGGCCACCGCCGTTGTTGCTGTTGGGCATCTGGTTGATGATGCTGCTGATGCGGGTCATGTGGCCTGGGAACACCGAAAGATAAACGTGCAAGGCGTCACGGGGGAGCGGTGGGGGAGGACCGTACCGACGGGCTCTCTCCGTGCCCGTTCCGAGACCGCGCTTTGCGTGTACAAGCGGTCGTCACGCTGATTTTGTTTGTGGGTTTCCCATCGTTTGCAGAAATTGGTTCGGATTGGGTTGTTGTTGTCCGTTTAGCACGCAGGAGTGGGCTTTCGCGACCAATATTGTTCATAATAAAAGGGTTTTTTGTTTTCCGGGTTAGATTGCGTAAATAAAAAATGTGTTGTTAACACACCACTACCTGACGCAGCCATCTAGTCACGTAATCAAAACGTGCCAATGAGTGACTACTTCATCACGCTCGTGTGCTGGAGAGTAGCCCCACAACATGGTCAATTTGAGTACGACGTTTCGCTAGTAATTGTAACCAGCTTCATCAGGCGATTTTGGCAGAATTGTCAAGACATCAGGCAACGGTGGCCAGAAATCGCTGATGATTCGTAACAAGGATGAAACCAGTATACAGGTGTCTCATTGCTCTGCTGCTACTATTTCTGCTGTTTGTACTGTTGGTCGTTGTACTGTGCGTTGTTGTAATATTCCTACCCGCCCCAACTGGACACGTGTGACAAAGAGCTTCATTAGCTCATCGGATTCCTCCAGTATAAAAACACATTCCGATTTTGCCTTAAGACATTCTGACTACATTGTGCTGATGATTCCCAACAAGGATGCAAGCCGCATACAGTGCGTCTCATTGTCCACCCGCCGTCTAAAATAGTTCGACAAACGAGGCTGTGCGTTGCACGCGCAGTGTAGCAGTATCACGCGACACGCAAAAGGCGTGATGGGAGGACCGATCTAATGGCAGCCACGGCGACCATTTTGTTTGACAATGCACGCCACAGAAATCAACTGCGGCGTGCATTGCAGTTGCTTGGCAGGACCCCTCCTGCAAAGAGAGCCACCAGACTCGCCGATGCTTTCACTCCTGGGTAAACAAACGGGACAACAACAACAACAATAAACACATTCCTGCGGAAGGAACTGGTAGGAACGTTGGGTTGCTCGGTCAATGGCCAGGGTCAACGGCCGCGTGGTGTATTCCGCAAATATGCCCGACTGTGAGGGCGGGCACAAGCCGGCGTGAGTAGGTTAAACGTTGAGTTGTATAAGGGCACCACGGGGTGACCAGCCCCTCCCCACTCAGCCCCATCCCTCCCACCCCCCACCCAGCCCCACCCTCCCCACCCAGCCCCTCCCCACCCTCCCCACCCAGCCCCTCCCCACCCTCCACCCACCCAGCCCCTCCCTCCCCACCCAGCCCCTCCCTGCACGACGGACACAATAATCCCCTGTGGGCTGGTGTAACCAGGAGGTTCCTACCGGTACGATGAATCATAATCTTTCACAAGAGTGACGAGGATCGTCACGGTCACTGGGCGACCGTGCTCAAAAAGAAAATCTCCCTCGCAGCTGCATACAATTGTGTGAACGACACAACAGTCAAACATCCCCCAGACTGTTGGGGCAAAGTGCTGTTATTCCCAACGGGATATGATCGTGTAATCTGAGAGCCTATTTATGGAAACAATGCCGATGTTTCATAAATTTGTCTGGCTTCGAAAGAAGGGCGATTATGCATGTGTTAAGTGCAAACATCCAAAGATCCCCCGTATAACCTTAACAGGCCGTTGGGGCAAGTGCTCTAAGCGAGCACCTATGAAAGCTGGTGGCCAGCATCACGCCCGGCCGCCTTTGTCTCCCCAATGGGAATGTTTTTATACATCGCTCCAGGTACTTAATTGAGGCCGAGTCGACCTAGGAGAGGCACAGGACCGGTTCAGATATTCGCCGCTGTTGTTACCCAGGAGCGGGAATCGCGAACTCGGGTCGCCGGGTTCGTAACCCATCGTGCCAACCGCGACGACACCACCGCTCCCCGACGCACACACAGACACACACAGACGCACACTGACACACACACGCACACTGACACACACAGACGCACACTGACACACACAGACGCACGTCCAGCGCCTCCAACCCCCCCACCGCCCCTCACCGTTGAGGAGGTTCTCGCAAACTTGCCGCGCGATCATGCGCACAACTTGCTGGCCTTGCGTGTCGCCCTGGCAACAGGAAGGAAGAAAACACACAACATCTCCGCAGGCCCGCAGACACGAGCGCCAAAACACGATCCGGGAACACGTGCGAACCCAGCACTGCAGCCCCCTCGCCACCACCCCCTCCCCGGCCTCTCACCCCCCCCCCCACCACCTTCTCCATCACGAGCGTTCATCATCGCAGCCACGGGGGCGACGACGGGTCCTGGTTTCACCATGGGGCTGCTGATGTCAGCTGATTGAGTTCCAGGCTAGAGCACCCCACCAGCATGCTGATGATGATGCTGATGACACTGATGACACTGATGCTGATGACACTGATGCTGATGAGACTGATGCTGATGACACTGGTGCTGATGACACTGATGCTGATGAGACTGATGCTGATGACACTGGTGCTGATGACACTGATGCTGATGACACTGATGCTGATGACACTGATGCTGATGACACTGATGCTGATGAGACTGATGCTGATGACACTGGTGCTGATGACACTGATGCTGATGACACTGATGCTGATGAGACTGATGCTGATGAGACTGATGCTGATGACACTGATGCTGATGAGACTGATGCTGATGACACTGATGCTGATGACACTGATGCTGATGACACTGATGCTGATGACACTAATGCTGATGAGACTGATGCTGATGACACTGATGCTGATGACACTGATGCTGATGACACTGATGCTGATGACACTGATGCTGATGAGACTGATGCTGATGACACTGGTGCTGATGACACTGATGCTGATGACACTGGTGCTGATGACACTGATGCTGATGACACTGATGCTGATGACACTAATGCTGATGACACTGATGCTGATGATGCTGATGACACTGATGCTGATGACACTGATGGTGATGACACTGATGGTGATGACACTGATGCTGATGACACTGATGCTGATGACACTGATGCTGCCGCTGCCACAGGCCACCCCCGGCGTCGTGAACTGTCGATATTCGTAATTTCCCACCCCCCCTTGCTTTGTGACGCTTATATTCCAGCCGTGCTGATGGCAGCACAATTGAAATGAAGACTCCGGATTCCGACTCTGAAAGGCAATGGTCATCGTGTCGTGAGAAGGAATGCGTCTCGATTGGGAACTAAGGAGAATAACTGCGCATCAGCCCCTACTACGGCGACGCCGGTTCACCGACTGCATCCCTCGACCACCTTTGCTCTGCTCGCGGGGACCTCCCGTCTGTGTGATCAGTCTACGGGTGCCGCGGTGGTGAGATGTTAACTACCTCGCCTGGTATACAGGAGGCCATGGATTCGATCCTGACGCCTGCTGTATATTTTGAATTTGCACGTTCTCTCTCGCCCGTGGTCACGTGGATTTTTTTTCAGGGTCCCCTGGTTTTTCCCTCCACATTAGAAACGTGCGTTTTAGAGTATTTGGCTGCTATAACACGTCCACGTGATAAGCCACTTCGCTGAGCTATTATTAGTGGCCAGGTCGCTTCTGTAAACGGGCTATATAAGCTCAGTGGGCTTGACCTGCTACAATAAAATAAATAGTTTTAGTTTAGTTTTACCTTGCCAAGTCAGGCTTCGAAGAGCTTTAACTTTAAAGTCTGTTACCTTACATTAGAGCTTTTCGGCGGCCTTATATACCAAGTCTATCCACATGTGACTACGGCGAATCTGATGCCAGTGAAGGCTTCGCGGACCGGATTTTCTATTGCCGCCACCGCTGTTGCCGTTTTACAATCTGCCAAAGCTGCCGCTGTGCAATCCGCCCGCTCTACGCAGGACAATCCACCTGCCCTACAGCAGAGCAGGCGGGATGGGGGCCCGGGCTTGTGAGAATCGCAGCCTCACTCGTGGTAACGCCTGACCATCGCGTTACGTTCGCCACTCCTAATCCGCCCGTTTGCCGCCGGGGTCTTTGGAGAGGGCAACTTTAAGCAAGAGGGCAACTTTAAGCTGCAACTGGCGATGAAGTCACGCAACACGGTCACAGCCAAATGAAGCTAATTTTTGCTGTGTGTATGTCGCATCGTACGTAGCCAACCATGCTAATCGAATTTGCGGGGGAAGGACATCAAACTTAAAACAAAAAGCAGTTCTAAAGAAATGACTTTTCAATGTAGATTTAAAAGTACGTAGCTCCAGTGGCTTCCTTATACCGGAAGGAAGAGCATCACAGATGGCCGCAGGAGCGCATCCAAAAGCGCGCGATGGAGCAACTGTCTTTGTTCGATGGCCAGCCAAGCTGTGTATAGGCTCTGTTTGAACGCGAGAGCTGCCGAATGGGTTTGACGGTTCTGATCCCGGCCAGCCTGAGCCACCTGGTACCCATAATGACAGCACGATGGGCAAGGAGACTCACCCTCTCTCCTGGCTCTCCCTTGATACCCTGCAAGCCCTGTAAAAGAATGAAAAGTGAAACGCACTCATAGGTACACGCACAACAACAGCTGCTGTTCATCAGCGGGTGTCGGTGACATCACCAAGCCACCTTCTGCCAAGCTAGGTGCAATTTTGAGGCCCCGTCCAGTGGTGAAGACTTGTTGGCGGAAGGTCGTGGAAAAAAAAAACCCCCCACGGTGTTATGGGTTAACACAAAGTTAAAGATCTCCGTCATTTAGCCTTGCAGACTTGAGATCGGGTGCTGTTAGTGAGCACCTATTGAGGCTGGTGGAGTGGCCAGTATAAAGCATTGACACGTTTTTCTTCCCCGGCACTCGTATTTACACACCACGCCAGCGACTCATTGGAGGCTGTTTTGACTTCGGGGAGGGTGATACACGATAGATTCAGATACAACTTGCCGCTGGCTTCGTTCGTTGCCGGAAATTAAACTTGGGTTACAGGGATAACAGGGCAGTGTGTGCATCACTTCCCCATTACTCCCCTGGGTTGACGCGGCATCGTATCACGGGACAAAGAATCCACTCGAAAGCTCTCGCAGAGCTGTGCAACACCCCATGTCAGAGAACAGCCCACCGAAGCGGACATGGCGGAGCTACTTCCGAAATGCATTCAAGTGACCTGTGGTCCACAGAGTCAGGGGCGGAGTGGGGGGCAGCGCCTTTCCACCCGCTCTGTCACCATGATGAAAGTCCGTCGCACATTCAAGCTGACATTTTTTATTAGCAGAGCTGGAATTTAGCCAATTGAAGTGCGGAACGCAATTTGACGTCTCTCTGTTTTTTTTGTAGGTACGTCTGTATTCATGCACATGTATGTACGTTGAACTTCTTTGGCATCGTACGTAGCCAACCGTGCTAATCGGGGGTGCTGTGGTAAGTACAACTAATTAAGCACACAAACCTTGTGTGCCATGGACCAAATCGTTTTATTCTATGGAGGCTTCTTTAAAATTCTGTGTGTGTATGCCAGAATTCACACTCTTAGTTCTTTCGGTAAAGTCACGTAGGTAAAAAAATGAAATTAAAATTAATAAAAATAAAATAATAAAATCACGACGTTTTCGGAGGCAACACAAGTCTCCGTCATCAGGTGGGACCGTCACAGCCAGATTTGCTGCATCAAGCTTCAAATCTAGAATGTGTATGCCAGCATCCGTGACCGGGCGGGGCGCCTTGCATTGAGCCCCCCGGCGCGCGCGTTTGCCGTGCCCCTCCTGGCTCTTACCGGGTCTCCCGATGGTCCGCGTGGGCCCGGTTTCCCCATCATCCCGTCCACGCCGCCAGGCCCTTGAGGGCCCTGTCACGGAAAAATACGAACGCGAGCGAGACCGTGAATCCCCGGGCGGTGCCAGTGGCTCTACCCATATGCAGATTATGTTTTCGGGGGTACACCCTGGGGCTGTTGTAGTGCTCGCAACGGTGGCGAGATGTTAGCTACCTCGCCTGGTATGCAGGAGTGCGTGGATTCGATCCCGACCCAGACTCCTGCTGTATATTTGGAGTTTGCTGCGTCTCTATCACCGTGGTTGGTTGGATTTTTACACCGGGTCCTCGGGTTTTTCCCCTCCACATTTTGAATCGACGTGCATTTCAGAGTATTTGCCTCCTATAATTTTCCGCGTGATAAGCCACTTTGTTGAGCTATCACATGTGGCCAGGTCACTTCACGCATTATAAAGACACATCAAAGTTAGAACGAACACGTGCCTAGAAGCTATACAAATAGCCATGCTTTGACTTTGATTACCCAATTACGCTAGATCATGTATCACAGCGCTACCACGTTTCATTGGAACCTCTATATAGCTCTGTATATATATAGTGTGTGTGCGTATATGCAGTATATATGTGTTTTTGCAAGAACCAGGTGAATTGTTACATCACAGGACCGTGCCAGGTGGCGATGGCTTGGAGGCCTTCATCCAGCAGTGGAGTGAACAATGCTGCTGCTGCTACTAATGATAATGCTTACAATGATGTTGACAATAATGAAAACGAAGACGACGATGATGATGATCTACGTACACGTGATCGCTATGCGTGTCGCACGGTGGCTTCGTACGGTGCGAAAGAAGTTCAACATGCACACACACACAAAGATCCCCCGTAAAGCCTTAACAAACTGTAGGGGCAAGTGCTGTTAGCGAGCACCTATGAAGGCCGCAACGGTACACGAGGGGGTGGGTGGCCAGCACCACGCCCGACCGCCTTTGTTTCCCCAGTGGCGATGTTTACACACCGCACCAGGTACTCATTTAAGGCTGAGTCAACCTAGGGGAGGCCTGGGACCAGTTCAGATAATCGTCACTGGTGTTAGCCGTGAGCGGGAATCGAACCCGGGTCGCCAGGTTCATAGCGCAGCGCGCTAACCGCTACACTACTGCTCCCCACACACACACACACGCGCACGCGTGTCGGCATGTACATGCCGAGCGTACGTCACTCACCATGAGGCCGGGGGGTCCGGCCGTCCCCCTCTCCCCGTCTTTTCCTGGCGGGCCCTGCCCCGGTCAACACGACACGCGGTTAGCCACATCGCATCGCAAAAACAGAAAAAAACAACGAACAAAAGAACCCGAGCGGCGTGCGCGCCAGTGGCGGCAGCCATCCGGCGGGTGCGCAGGCGGTGCAATCGCACACCGCGGCCCAAAGGCCAGAGCGGGGCCCGGGCACCGGGCTAAGAACGGAGCGGCGGGGAGTGGGGGGCTGTTGAGGGCTGTTTCGTCGCTTGTCCCAGGGCCCATGCCGACCCCGCTGTGCCACGGCCTGGCGTGCTAGTTTTTGTCAGCTTAGGTTTTGTGTTACGGGAGGAAAGCGCACCGAGGATTTATTAAACAAACGTTTAACTAACCTGAACCCTGAGCAGCATGAACCACTTAGCACAACGCACCGCAATTGGCATTGTGGTTGTGTTTCCCACCAGATTGCATTTCGTTGCGGTGGGAATAACTAAAGTGAAACATACTTCGACGATGGCCACAAAGTACGGAGAGGTGCAATCAGGAATTAGAACACGTGTCTTAGAACACGTGTCTTAGAACACGTGCTTAAGAGACGTTTTGTTGATCGCAAAAAAAAGTGCGTTGGCTTGGGCGAGTGACGAACGATGGCCGGTGGTCAAGACTAGCGACAGAGAGGTGGCCAAAGGAGCGAAACGGGCCCGAGAGGACGTTTGCCATGGGGATTGAGCGAGGCCTTCATCCAACAATTGGTAGACCCCATAGCCAACGGTGATGACCCTGTCGCGTTTGCATGTTGGGTTTTCTCTGGTAAATTCTAGATTTGAAGCTTTCGTGACTGCAAGGATAGATATTCTTAGGTTTTTTCGGTAAAGTCACGTAGGTAAAAAATTAAAATTAAAATTTATAAAAGTAAAATAAAAATTAAATAAAAATCACGACGTTTCGGAGGCAACACAAGCTTCCGTCTTCAGGTGGAACAGTCACAGCACGATAGCTGTATCAAGTAACTTTTTATTTTACTTTTATTAATTTTAATTTAAAAACTTTACCTACGTCACTTTACCGAAAAAAACCTAAGAATATTTCTCTGGTCACCCCGGCTTCCTGCCACAAGGAATCTCGAGAAAAAATTAATGAACTGGGCAAGCATCCTGGGGTAGCGAGGCCCTCCTCAAAACAGCCCTTGAGATGCCGCGAGGCCGTCTTGGGCGAAACATCAGCAGCGTCACTCTCCACGTCTAAAACAGAGCCCGGACCGTTGGCCTTAAACCGGCCGCCCGCCGTGGCTCACTGCCTCTGGCGCCGGGGAGAGAAGTAGGGCGGCCGATGAGTCTTACCCTGGGGCCCTCCGATCCCGCGCGTCCAGAAGGCCCCACTGGACCCACGGGACCCTGCGAAGAGACGGCGCAAGGGTGAGCGTCACGACGCAGGTCGCGCGGCGTGGGCGGCGGTGCGGCGACAGTGTGTGGCGGTGGTGCTGGCGGTGGGGGTGGGGCTGGTGGCCGTGCACCTGGCCTGGCACAGGCGTCGTGGTGACATCGCCATCACTTAGTTGCAAATGGCGGGTGGTGATGGTAGTAATGTCAGTGGTGGAGGTGGCGGTGGCAACATCAGCAGCAGCTGTTACGGCCGGTGGTGTTACTGATGGTGGCGGTGATGGTGGTTTGGCGGTGAATGTGGTCTTGCTGGTGATGGTCATTCTGGTGGTGGTATTGGTGGTGCTGGTGGTGGAATTGGTGGTGCTGGTGGTGGTGGCACTGTTGAGATACCGGGGGTCCTGGTTGTCCAGGGTGGCCCCTCTCGCCCTTGTCTCCCGGACCGCCCTGCAGAAACAAACGGGAGGATCGGTGAACTCGCCGGACGCGCGGCGGAGACAAGCGACGGGAACTACAAGCGCCTTCAGCCACGTGCGAGATGACACAAGACGACAATCAAATTACGGGTCGAGGTGAACTTACCCAAAAGTTGTACCTGTCGTGAAAGCTATGAAACACGGAGAGGAATAACTCTTACACAATCGTTTTTGACCATCATGTGACAGGCAAAGCAATATATTTTGTCATTGCTCCGATGATTATCCCAGAGCTGGAATGTATCCAAAGCAGGTCCGAAAGCCAATGTAACATTTCCTGTGGGGTTTGCGGAGTCCTTGGCGACTTGGCTGATTTAATCATCACCGCGGTTTAACCACCGCCCGCTCACACTCGCCCTTGACGCCGGGACCTCGGAAACACTGGCGAATTACGGTCAAACAACCCAACCATCAGGTGGTTGGGAGTGCCCTTCCCAACCACCCCCCACCGAGACCCCAGCCCCCACCCCGGCACGGATGGGAAAATAGCACAAGTGTGAGGTCAGTGGGTCACGCAGAGAATGGGAAATTGTGTCGGTTAGCAGGCGGGGTGAAGGTGCATGAGTTGTTTCGCCACGGCTCAAATCCAACAGACAGCAGATTAAATTGGACGTTAAACCGCAGACAGTTACTGCACCCGCAAGGTACGCATAGCTCTTAAGTAGAATTGCCTGCATTGCGAATATTTTACGTGCGAAAAACACAATGGAGCAATGTCTAATTGTGTTCTTGCTTACACAGAAAGTCTCTGTGGCCAGTGGGAAAGTCAGCGGGCGAGCTAGCGAGTGAGCAATTGATTGAGTGAGTGCGTGCGTGAGTGAGTGCGTGTGTGAGTGTGTGTTGAATGACTGAGTGTGTAAAAGAATGAGTGAGAGTGAGCAAGCAAGGCGAGTAGATGTATGAGTGGGTGAGTGAGTGCGTGGTTGAGCGAATGTGTGGGTAAACTTACGAGTGAAAGGATGGGTTAGTGAGCGGTTGAGTGGGCAGGTGTATGAGCAAATAAATGGTGGACGAGTGAGTGTATGATGTCATGGTTAATTAAGAAGTGTGTAATAGAGCTGATAATGACACGTGGTTTAACTAGCTGTTATCGTGAGTGCATTGGGTGACTATGTACATGAGTGAACGGTTTGGGGAGTGGTTGTGTGAGTGAGTGAGGGAGCGAGCAGTTTCACGAGTGTGTGCCATTGTGCGGTTAGGCGAGCGAGTCACCAGCTAAGTGAGCGAGCGAGCATTTGAGCAAGTGCACAGATGAGTGCACTCGCCGTTGGGTGAGCGTGATTGAGTGAGCGAGCATTGCAGCTGGTGAGCGAGTACGGTGCGTTGAGTGAGCGTTGCGATTTCTGCTCACAGGGGTTCCAGGAATAGAGACCCCGCTGGGCCCTTGGGGTCCCCTCTGCCCGGGCGGTCCCCTAGGCCCCTGCTCTCCACGCAGCCCAGCTCCACCCTGCGACACGCACAACAGGGGCAAAGATCGACGGTGTAGCCTTCACAGACTGCTGGGGCAAGTGCCGCTCACGAACTGCACCTATGAATGCCGGCACTGTGGCACACGAGGGGATGGGGTATGGTCACCAGCACCACGCATTTTCCTCCCAGGTTCTGTTGTTATGTACTCAGTATCAGGAACTCGTTTAAGGCTCAGTTGATCTAGGGGAGCCCAGAATCTCAACATCACCGGCTACATCCCCTGAGCACCTGAAAGCACACGGCTGCACGTGTTTCGTATCCCTTCTGTCAGCTTCCGGGACGATGGTGCCGGATGACGAGTGAAGTTCTCCCCCACCGGAGTCTGTTCCGCACGAAGCTTCTTGCACTGCTCGTATCTCAACCTCTCTGCTCGGTCTCCAGTCTGGTGGCTATGCATTGTCTTTAGTTTGTTGTCCTTGCCCCGCACCTCCCATTAGCACAGTTGGCAACGTATGGTGCGAAAGAAGTTCAACGTACATACGTACATACATAAATATATCTTCACCGGCCACGCGTACTTCCTCGTAATGTACCAGAGAGAGCAACGTTCTGTTCGACCTCGGCACTCACCTGAGTTCCTGGGGTCCCTGGGTGCCCACGGGGTCCCTTGGGGCCAGGGCTGCCCTGCACACACACACACAGGTCAAAGGTCAAAGGTCAAAGGTGAGGTAACCAACAGGGCCTCCTTTTAGCCCCCAATGGGAGAACCCAAACTAAAACATTTTTTTTTTTACCAGGTAATGCCCACTGAGCTACATAGCCCATTCTGGAAGCGACCTGGCCACAAATGATAGCTCGACGAAGTGGCTCATCACCATGTGGAAATTCATAGCAGCCAAATACTCTAAATGCATGTTTCTAAATGTGGAGGGAAAAGGCGGAGGACCTGGAGAAGATCCACATGACAACGGGGAAAAAAGGTGCACATCTCCAATATACAGCAGGCATCGGGGTCGGCATCGAACCCACGACCTCCTGCATACCAGGTGAGGGAGTTAACATCTCGCCACCATGGCACCTCAATGCAGGACCCTCTTGCTAATAGGGTTTTGAGACTCATTGAGGCTTACCCAGGTACATAAAGGGCATTAGTAGATGACTTATTTATAGTACACGCGAGGGCATCTCCTACACCTGGCTTGTTGTTGGGGTTATTTGACCATAC
Source organism: Lampetra fluviatilis (assembly GCF_964198595.1). Lineage (NCBI taxonomy): Eukaryota > Metazoa > Chordata > Hyperoartia > Petromyzontiformes > Petromyzontidae > Lampetra > Lampetra fluviatilis. The sequence goes on from NC_136288.1 coordinate 13,099,458, forward strand.
TTCACCACGCTGGCCTGTGCGGGTTGGTGAAGATGGGCACAACCTATAACACCTGGAACGCGTGGTGGCCTGCCAATCAAGCTCCTGCTTAGCTTGTGTGATCTGATGAGGCGGGGTGCATATCCCAGGTGATTTTAGTCACTGGCTCCACTACTGCTTACTGTAAAAGGTTTAATGTGATATTCACATTGTTTTGAAATCATGTCTAAGGACGTATCTGAATATTTTGATTGCCACCGCTATAAGTTGTGTTCTTTTGTACGAATATATAAATATATATCACATAAAGACGATTTCCTATAATTTGTTTATGCAGGGTGCTTCAAAAAATGTTGAACACTTCTGAGAATTTGCAACAACACCATGAGAAATGTGTTCTGGAGACCACCTGGAGAAGATTCTAGGCACGTGTTGACAACGATGGCGAACAAGTGAAGACTCTTTGTCTTTTTGAAGCGATTAACATGACATTTGTTATCATGTTACAATGTATTATCCGTTCTTTTTCCATTAAAAACGATAGTCCCATGTGAGTGTTAGCATTTTTTTTGAAGCACCCTTTTTCTATGCCTCAATATTTCTCAAGGTTGTCTTCGAACACACCGTTTGTGCCGTGTTTGCATTGCCGTGCACCACGGGGTGACTTCCTATTATTACTACCAGAGCATAATAATTATTTACAGTTTAAAATGATGGATTTTGGCATCGCAGGGGGCACACGATGAGGGATGGAGACGGCTTTGTGATCGCTGTCATCTAGCAGTGGGTGGAACATGGGTGGCGATGATGATGACGATAAAAGCAACGTTTGCAGAGCCAATCACTCTTGTGTTTAAAAAAAAAACGAACGGTGTAAAGTCTGAGTTCGTGTCGCTAATGCGATCGGATTTGCCAACATGTGCATCTCGGATTAACGCTGTACATTCAATTACGCTCACGCACGCATGCATGCATGCATACACACGCACACACCAGCATGCTTATTGCACACACGCAGATGTGCACACACGCGTCAATACACTCACAGAAATGCATACACGCACGCACATGTAGATACACACACAAAAATAAAGATCCCCCGTATATCCTTTAACAGTCTGTTAAGGCAAGTGCCATTAGCGAGCACCTATTAAGGGTGGAAAGCCGCCTTTGTCTCCCCAATGCCGATGTTTACACATCACAACAGGTCCTCAATTTAGGCCGAGTCAGCCCAGGCGAGGCCCACGATGAGTACAAACATTTACAACGGATGTTGTCCGCCTTGGCCTAGGATCGAACTTAGTTGACCCGGGGTTCTCGGCGCACCACGCGAACCGGTGCACCACCGCCCCCCAACTGCGCCACATGCGCATACGCACACACGCCTACACACACAGTCAGGAAGGAAGTCAGTATATTGGCTTTAAGAGAGTAACCTGCCTGAACTCTATACACTTGGCAGCGAAGCGAAATAACAACCACCCAAACTTGGCAGTGGTCGCGTACCACACCATACCGCTGCTGCGAGGGAATTCATAGTAAAATGTAGATGTGTGTGTAAAGTACACCTAGCCTGGCACAAGCGGCGATGTTACCATCGCATAGGTTATTGTTGGTGTGGGTTTCAGCGTCTTAGCCGGGCGTGGTGCTGGCCACCCACCGTCTTGTGTGCCGTGTCGGCCTTCAAAGATGCTCGCTACAGTCTGTTAAGGTTATAGGGGGATCTTTGTATACATGTAGGCGGAGCAGAAATCTATTGGTGAGCGCACTTCACTACGAATCTGGCGACCAGAGTTCCATTTCCACTCACGGACAACATCGGTGACGATTATCTGAACCGGTCCTGGGCCTCTCCTCCTAGGTCGACTCAGCCTCAAATGAGTACCTGGTGCGGTGTGTAAACATCGCCACTGGGGAGACAAAGGCGGTCCGGCGTGGTGATGGCCACCCACCCCCTTCGTGTGCCATAGCCGGCCTTCATCAGGTGCTACTCTCGAACAGCACTTGCCCCGAGTGTGCTGAAGGCTATACCGGGGGGGGGGTCTCTGTCGCTTGCTTAGTGAGAGAGAGAGAGAGAGGAGTCGCACGCAAGTGTTTTTCATTACCGCTACAAATCCACTCCTTTAACGTGGCCCAAACGCAAAACTCCTTGGGACGTCGCGCGCCGCCCAGCTGAGTTTGCACGCAAAGCGTTGCATCGCGTAATAAAGAAATATATAACACTTACATAACGCGCGCGTCACGACAGCGGACAACCAACTCCGCTGCGCGCAGCTGCGAGCCGTAAATTACTGCGGGGGTCGTCTCGCATCGCCGAATTGTGCATGAACATCTTCTTGGTTCTTTCGATAAAGTCACGTAGAAGGGAAATAATAAAATAATAAAACATAATAAAATAATTCTCACGACGTTTCGGCCACAACGCAAGCAGCTGAGGACGGCTGCTTGCGTTGTGGCCGAAACGTCGTGAGAATTATTTTATTATGTTTTATTTTTATTATTTTATTATTTCCCTTCTACGTGACTTTACCGAAAGAACCAAGAAGATGAATCCCTGCAGTCACGAAAGCTTTAAATCGAAATGCCCATGAACATTCTAAACATCGCCAGAGGCGCACGTTTTTCGATCGGCCGCGGGTTTTTCACTCCCATAACGGCTTATCCCGCTTGTGAAACCGCCTCTGCGAGAACTCGGGACATTTGCTACCACTGAACTCTGTTGAAGCCACCATCTGTGCTTTAGTCTGGCTCCGCGAGGCTCAGTCATTGCCGTTGAACCACAACTATTTTGAAAGTGTCTTAGTCCGACTGCGTTAACCTCAGGTATCAACATCGAACCCTGGTCATCTTAGCGATACCCAAGTCTGACATCTACGAGCTTTTGACGGTACAACTAAACCCTAAGAATATTAAATGGGCCCAAGTCTCACTCTGAGCCTAATCCATGAACAGTTGACGCTCACAATATGACCATCAGGAACGGCCCATGATGCCAAGGGCCTAGTCCAGGGAGTCGATAAAAATAAAAACCCTTCAACATTTCAAGAGCTGCAATGCATGTCAATGCGAGACGGTGGTCCGTAATAAACGTCACGATGCAGTCCTTGAAGAGCCGCGTGCGGCTACAGAGCTGCAGGTTGCCGACCCCTGGCCAAGACGATGGTGAATGTGTGTTTGTTGGACAACTTCTAGAACCGTACCGTAGCCAGCCGTGCTGATCGGAGGTGCGAAGGGAAAGCAACGTTTAGCGCAGGAATGGGTTCGTTTTGCTTTTCCTTCAAGGTAAAGACGCAGCCCTGCAAATTGCTTTGCTCAAGACACTACTGCCAGAAGGGCCTCTAACTCGAGGGTGCTCGAGAGAGCCTCTGTGGGCGGGGGGGGGGGGGGTTTGGAGGGGGGAAAGGAATCTTACGAGGGGGCCCGGGGGGCCGGGTGGCCCCTTGCTGTCCTGGGAGCAAGAACAGGCGTGGGGCAGCGACGGGCACGAGTCCTCCACCCTCTGCGACGGGAAGAACACGGCAAGCGGTGATCACGACGAATGAAACCGTGGGGTCAACGGAGGGCAAGAGGTCAACGCGTCGGACGCCAACGAGGTTACCAACTCCGTAAGAATTTTTTTGGGGTTAGTTCGCGTGAATATGAATGTGTCGCTAAACCCGCCACCACCCGACACAGCCAATGAGTAAGGTTTGTCACGTGAACAGAACGTGCCAATTCGTTACTCGTTGAGCACGCCGGTGTGTTGGAGAGTAAACCCACAACATTTACAATGTCATCAACTCCCGCCGTTACTTCCATCCTTCCGCCAGATCCCACAACTATTGTGTGTATCTTTTTAAAATGTTTTTATTATATTTCAGTAGGAGCCCGGTACAGAGCACGAATCTTGATGTATGGCCGGTGGGGGAGGGGGGGTACATAAACTCCGTGGACATAAGTCCCGAACGCTGCGTTCCTAGATTTAAAGGACAGAGGAAATTGGGCTCTGAAATGTTGCATTTATATGGTGGCACGTCACCTGGCCTTGAACGTTTAGGGGACCCATGTAAGCGTGAAGGGGACAATGTGTTTGTTCATTTGTTTATCATTCAGCTGTAATGATAGTCAAGGGGACGCGGCAGCGGCGGGGATAATTGGTTGTCCCAGCGCAGCGGTTGCTTACCCGGCAGCGTACGTGGATTCACCTCAGTCAAGTCGGTGATCGGCAAACTTGGCGCACGGTGGGGGTAAAGTGTGGGCTCCACCACGTCTTCCAAGACGTGGTGGCAAGCGTGGGTGCGAAGGCCAAATATCACTCGAGAGGGGCTGTCTAGAGTGCCCCTCTAATGGAGACCCTTCCACCGGTAGTGCCATGTGTGTGTGTTGAACTTCTTTCGCACCGTACGTAGCCAACAATACTAATCGGAGGTGCGTTCCATGCTAATCGGAGGCTATTACAGTCAAATTACCGGCAACACCACCACCTGGGTTTAGGTCGTCCCCTCTTGTCACAATAGCCCTGAGTCGATCTAACATTTCTGGATGAAGGACAAGCTTGTATTTTTTTTTTACGATATAAACTTTCCCCTCTCAATGTAATTCCGATTGTGCTATTTATGAGCGTCATGTCGTGAGACACGGAATCCATTCGGGTCTCTCACAGATGGAGAGCAACCCAGGGAAGCAGACATCACAGAGCTACCTCTGAGATCCCTTTGAGCGATCACTGGTTCATGTAAGAAGGGGAGGGAGGGGGGCAGCACATCTCCGCCCGCTGAGAATAACGTCAGCCGCACAACAACCACTATTTTTATTTCAGTCTGAAGAGCTGAAACTTGGCCAAACGAACTGCAGAGCCAAATCCAATTTGCTGGGTTTGGTAACTGGCTTGAGACCATCAACTAAGTTCACCTGAAACGAATAATTTGGCAAAATACCGCGTTGGCAGTGGTGCAAAAGCACGACAATAAATACGTAACAAAAAAAATAAAACTTCAACGCGTTCGCCAATAACGCTGTTGCCTGTAACGGACCAATATTAAACGCGCAACGTTTCGGGTAATTGGCCCTTATTTATAGCACGTGAAAGATCCTTTGCCTGAAGCGTCGCCTGTTACATACTTTTACTTTTGAAGGCAACCAACGGTGATGTTGGATGAACTTGTGAACTCGTTCAACTGGGGCTCTTTTTGTATTTCATTTGGTGGGGTGCTGGGTGCAGCGTGAATGAGAGGGCCTCTGTTGTATCTCTGCCCACGAGGAGGGCGTCTCTCACCAGCGACGGCAGCTCACAGCACTTGTCCATTGTACCCCAGTCCGCGTTGCAAACCATGTCCAACATCTGCAACTGGAACTGTGAGAGCATACACGCACGCACGCAAAACAAATATGAAGATCGCCCATTGTAGCCTTAACAGACTGTAGGGGCAAAGTGCTGTTAGCGAGTTGCGCCAATGAAGGCCGGCACAGCCCATGAGGAGGTGGGTGGCCAGCACCGCGCCCGGCTGCCTTTGTCTCCCTAGTAGTGATGTTTACACACCGCACTGGGTACTCATTTGAGGCTGAGTCGACCTAGGGGAGGCCCAGGACCGGTTCAGATAACCGTCACTGGTGTTAACCATGAGCCGGGTTCATAGCACAGCGCACTAACCGTTGCACATGCATGTGTGCGCACACACACACATGTGTGCGCACACACGGACGCACACAAAGACGCAAAAGCGTACTGGCAGCTGATGAACCCTGCTCTGTTTTCTGGCAGCGGAACTAATCTTTGAAACATTGCAGTATGATAAACGTCACCGATACGTTTCCCAAAAGGCACTTGCGAGTTAATGAAGCACGATTTGTAAAAAAAAAAAAATGAAAATCCATCTCGTTTGGGAAATGCGAAACAACACCGACCAACTGTACGGTCCGCGCAGCGTACCGGGCCTCTCCCCCATGCGGTAACGCCGCCTCTCCCCGAGCGGAGAAACACACAGCGAGGGACGTTTTGGGCGGTGTCCCTGCTGCAATAGCAGAGTGGTGGAGGTGCCAGGGACATTGAGTGAACGTCAACGTGGAGGCTGAATCAGGCCCTGGACACACCGCGGGGCCCTGATATAATTGTATAACATGCTTTAAGATGAGCAGTCTGAACTTGACACGTGAACAATTACTCATTAGTGGATTTTTCAAAAGTCCACAATGTATGCATAAACTTACATAATTTGTATTGAGTACAATACCCCCACCCCCCACTCCCTCACTCTCTGAGTCTGACTCTCTCCATGCCTGTCTCCAAGAGCCCCCCCCCCCCCTCTCTCTCCCATCTGCATCGGGCCCCACTTGAGTGTCGAGCCGCCTCCACCTCCCCCAGCTCCCCTTGCTCGGCTGCCCTGCAATGCGCGATCCCCCACTCGGCTCAAGTTTGCTTTGTCAGATGAGACGGCTGCTCTCGGCGGGTCCTGGAGGATCAATCCGAATGAAATTAAATCCACGCAGACTCCCACGCGGTTCCGAAGGTACGCGGAAAAAAGAAAATGGACATGGGGAGGGGGGGGGCGGCGAAGAGCGTCTGTGACGTTTTTCCCTCGCGCCGCCACGAAACACCGAGGCGCTTTGAGAACTAGAATCGAGGCGTGGGAATGTTGCCGAAGCGGTTGCAGCGTTCACCCCGTGCTCAAGAACCGCCAACCGACGGTTAAGTCAGAAGGAAAGAATTGTCAACCACCAATGACGAGTAAAACTGCCCTTTAAGGCAATGACATCACAGTGACATCACAGTGACATCACAGTGACGTTACAGTGACATCACAGTGACCTCACAGTGACCTCACTGGATCGCAGTTCGGCCATAGCGCTTGAGCTTACAATTTTTATTAATATATGGTACATTTATTTGTCTTATTCCCGACCCCAAGTAGAACTTGGTGTTTCTACAAATATCAACAAATCATCTGACAAACGAAGAAGCAATGCAGTAAACAAGTGAGCACGTTCAATGCATCCCTGTGGCTTTGAGAAAATGCGAGCACTGGAACACTACGACCCAGTAAAGTCACTGACTCTAAAACTAGAGATCCCCCCCCCAATGTAGCTTACATGAGCTAATGGGGCAAGTGTTGTTTGTGGAAACCTAACAACACATGAGTGCAAATCAAATCAAAACAAAGATTGCCCGTATAGCCATAACAGACTTTTGGGGCAAGTGCTGTTAGTGAGCACCTACGAAGGACAGAACGGCACACGAGAGGGTGGGTGGCCAACACCACGCCAGGCCGCTTTTGTCTCCTGAGTAGCAATGTTTACACACCACACCAGGTACTCATTTGAGGCTGAGTCGACCTAGGGGAGGCCCAGGACCAGTTTGGATAATTGTCACGGACGTTGACCATGAGCGGGAATCGAACTCTGGCGGCCAGGTTCGTAGCGCAGCACGCTAACCGCTACACCACCACTCCCAGATGATGATGATGAGGGATAGACCATTAGAATGATAACGATGATGACATTGATGAGCTGCATGTTGACAGGTAAGATGACAGTGACGATGCTGATGATGATTAAAGCGAGCACGATGATGAACATAATGCCGACACTCATGATGATTGAAATTACGATGATCATTTTGACAATGATGACGAAGGCAATGTATCCCATTGCGATTAAATGATCATTAATTACGTGTGCGGCTACAAGAGAAGAGCCGCTTGTGTTTTGGGGTATGCTTCGTCATATTTTTGTTGCTTTTCTTGTCGCCGTTGGTTTTGCTGTTGTTGTTATCCATTTCCCAATTGATTCTGCCTCGAGAATCAATTTACTCGAGAATCAATTGATTATCGGCATTATGTTCATCATCAGCATCGCCACGGTCATCTCAACTGTCAGCATGCTTCTCTTCAATGTCATCATCGTTTTCATTGTCATCGTCGATGCATCATTAGCATCATCTGGAACGTGTGTGTGAGAACCTCCCCCACCCCACTCGTGGGAGCCCTTCCACCAGCAGCGGCGTGAGCAGATCAACTGCAGCAGTGCTGCACCTTTACCCTTCGTTTCCGAATTGCTGACGGCGAAAACAACGATCACAACAGAGCAGATGACGACGACGACAAGGAACAACGATCGCGACGATGACAGACAACGACGTTCGATGACGAGCGCTCGTGTGGACGGATGAACGGACCGACGGGCGGGTGGGCGGGCGTGCGGACGGACGTACGTCTGCCGAGGTGGCTTTGTTCCCGGCGGACTTTGCGACGTGACCCAGCAGCTCGAAGCCGTCGGTGGAGTAGTTGGAGAAGGGGCGCGTGGGGCGCGACGTTACCAGCGAGCAGTCGATGAAGAGACGAACCTCCGACTTGGTCACCGCCACGTGCACCTGTGGGGTCACACGGGGTCAACGCGTGGTCACGTGGGGTCATGCACGGGATTGCGCGCACGGTCGTATTATCAGTATCAGAACATTAATTGAAACTGGAGGAATCCAATGAGCTATAAACCTCTTTTTCACAGGAACTGCAGCCCACGGTCTTGAGGGCCACACCAAACATATATCATCATCATCGACATCAATAAGCAGCAGTAGCAGTAATGTTCAATCCACTGCTTGATGAATGCCTCCCCCAAAATGCCGCAACTCACATGACGGGCAGCGCATTCCACCCTGCGTCAGAGAAGCTGACGTCGCAGAACTACCTCCTTGTGTCAGCCAATCGACTGGCCGGGCGGGTACCTTGTGGAAGCTCCCGTAGAAGATGGTCTTGACCTCTGGCCCTGTGAAGGCGATGTTCTGCATCTTTCCGGTCTCGTCCAGCCCGAAGAGCGTCACGGACTGCCTCCCGGCTGCCGTGGTGTGGAGCGAAGGGATGGGGGTCAGAGTCCGCCGCCATCCCCGCGTTCTCCGCATGACGATCACACCGACACTGTCGATTGACCCCATTGACCCCGGTGACCCCATTGACCCCGGTGACCCCATTGAACTTAGTCACCCTAACGACCACGTTTACCCCGTGACAACATAAACCCCGTTGACCTCCTTGACCTCATGCACTCCAATGACCCCATTGGCCTAAGTGATCCCAACGATTCCGTTGGCCCCAATTGACCCCAATGGCCCCATTGACCCTGGCATTGACCTCGGCGACGCCGGTGACCTCCCCCCCACCCTGCGGCGTGTCCACTCACGGTCGAGTTGCACCCCCAGCTCGGGCTTGAGGCGCTGGTTGGTGAGCTCCCACACGGAGAATGGATCCGTGCCGGTCTCGGGCAGCACACGCAGCAGGAAGGACACCGTGAACTCGGGGGGCAGCCCCTCCGGGTGCACCTCGCTGCACGGTCGTCACAGCGTCGCACCACCACCACCACCACAGGAACGGCGGCGACGGCGCATCAGGTGTACCGCCACCACACGCGCGACACGGCCGTCAACAGCAAACAACGGGAGCAGCATCAACAACGGCATCAACGTGACCAACACCACCACCACCACCACCACAACTGCCATGAACGCCATCAGCTACCCCATCAACAACACCACCATCAACACCACCATCAACAACAACACCAACGAACATCGGTACCACCACCGCTCCTGAATGAGTGAGACCTCACCATAGCGGCGGATCCAGGGGGAAGAGGGCTGCTCGGGGCAATGATATTTTATTCTTAATTTACATTGAATCTGGGGTTTTTATTACTATTATTAATGCCTTGACTTTATTAAAACATCTTGACATTTCAGGGCCACCCCCCCTCCCCCACACCACTTGGGAAGTTTCTAGATCTGTCTACCACATCCAGCAGTGGATTTACAAAGATCTAAAAAGTAAGCTATTATTATTTGTCTACTCGGCGGTGCATGTGAACACGCAGACGGGCGGACATATAGACAAATAGACGGATGGACGGACGGATGGATATATGGGCGGATCGACAGATGAATGGATGGATGGACGCGCAGACAGACGGACGGGTGGACGGACCTTGTGGGCACCTTGAGCAGGGCCCCCTTCTGCAGGCGGTAAGCGGCGAACTCGTTGAAGGAGCCGGGCTGCATGGAGACGCCTCCCAGGGACGCGTAGGTCTTCTCCACCAGGCCAAAGGCCTCCATCATGCGGAAGCCTGCCCTCGCGCGTCCGACATGTGCAGTGTAACACGGTGGATGGTCACCTAAAAAACTACGAAATAAAATACGTTTCCGGATATGTATATCAAATTAACAACAAAAAAGACAGCACATGAGCAACAATTTCACCTCACGAGATAACAACTGTAAACATTGCACTAACCTAAATCCATATGAACGGTAATACATATCCTGAAATGCAAGTTGTCTCTGACAAACCGCGTTCAAACCGGTTATAATCACGTTGCAAATCGAGTTACAGATGCGGAGACCAGCGAGGTAGTAGTGGAGGCCTCTGTTCAGCGGGCACCGATCGGGGTGCGCGTCATCTGGAGCAGCGCGTGCATCCCTGTCCGCGAGTCCGTCTCTGCATCTCACGGCGTCTGTCTGCACGTCTCACCGTGTCTCATCACCTGGTCCCTCTCTCCATCTCACCATGGCTTTCTAAATCTCACTTTGTCTCTCTCTCTGGTTCTGTCTCAATGTATGTGCCCCTGTGCTCAACTCAGTGTCTCTCTCTCTCTCTAAGTCGTTACAGCCGTTCTCTCCCTGTGTCTGTCTTCACGTCTCACTGTGGAGCTCTCACTGTGTTTCACTTTCTCGTGTCTCTGCGTCTCTAACTTTGCCATTGTCTCTAATTCAGCGTTCTTCATTGCAAGGCCCGCAGGCCACTGGCGGCCCCTGGTGGCCTTTAGTGCGGCCCCTGACGTGCGACCCCCGACCATACACAACACGTGACACCACCCCACCCATCATCATCATCATCACCGTGCTGCTGTCAACCCCCTCTCGTTTCAAATGTGTGACTGCCCTCATTTGCACCGATGTCTTTTCAGCAAAAGTGGCCCCCCCTCGGAAAATGAGTGAGGAACACTGCTCTAAGGCATCTCTGCAACAAGGCCCAGTAACCTGACAGGGTGAGCGGCATGTTGACGAGATGGCTCTGGATTGCGAGCGTTCACCTGGTACAGTGTAGCCATTCATGAAGACGATGGGGCATGCTGTGGAGAAAAAAAAAATCGAGTTTAATTAAATCACGTGACGTATTTATGCGGAACTTCTTTCGCACCGTACGTAGCCAACCGTGCTCATCAGAGGTGCGGCGGGGGGAACGATAACAAACTAAACACAAAAAGCAGTTCTAAAAAAATAGAAGTCTGGATTCTAAACACATTCGACTAAAATAACAACAATGGCAGGTACCCCTTACCAACAATATAACAGAACAGTTACCCCTCATCAACAATGCGTAATTAATATGCCGTATATCAAAACTCTCAGCACGTTCGTTGATAACACTGCCCTAAAATATAAAGAATATATAAATAGGCGATGTTCGGATAATAGCTATTTATTTATTTTGTTACTTGGGCTTTTGCACCACTATAAGTGCAGCAGCATCACCAAAGAATTCCTCTCATCTGCAGGACGTCATTGGCTGGAGTTCAATATTCCTACAAAGGCAAAGGTGCAGCCCTGCCATTACTTGTCCATGCCACTGCTGGCAGAATGTTCTCCGCTAGAGGGAGCTGTAGAAAGGACATCCCTAAAGGGTATGTGGCCGACGAATTCCACTCTATATTATTGTAGTGGATTTAAACGAAAAAAATATTAATAAATATTCCATCGTTTCATCAAACAGGCTTTCAAAGTGTAATCTTTTTATCCCTCTGGGGGTCGATAGAATGAAGACCAATTTTGTTGCCATGTGAATGTTGAGCCCGAACCGCCATTAAAACGCAGCGGGTGACTTCACGTTGCGTTCTATCATTAATCCAACTCTGCCCCCCCCCTCTCTCCCACTGTAGCAGAGAAGGGGGGGGGGGGGCGTGCCACTCACGGATGGACGCGACCTGGCACAGGTGCGACATGATCTGGTTCTCGATCTTGCGGAAGGAGTCAAAGTCCTCGGCGAAGTAGACGTGCTTCTCGCTGGGGCGGCTCGCCACCTGGTGCATCTCGCTCATGTCCGCGTCCGCGATGCCCACCGCGAAGATGCTGTAGCCTGCGGGGGGGGGGGGGGGGAGTGTGGGGAGGGTGAGTGGGGGGGCACCGTGGGAGCAGAGAGGGAGAGAGATGGGTGAGTGGGAGAGGGGGGAGAGACAGCGTGGTGGGTGAGTGCGGGATAATGTGGGAGAGGGGGGGGGAGACAGGGTGGGTGGGTGAGTGGTGGGGGGCACCGTGGGAGCAGTGTTGGGGAGGGACCGGCCAGTGTCCGTACCATTGCACGGGGGGGGGCGGTATGGGGGCAGTCTGGGGGAAATGTGGGGGGGTGTGGGGCGGTGTGAGGGGGGTGGGGGAAGCCAAGTGAACGCCGACACGGACCGCTGGCTCGGAGCTCTTGCGCCGTCTTAGTGACGTCGTCCTGCGAGCGTCCATCCGTGATGAGGATGAGAGCCTTGGGCACGGCCTTGCGCATCCCCCCCGTGGAGCTGAACAGCTCCTTCTGCACGTGCTTGAGGCCGCGGCCTGCATGCACACACACGCACGCACACACGCACACACGCACACACGCACATACACGCATGCACATGCACACAAACGTGCACACACGTGCACACACGTGCACACACACGTGCACACACACGCATACACACACACGCACACACATGGAGCGGTCGCCGTCGACGAGAGGAAACTTTTCATTTCGACTCCCAATTTTAGTTTTCAAATGCCAAAATTGAGAACAGTTTGCTTTTTGTTTATCTCGAACAAACAGAAAAAAACCCCACGTAAGCCGGGACTATAATTGGGCCAAATTTCTGCTTCCCGCACCCATTCATTACGGTTCACGTCAGTAACCTACTCGCTCAGTCGGTGATTCATGGCAGTGTATCGTATATATGTTACATGTAATAAGCCTTATCAAAGAAGGGTCAGTCGGGCTCGTCAATTTGACATTTCCGTGTTATTCAGGGCTCGTGTTGCTTTCAGCATCAATAGAAACTGATTTACGAGCAGTCGTTATCGCGCTAAACGTTTCACTGACGCTCGTTGGACATTTCATGGTTTCTGTTCGAGCGGGCTGCCTGATTTTACAGCTACAGACAACTAAGATAAAAATCCCTCCCATAGAGCCCTAACGGACTATTGAAAGCTAGTGCTGCGCGCAGCGTGTCCCTATTAAGATTGGCATGACTCACGATGTGATGGGGGGTGGTGTGTCCGGCACCACGCCGTCTCCTCCGGGGCTGAGATTTTACGCACCAAAACCGGCACTAACTTGAGCCCGAATTGACCCGGGGTGTTAGATCAGCGTCGGTTTGGATAATCGCCACTCGCGATAGGAGTGAAACCTAACATGCCAACGTTGGGCCAACGTCGGGAACGTCCTCGCAACCGTTTGCCCAACGTTGGGCTGACGTTCCGTGTTGACAGGGGAGTCAACTCGTGGAGGCTTTCACACGAGACATTGCGGGAGGTAGGAAGACGTTTTTACGGAGAGATAACGAGACCCAACGCACCCCTCGCTCGAGACGTACAGTCTCAATTCACATTTGGACGTTCAGGAAAATCAATATCTATAAAAATGTTAGACTCATTAGTTCTTGTAGACTGAAAATTTTGCAATAATGTTGATGTTTAAAATTATGTTTAGGGAAGGCTTTACGTGCATGCGAAAAACACTTTAGACAATTAGATAAACTGTGTATGAGGAATAATTTATTATCACAATGATCAAAGACATCTCTGTCATCAGAATTCAACACAGAACGTCATCTTAAGACTGGTGCGATGCACTTCAAATATCAGGAAAAATTCCATATCGCGGCCAAAATTGAAGTTGAGTTTTTTTCATTTTTATTCAAATTCAGGGAAAATGATTACACTGCGCACCTACCCAAGCCCTGCCCCCCCCCCTCCACCCGGCCCCCCCCCCCCCCCAGACTGACCGGTCTTGGTATTGCCCCCCAGGTACCGCACAGAACTGAGAGCCCCCAGCACCTCCTTGCGGTTCTCGTACTCGTTGAGGTCGAACTCTGTGCGCGGGTTGTCACTGTAGACCACCAGGGCCACCTGCACACAGAGGGGGGGCGGGGCGGGGAGGGGTAGGGGGGGCAGGGGGAGGGGGCCGGGGGGGGGGGAGAAACGTCGCCATCGGCACGCGCGCACAGCGACACCCGCGTGCGTTTTTCCGCGAGCTATGCGGCCGCCCTGCAAGTCGCTTTGCTCAGCGGCCGCTGCTAGTGGGAGGGTCTCTACGAGAGCTCGAGAGCGCTTGCAGAGGGTCTTTTGTTCTCCTCTTTCACGCTGGCCAGACGCATTCAAAGGCTGCGGCTGCACCGACGGTTTGCCCCACCACACCGGGATTGGCCGATCGAGGTAGGGAAGATGACGAAGATCTTAGAGCCTGGACTTGAACTCGGGATGAGAGGTCATCGGAGTTGGGGCGGGCGGCCACGGCATGGATGGAGTTCCACGCAAGGCAGTCAAGCTACTGCATCGCCCTGCTCAAACGGGCATGTGGTGCTGATCGTAGCTATCGGAGGATCCCAGAGCCAGTGGTGGAAATTCCACATTTCGATGGCTTGGATGAGTCTCTCTCTCTCTCTCTCGAGGAGAAGGCAATCGCCATTGACGTCGTCGTTGCTTCACCTGCGAGGCGCTGGGGCCGACCCTCTCGAAGGACGACACGATGCCGTGCACAAACGAGATCAGCTTCTGGAAATTCTCCTCGCCGATGCTCCAGGAGCTGTCCACCAGGAAGACGAGGTCGGCCTTGGCCGAGGTGCACACTGTGGAGGGGTCGGAACCGCGTGCAAGCGCACGCACGTGCACCGCCTTAGTTGAAAAAAACAATCGGCTTTACAGGAATGTGTTAAGATGCTCAAACAGCAAGTAAACACCGATCGCAAGGCATCGGGTCTGCATTAACCGCGCACGCCTGCGGGGAAAACGTACAAACGGAACGTGCTTTGAGAATAATAATGATGATAATGTTCGCATTTTCTTTGCAGCTGATTGGCGTACACCAGAGCTACAGCTTCCTTTGCGGCGCTGTCTCACCACGGGCGTTAGACCAGAGACCAATGCCTGAAAGGTGAACAGCACAGAGGCAATGGAAATATCAGAGCATTGGCAGCTCGGCTTGCAGAGGTTCGTGTTTCAAGTCCAGCAGCTGCCCTGATTATTATTATTTATCGCTTACTGGACTGTTATTGTACATTGCTCTGCTGGTTTCAATGTTTTTTTATTACTATTCATTAGTCATGTTGATAAAAATGTTATTGCTTGTGTTCCACGCAGCCCCTGTAAACCCTAACTTCCCATGTAACGTCGTCACTCCCGTCGTGTCAGCCATGCCATACAGTTCCTGTAAACCCTACCTTGTAAATGTAATTGCATGCGTTCTACGCAGGCCCCTGTAACCCTCCCCCCCCCACCAGATTCAACGTGCCGGCTGCCATCCTATCAGCCTCTGTGGCCGGGTCGCCACTGGCAGAGAGCTCAATGGGGCCTGACCTGCAATAAACGAACCGACTCACCACTTGGGGTCTAATGACCGCCGTGGTAACACCATGCGCCGTCCGGACCAAATGCAGACGTTAAAGATCTCGTGACATCATTCTCAAGAGCAGGCCACCGTGTTGCCAGCGTCAGGGTCCATGTTTTCCAAATTCCAAAAATACACCGCGAGGTTCTTCAATTGGGATCGCACACAAAGATCCCCCATAAAGCCTTAACAGGCTGTTAGCGAGCACCTATAAAGGCCAGAACGGCACACGAGGAGGTGGGTGGCTAGCACATGCCTAGCCGCCTTTGTCTCCCCAGTGGCGATGTTTAAACACTGCACCGGGTACTCATTTGAGGCCTAATCGACCTAGGGGAGGCCCAGGACCGTTTCAGATAATCGCCACGATGTTGGCCGTGAGCGGGAATCCATCTCGGATCGCCAGGTTCGTACCGCAGTACGCGAACCGCTACACTACCGCACACAACAGAGATCATCGTCCCCTTACTTGGAGAACTTATGCCCCCCACGGGGCAAACTTGTAAATGAGACTCTATCCTGGTCTCTTGAAATCCTCTGCTGGTTAAACAAAATCAACGTGAAACTTGGTTTTAAACTCAAGCAAACACACAAATGACAAAGGCGACGGCACGTAATCTTGGGCTGGAGAGCCAAGTGCCGTTTGCGAGCACCTTGTGATTCTCCTCAATATCCGTTCTCGCTAGGACGCAATGTTCCGAGAAATGTTTTGGAATATTGATTTACCTTCCCCAATATTTGCACCCCCCGTTTCGATAACAAAATAGTCGCTCTTTATATGCGAGTTCATGTCCATGCGTTTTCAAACAAATTTACGACCGCTTTTAACGTGTAACGTTAGCCTGCCGTCTGACACATGAATGAAATCACTCAACTTCAGCTCCGAAATTTCCGAGTACAAAAATTCAATAATTTAGGGGGTTGGGGGATTTTTCTAATTATCAATGATTTATTTTTATAATTAAGGATGCACCCAACTATCCTTGTGCCAAAATGTCAGCTTTTGCCTGCCCTTCCACAACTTTCATCGGCATTCGTGATCTTCCGCACGAAGTGGACACATCAGACTCCGCCGTCAACACATCGATCTACACTGCGTGCTCCGCGAGCCGGCCATTTTTAAAAATACTTTTTTTTCCCAACGTCCGCGAGAGCCATCAAGCGCTAAGGCACGGGCATGCGCAGTCGCGCTTGCGCGACGCTACTGCCGCACGCACATAAATCCTGAGCGCGATGCCCAACTGACAAGGAGTTAATTGCTCGCCGCCGCGACCGGCCGGCCGGTCGATACACCACCGCGGGGCGGGGCACAAAGGGTTCACAGGCGGCGGGGATTATGAATGGCCCGTTCGCTGGGGGGCCTCAACGGAGAAACAACGCCGCACTTGCTCATTAACAACGCGGCAGGCGGACACGAGGCGGGGCAATGAGGGAAAGTGAAACTCGCTCTAAACACTGCGCCACCACTCCCTACACACATCACACACAGATCCTCCCCTCCACCCACTACCCCCCCGTGTAACCTACACATCGGCTCCTCTGGCCAGCCACCCCCTCGTGCGCCACGTCACTTATGCCAAAACGCTTGTTAAGGCTATACGGGGGGGATCTTTGTCTTTGTGTGGATAAGATGTTTCCAGGACGAGTGGCCCCAATCCCCCGTGGGAACGGGGGGGGGGGGGTGTGCGGCAGACCTTGGCGTATTGGAGGAGGCGTCGGCGCTGCGGTGGGGATCGCCTGCGGGTAGAACGGCATCCCGACGCCCGGATCTGAAACGGGGAAAACAAGCGCTCCTCCGCTTAATATTTTCAACAGCTTCCACTTACTCCATCAGTCTGATCCAGAGGTCGCAACCGGGTACCCGATACCCGTACCCTACCCGATACCTGGCTACCCATACCTGGCCGGGTATGGTTACGGGTATCCGTTTGCGACCCTGGTGCGGCCGGGTATGGGTACGGGTAGGCCGTGAGTCACTGGTGAGTCACCGTTTGTCACTCATTTCCCAACGTCTTGTCTCTTCTTCTCACAATTCAAGTTCCTAGAATCAACCCACCCGCGCCTGCAACATGGCTTCATCCCAGAGGTCGCAATCGGGTACCCGTTTGCGACCCTGGTGCGGCCGGGTACGGGTAGCTGGGTAAGGAATCAAAACCCGTTTGCGACCTCTGGTGTGATCTCTCACTTGGGATGTGGGGGGGGGGGGTAGGGGGGGTAGGCGGTTACCGATGGACTGCAGCACGGAGGCGGGGGGGCCCTCCATGTCACGGTAGCGCGCGTACACCTTGGCGCGGTACTGCACGCCGGGGAGTAGGTTGTCCAGGCA
This sequence comes from Lampetra fluviatilis, assembly GCF_964198595.1. Taxonomy (NCBI): domain Eukaryota; kingdom Metazoa; phylum Chordata; class Hyperoartia; order Petromyzontiformes; family Petromyzontidae; genus Lampetra; species Lampetra fluviatilis. The sequence continues at coordinate 13,117,344 of NC_136288.1, forward strand.
GTGCGTGGTGACGCCGCGGCCCAGCTTGAAGTCCTGCATCGGCTGCTCCCCTGCACGGCCGGCGGGGGCAGCAATCGACACCGACAAGACGCACGTTGACGTGGCCGTGGCGAGGCATTCGGGGTGGTAGTCAGGGGCAGCGGGGCAGCGGGGTGGCTGCCCCAGGCGCCCCTCCCCAATCGGGGCGCTGCCCCAAAGTGTAGCCGGACTGATGGCTGGTGGCTCACGTTTTTCGTGGGGCCGTGCCGGTACCAATACAGTGGTTGTGGGGGGAGGGGGTGAAGGGTGGGAGGTGGCAGGGGTGGTGGTGGGGGGTGAAGGGGGGGAGGTGGCAGGGGTGGTGGTGGGGGGTGAAGGGGAGGAGGTGGCAGGGGTGGCGCATTGCCCCCGGCGGGTGAATTGTCCGTCTCCGGCTGTGCAAGTAGAGGGCTCCTCGTGATGCTTTCTCGCGCCGTGCCGCGTGGCGGCGCATTGGTTGGTCACACGGCGTCACAAAAAGTCAAACTCAGACCCCCCCCCGTCAGATATGACGTCACAAAGCTCTACCCCCCCCCCCCCCAAAACCATATTTCTATTTGAAAATATAACATGCTTCGAATCGCTTGAAACTATTGTCATTGTAGTGTGTATTACAATGATGTTGTAGGAGAAAACATGTATTAAAAAGTCTATTTAATTAAGTAGAACGTGTTGTCTATATATATTTAAAGTTGCGCATTTTGATGTGACGTCACATTTCTCAAAGCCCCCCCCCCCCTCGTCACACATCGTCACAAATGTCTGACCCCCCCCCCCCCCCAGGTGCGTGACGTCATTCATGGACGGCCCCTAAGTTGACACTGACGTCACCACGGCACCTGTGCGGGGCTACGTGCACAAGCGCAGGCGAGCACGCAGATGCGTGCGAGCACGTTCGTGCGTGCGTTCGTGCGTGCGGTGGCGAGCGCGTTCGTTCGTGCGTGTGTGCGTTCGTGCGTGTGTGCGTGCGGGGAGTGGCCGTGCGGTGGCGAGCGCGCTGGCGGCTGCCTCGCACCTCTCAGGGACTCCAGCGTCACCCTGTAGCTGGTGGCGTCGCGATGGGGGTTCCACTGCACGCAGAAGCTGTTCGCCTCCACGCTGGACGCGTACAGGTCGTCGATGCCCAGGTACACTGACAGTCACGCGCGCGCACAACGTGAGCGACGGACCGCCGGGCAGGCGAGAGCGAGCGTGCGTCCTCGTGCGAGCGATTTGAGCGTGCGTGTAAAGTGTCCGTGTTCACGGGCGCATCCATGCACGTGAACGTGCGCACGCGTGTCCGTATGTTCACGCGTGTGTGCGAGCGTACGGCCCACTCACGCGTGCGTCCACGGCCCTGCAGCGGCTGGCTCGCCCCGCCGGGGTAGGTGGCGTAGATGCGCACAAGGTACTCGGTGCCGCTCGCCAGGTTCTGCATCACCACCGCGTTCACGCCGTCGCCCACCACCGTCTCGTACGCCTGGCCACCCTCTGCACGGGTGCACGACGAGTGAGCGAGCGAACAAGTCTGACAATTCGTTATCGCGCGCCCTTACGGATCCACTCATTGAACCTTTAGAAACTGCTTTTTGTGTTTAGTTTGTCGTCCTTTCCCCCGCACTCCCGATTACGTACATCGTGGATGCCGCCGTAAAACTGGCACGGCCTCGAAGGCGGATCCCGAACATCTGCTGCCACCGGTAACTGAGTCTGGGTCTTTGGGCCAGAGACCCCGAAACAGCAGCAGCAGCAGAAGATCGCCTCCACTAGGTCGACTCAGCCTCAATTGAGTACCTGATGTGCTGCGTCAGCATCGGCAACTGGGGACACCCACACTCTCGTGTACCGTTCTGGCCTTCACAGGTGCTCGTGAACAGCACTTGGCCGTACGGTCTGTTAAAGGCTATAACGGGGGGGGGGGATCTTTGTCTTTGGTATATCACGCACGTGAATGCGCGTGCGTGCGTGCGTGCCGGCACGCGGCGTGACCCACCGACGGGCTGGTAGACGATGCGGTAGCCCATGGGAGGCGTCGTAGGTGGGTCCCACGTGATGCGAAAGCGGTTGTACCACTCGTCCACCACATGGAAATTGTTGGGCGGCGCGTGCCCGGCTGCAACACATGTGGTGCGCGCACACACACGGACACACAGACACGAGCGCATACACACGTGCACGCGCGTTCGCCACTGAGCGACGGTGGCTTCTGTGCCAGGCTAGGTGCACTCCGAGGCCGCGTGAAGTGTCGAAGGTGACCATACGAGCCCACGTGCTATGGGTTGACTGACTGAGACGACTGATAGATGCATGCACGCACAAAGACAAAGGCCCTCCAGTATAGCCTTAACAGACTGTTGGGGCAAGTGCTGTTAGCGAGTAGTGCCTATGAAGGCCGGCACGGCACACGAGAGGGTGGATGGCCAACACCACGCCCGGCCTCCTTACTGATTTTTGCGCACTGCAGGTACTCATTTGAGACTGAGCCGACCTAGGAGAGGCCCAGGACCGGTTCAAATTTCTCATCACTTTTATTGGCCGTGAACGTGAATCGAACTCGAGTGGCTGGGTTCGTAGCACAGCACAACAACCACCATGCCACTGCCTCCATGCACACGTACACACACGCGCACACACATGTACACACACACACGCACACACGTACACACACGCGCACACACACGTACACACACACGCACACACGTACACACACGCGCACACACGTACACACACGCGCACACACGTACACACACGTACACACACGTACACACGTACACACACGCGCACACGCGCACACACACGTACACACACACGCACACACACGTACACACACACGCACACACGTACACACACGCGCACACACGTACACACACGCGCACACACAAGCACACACGTACACACACGTACACACATACACACACACGCGCGCCGACAGTCTGCGCCGCTCGTCACTGACTGGTGCGGCCGATGCCGGCGATGCTGGCGCCGTCGCCGTCGCTGTAGAGCGCCGTCACCGTCACCTTGTAGGACGTACTGGGCGCCAGCGGCTGCAGGACCACCGAGTTTGAGCGGGCCGGCACCAGCACCTACAAAAAGACAAAGATCCCCCCATGTAGCCTTCAAAGACCGTTGGGGCAAGCGCTGTCAGCGAGCGCCGACGGAGGCCGGTACGGCGCACGACAAATGCCGGTACGGACGGCGCCTCGCCCAGCAGCTTTTTGTTTCCCCAGTACTGATGTTCACACTCAGCACGAGGTACCCATTTAAGGATGAGTTGACCTAGGGGAGGCCCAGGAGCGGTTCAGGCCCTCGTCACCAATGACAGGAATGGAACTCGGGTCACTAGGATCATAGTGCAGCGCGCCAACGGCACTGCAAGAGCTATGGGATCTGGTAGAACGAAGGAAGCGATGGTGAGGTGCCACGACATCGGCGAAAATACTACAACGACCTCTTGACCCTGGCCGCGTGTTAATTCATTGCGAAATTACGTCGACATTTCTTACATTTACCATTCGTCTCCACGCGTGAACACTCATACATCGCCTCGAAGCATCTTAATACGTGCGAGAGACGCGATCTGCAGGAGCGACGGCAACGCTGTGTGTGAAACTCAACGCTCGCGGGTTCATTTTCGTCTCCTCGTCAAACCAGGGACACGATCGTGAATCTGCCGTGACCTCCCTTCGGAGCAGACGGAAAGCGGCGCAGGCAGGACCTGCTTCAACGCGCCGATTCCATTTTACAACACGGCCCCTTGAAAGCAACGGGAACTTGGAAGGGGTTCTCGCGTGAGAAAGATTTTAACTTCGCAACACGCACAGTTTCTAAAAAAATGGACAAACGTTCGCCGAGCCAGAGCTTCTCTGCCACGCTCGAGCGAGCGTATTTCTGTCCTCTGACGCACTTTCGCTCACGTTTAGAATTTTAACACGCGGCAGAGTATTCCTCCATCGATACGGAGCGTGAAGAAAACCCACCGCCCCCCCACACTCCCGCACTCCCACCCAACTGCCACCACCCCTCCCCACCCCACCATTTCTCATCTGAATGTTGAGAAATGATGGCTCTCGTTCTTTATTCCGCGGGGCGATTCCCCGCTAACGATTTGCGTGGGAGGACAAATGTCAGCGGAGTGGAGATCAAAAAATCCTTTTGGGCCCCGGAGCCCTGGCAAGTGGGACAGCAGCCCTCGCCATGACCTCATAACAACAGCAGCAATCCCAACGACGATGACGACGATGATGGATAATTACTCATGGCGACGGTGATGATGAATGATGCAGTTGACCAACACTTGGAAAAAATACTATCGTCCTTTGAGTTTCCCGAACTACTTTGTTGCTGCTTCATTCATCTGGGGAAAACCGAGGCTCCGGACTCAACGGGAGGGTGCCGCATTGCGACGTTTGGCCAAATCCACTCATGCATCTTGCCCTTTCATTAAAAAAAGGTGCCAAAAGCAAGTCGGGCTGTACGAGCGGGGAAATACCATGGCTGGAAAAACATAATCGCTCGCCGACACTCAGAGGAGCCATGATCTACCCACTGCTGGATGATGGACCCACCCCCTCCCCCCCGCCACCCCTACGTGTAATCATGTCGGTCGTGGAGGCTGTTTGACCATACTTCGCCACGATGATCAGCACGTGCGTTTGTTAAGGGGATTAGCCAGGACCGCTTTCAGATATCGCACGCCTCTGATGTCAGCCGTGGCCGGTTGGCCCGTGGTTGATTTCAGGTAAACAAGGTGAGAGTGTAGTGTGCTAAGCACTGCAGTAGCAGCAGCAGCGTCACACAACTTTAAGGTCCCGAGATTTGTAAGGTCGTTGGAGTGGTGGCACAGTGGTTAGCGTGCTGCGCTGTGAACCCGGAAACCTGGGGACGCCTTCGTCAACCGGCACTGACCAGGGTGGTGAAGTATGGTCACAAAACGACCGACATGGCATGGGAATGCATTCATGAAGCAGGAGAAGAATAATGCCTGGTCATTCTGGAACTACGTTTGAACGTTTAAACAAAGTGCAATATCATCATCATCATAATTATCACTGCTGGCGAGAGACAGTGGCAGCAGCTGGTGATGTCGACGATGACATCACCAGGCGGGCGGGCGGGCGAGCAAGTGAGATGCCGGTGGAGCGCTCACCATCTCCTCGCGCTGCGTGCGCCGCGTGGGCTCGTACGTGACGCGGTAGGAGGTCACGGGGCCCTCCGCCGGCTCCCACGTCACCTCGATGCTCATCGTCGTCTCGTCCGAGAACACCATGTTCCGGGGCCCCTGGGGCCCACCTGCCCACGGGGGGGGGGGGGGGGAGGATTGGGGGGAGGGGTGGGTATTGGTGGAAATCCAGCCAGGGTCACTCTTGTGACAATCAAGGACACCCTGCCCTGGTCTCTCCAGTCCTCCTTTGTGACCTTTATAATTTCCCTTAACACCCGCCACCACCCAACACACCACAGAAATGTGGAATTTCCACGACTGGCTTATCGGAACGAGTCTGATAATGCATTGCTATATTACCAAATCTCAGCCACTCTTTCCTTTAAGCCCACATCCACCTTGCTGTTCCCAGACAGTCTCCCATCAGAGAGCTAGCCAGGCTAAAGCCTGCTGAGCATCCGAGATCCCAAGGGATCAGGCACCTTCAGAGCGATTCGGCTGCGTGGAACGAGTGGCAAAAACTCCCCGAGACGATATTCGCCCCCCAAGCAAATCCGGCACGAACAGTTGAGGCTTTGACCATCTCCATCGGGGACTGGACCGTGCCATCTGATTACGATCACGGGGGCGGGGGGGAGGGTGGGGGGAGGAGGGGGTGGCGAGGGTTCTTCTTACCTGGAACGCGGGGAGCGGACGTGTATGTGAGCACAGACGACTTGTCTCCTGCGAGGGACAAACGCGACAACACGGTTGGTCAACAATTCCCGAATTCCCGCCCACCAAGTTTTCCGTTTCGCCGTCTTTCTGCGACGACGAGAGGTGGGGAATGCGGACGGGGGGGGGGGGGGCGGTCTCGTTACCGGTGGTGACACGCCCCGATAGCGGACTGCTTTCGGCCTCGTCGGCGTGCACCGCCGCCACGGTGACCTCGTACGGCGTCTGGGGCAGCAGCTTCTCCAGCAGCACCGACGTCTGGTCCCCACCCAGCACCAGCTGACCGTGAAAGAAGACAAAAATCATCACCCCGACGGTTAGGCCGCACAGAGTGTATGGGGCAAGCGACGAGTGCTGTGAGCGAGCAGTGCCTGTAGCGGCTAGCACGGCACACGAGGGGGCGGGCGGTCGGTACCACGCCCCAGCCGCCGGTGTCTTCCCAGCGGCGGTGTTTACGCATCGCACCGGGTACTTATTTGAGGCCGAGTCGACCTAGGGGAGGCGATCTTCTTCATCTGCCAACCTTGTGCGAGTCGACCGAAGGGAGGCGCCCAGGACTGGTTCAGATAATCGTCACTGGCGTCGTCGTCCGTGAGCGGGAATCGGACTCGCGTCACTGGGTTCATGGTGTGGCACGCGAAAAGCTACACTACCGCTCCCTCGATCGCCAGCTGCCGTCATCATCAGCAGCAGCCTCAGCCTTGATCTATCCGCTGCTGGACAAAGGCTTCCCCAAGCGGGTTGCGTGGCTGTCGCAGCTCTCCGACGCGCTATCGGCTCATTGCCGTGTGCCGTTCAGGGCACGATGCCCGACGTTTCGCTCCGCGAGCCGGGAGCACGTCTGGCGCCGCGTCCCAACTCTGGCGGCAGCAGTCGGGTTCGTGTTGAGTTTCGTGGCGAAGGAATTGGGGGAGTGGGGGGCAGGGAGGATAAATTCCCGAATTGTTTTGTTTTGTCCATGACCCCGGCACCACTCACCTCCTGGGTGCGGTCCGAGGGCGACGCGGTGAAGCGAACGCGGTACATGGTGACGTCGGGCGCCGCCGCGTCCCAAGAGACGCGAACGCTCTTCTCTCCCACGTCGGAGAAGCGCAGGGACTGCGGAGTCGGGTTCTTCACTGGCAGAGGCAACGGGGTGCGGGGAGTGGAGAGCGGGGAGTGCGGGGAGCGTGGAGCGGAAAGCGCGGAGCGGGGAGCAGGGAGTGCGGGGAGCAGGGAGCGAGGAGCGGGCAATGGAGAGCAAGGAGCAGAGGTGGCGGGGAGGTTGGTGGCAGGAGGCACGGACGGACGCGTGGATGGGTGGGTAGGCTTGACGTGTGGAAAAACAAGGCGCGGGAGGAGAAGATGGTGGATGGGCAGATGGATGCGTGGATGGGTGGACGGATTTATGGACGGACATGAATGCACATGGTGAAGGAGACGTCGAGATAGGGACGGAGAGATAAAGTGTGGGAGATGACGACAGGAGGACATAGAGGACGGGACATGGTCAAAGGGGAAAGAGAGGCAGTGCACGCCAAGACAATGGTTGTGGATATGAACAGAGATGTGCAGCTCCTTTTCCAGGGCCATCCGGCCAGCGGACAGTTGCTAAATTCAAGATGAAAACAAATATCGGCTGCAATGCTGGACAAAGTGAGCAGCACAAAGATAGACGGAGGCCGATAAGGAAAGTGGCGGTGGTAGCGGCGGTGGTGGTGATGGCAGTGGTGGAAGTGGCGGTACTGGCGGTGGTAGTGGTGGAGGTAGTGATGGTGGCAGTGGCGGCGGTAGTGGTGGAAGTGGCAGCGGTAGTGGTGGCATTGGTGGTGGTGGCAGCGGCGGTGATGGCAGTGGTGGAAGTGGCGATACTGGCAGTGGTAGTGGTGGTGGTAGTGATGGTAGAAGTGGCGGCGGTAGTGGTGGCATTGGTGGTGGTGGTAGTGGTGGCGGTGGCAGCGCCGTTGTGGCGTACGTGTCGTGCCGCGGCCGCTCAGCGGCTCCGACTGGCCGTCCTCGGACACGGAAAAGACGGTGACGAGGTAGGCGGTGTTCGACTTGAGCCCCTTGAGCACGGCCGACGTCACGTTGGCCCGGATGTCCTCCTGCGCCACAACGCACGGTGCACACCATGCCGACGGCGCTCCGCAAATTTGCCGACCCACATGGTCGGACCTGGTTACCGCTGCAGCACAACCTTGGTTACTGCTGCGGTGCTGCCCTGGTTATCACTGCGTCTGCATGCGATAACCGCACACAGACACACTCCGTTAAAGATCCCGTGAGCCATCACATTGCTGGTGGTCCAAATTTTCCAAGTTGACAGGGCTTCACCCACGGATACCTACAGCAGCGATCGTCGCCTCTGATAAGCGGGAGGGCTTAGCGCCCGCCCGCCCGCTTGCAGGCCAGGTGGCTGGGTCACCTCGGGCCCCACAGGGGACACCTGAGGTGGTGGTCGTGGTGACATCGCGTTGGCGGTGCCAATGTCTTAATATGGCCAAAGACAGTGAATCGTGAGATAACCGTGTAAAATACAAAACTACAATTTTTATTTAACCAGGTAAGGCCCACTGAGCTATATAGCTATTTTCAGAAGCGACCTCGCCACAAATGATAGCTCAATGAAGTGGCTTATCACCGTGTGGAATTTTTTAGCAGCCAAATACTCCAAACGCATGTTTCTCAATGTGGAGCGATAAACTGGAAGAAGCGAAGAAAAATCCACGCGACCACAGGGAGACAGAGACACACAAACTCCAAATATACAGCGTGGGCATCAAACCCACGACCTCCTGTAAACCAGACGAGGTAGTTAACATCTCGTTATCAAGTAATTAATTCGGATTAGCCGTATTAACAACATCTTACAATTTATGTTGGTGATGGCTGCTGCTGCGATGGAAGTGGTGCACAAGCACAGCCAACAACAACAACAACAACTCAACACGCTCGTCCAAAACAAAGGTGAAATTCCCGGCAAAGGTGACATTCTTCATAGCACATCAACGTACGCATCTGCCTACATGTGCTACGAAGGAGGGCCATTGCCCGAAACGTCCTATTAAGGCCCCAAACACACAGTGTTATTGACCAACATAGTGAGTTTTTCTTCAGTGTATATACAAATCGCTACCGCTAAAGTTGTTTAGCAACTAATTCTAGATTTGAAGCTTTCGTGACTGCAAGGATTCATATGCTTAGGTTTTTTCGGTAAAGTCACGTAGGTAAAAAATTAAAATGATTAAAAGTAAAATAAAAATAAAATAAAAATCACGACGTTTCGGAGGCAACACAAGCTTCCGTCTTCAGCACGATAGCTGTATACAGCTATCAATGAAGTGACGGTTCCACCTGAAGACGGAAGCTTGTGTTGCCTCCGAAACGTCGTGATTTTTATTTTATTTTTATTTTACTTTTATTAATTAAATTTTTTTACCTACGTGACTTTACCGAAAAAACCCAAGAATATTGTTTAGCAACGTCGAGCGGTACTGACTGCGGCGCATTGGACCGCCCCGCTCACTGGAGCCACCCCGAGCACCGCGGCGGGAGGCCGGACGCGGCCGGTACCTCGATGGCGCCAGTGCCGTCCTCCTGCTCGTACAGCATGCGGTACTTCTTGACGCGGGTCGACGGCGCGTCCCAGGCCACGCGCATGCTGTTGTGCGTCACCTCCGAGATCCGCACGCCCCCGGCCGGAGAGTGCAGCGGCACTGCGGCGACACGGCATCACCACCGGCTCACGCTGTGCCGCAGTGCCACCGGCCCCGACTGACCACGGTGAACCCGTTTGGAATGCCGGCCCGAGCAGAGGCACCGGCCGTGCGAGGTTGGGCTATTTAAGAAATTCGGGGTTTGGAAGTTAGTTATTTATCAAGTTCACTGTGTGGCCACCGGTCAAGAAATCTTAAGATTTAAACAGATTTTTTTACTATTTTTATTTTACCAGGCAAGGTCCCACTGAGCTATAGAGATTTTTTTCACAATCGACCTGGCTATCAGAAATAATTGCTCAACTAAGTGGCTTATCGTGTGGAAATTCTTCGCAGCCAAATACTTTCAATGCACGTCGATTCTAAATGGAGGGAAAAACCGGGAGGACCCTGAAGGAAAATCCACACAACCACGGGGAGAGAGACATACAAACTCCAAGTATACAACATGCGTCGTGGTTCGGGATCAAACCCACGACCTCCTGCACACCAGGCAAGGTAGTTAACATCTCGCCAGGGAGATCGGATAGAACCGGCTGCCTCTGGACTGCGAGTGCAGTCTGCTGACCGTTACGTGATGGCAGCATCCTCTAAGGGCGTAATAATAATGATTATGATGCATGTAATCTTCTCATTATAATTATGATTATGAAATCAGTGTTGCTGGTCTGCCCCGGGCTGTTCGGTGTATGTGCTGCGTGTGGTGTGTGTGGTGTGTGTGTAGCGTGTGCGGTGTGTGCGGTGTGTGCGGGATGTGCGGTGTGAGTGGTTTTTTGAGGTGTGCGGTGTGAGTAGTGTGTGTGGTGTGTGCGGTGTGAGTGGTTTGTGCGGTGTGTGCGGTGTGTGCGGTGTGAGTGGTGTGTGTGCGGTGTGTGTGTGGTGTGTGCGGTGTGTGTGTCGTGCGGTTTGTGTGGTGTGTGTGGTGTGTGCGGTTTGTGTGGTATGTGCGGTGTGTGTGGTGTGTGTGGAGTATGTGGTGTGTGCGGTGTGTATGGTGTGTGTGGTGTGCACGGTGTGTGTGGTGTGTTTGTTTGTGGTGAGTGTGGTGAGTGTGGTGTGTGCTGTGTGTGGTGTGTGCGGTGTGTGTGGTGTGTGTGTGGTGTGTGTGTGGTGTGTGTGTGTTTTGTGTTGATGTGTGGTGTGTGCGGTGTGTGCGGTGTGTGTGGTGTGTGTGTGGTGTGTGTGGTGTGTGCGGTGTGTGCGGTGTGTGCGGTGTGTGCGGTGTGTGCGGTGTGTGTGTGGTGTGTGTGGTGTGTGCGGTGTGTGCGGTGTGTGTGGTGAGTATGGTATGTGTGGTGTGTGCGGTGTGTGCAGTGGGTGCGTTGCGTGTGTCATGCGGTGCGGTCTCTACGCACGAGTGGTCTCCTGCACGGTGAGCGGCTCGCTGATCTCGTCGTCGTCGTACATGGCGTACAGCGTCACCACGTACTCCGTCGATGCCTCTAGCCCGTCCAGCAGGAAGTCCGTCACCTCCGGGCCCAGCTTCTCCTGCGTTGGGATGGCGAGAGGGGCAGGAGGACACAGCGACGGGGCGATGGGTAAGATCACCAGTCAGGTGAGAGCAAATTGGGAATAGAAATTCAGTTTTTCGACGTCGACCTGTGGGTCACGGCAACAGCCGGCTTCGACGATGGCTCCGAGCACCCACGTAACACCGATTTTAAAATTATTTTATTGGTTTTTAAATCGTTGAATGGTTTGGCACCAACAAACATGTCTTCGATGCGTTTAAGATATGAACCAACAAGATCCTTCAGACGCTCCGGCTCCGGTCGTTAAGTCGTCACAAGGGACGGGACCAAAACTGACGGAGAAGATGACCTTCAGTGTCCTCGCCTGTGGAGCAGCCTGCCTGGGGATTTTGGGGCTTCACAATCATTAAGCAATGTTTAAGTTTAATCTAAAAACTAACTTTCAAAACGTGCTTTTATTTAAAATACTTTTGTGTTATTCTTCTATATGCCTTCACTAGCATAATGGTAGGTTTTTACCCTTTTAACTGGTACAAAACTGACACCTTTATTCAAGGCATCATGTTTGCAATGACCACAACACAAGTAGTCAATAAAGCAAACAAAAAGAATCAACTCTGATAAGGATAATAATATGCACTGTCCTTGAAGTTGATTGGCCCACACCCGAGACGGCTTTCTTTAGAGCCTAGTCCCCATTGGTGTAGGGCCAGATGACACCAGAAGGCGTACAACTCAAAAACAGTGCAATATCAGAGTATTGAGAGTTCGGGGTAAACATTTACACTATGAGATCTCTTTTACCAGTGGCAAAATATAATGGTAGGTTTTTACCCTTTTAACTGGTACAAAACTGACACCTTTATTCAAGGCATCATGTTTGCAATGACCACAACACAAGTAGTCAATAAAGCAAACAAAAAGAAGCAACTCTGATAGCAATTATTAAAATGTAATTTAGCTTTGTATGGAAATTGTTCTATTGTTCTTGCGATTTAGTCTTTTAATAATGTTTTCTTTTACCTGTACAGCACTTTGAATTGCATCTTTTACACGAAACAGTGCTATAGCAAGAAAGACGTTGATTGATTGATTATGGCTCTGAATGAATTCCCTCTTCAATTGCTGCCCCAATCTCACCAATCCATCCCCCCACACCCCCCCCTCCTTAACTCCTCCTAGACCCCCCCCCCCCCGACATCCAACATCTTCCTTCACTTCACCAGTCCAACGCGTTCTACGTCTACACCCCGAATCGCTCATCCATCATCAGCCACCATCTATCCGCTGCTGGATTAGGGCCTTCCCAAGCCGCAGCCGCCATCATCTCACGGTCGGTCTTCGCAGGTGTCTACAGAGTCGACTGTAATCCATTATTCGTTCCATCTCCATACAACCACACGCTTCACCCGATGAAGGAATTCTGGATTTTTCCACCAGGGCCTCAGGGCCTGCCGACAAACACGAAGCGTACGGCACGTCAACGTTTGATGAAATAACGGTGTTTCCGCGGTGTAGCAGCGACCACTTTAACCAAGAGCAGAAAAGGAACGTTTTATTAATTTCTGCGAAAAGTGGCATTCACGATGACGACACTAACGACGACGGTGGCGATGGGCTCATGGTGAGTGATGGGGCGCCCGTTTAGCAGCGTCAATCACAGCGCAGTGTGTGAATCACAGCACAATAGAAGATGACAACGCAATTTTTTTTAGGCGGGTAGCCGAAAATGTTTCATTGGCGTCATCGGCCATGATCTGCTGCTGAATGGATGTCTCTCACGATCGTCTGATGCGCCCAATCCCTCTGCCTCCAGCGCGCGCAGCGGATCCGGTCGCTCCATCCCCGCACAGCAGATCCAATCGCTCCATCTCTGCACGGTGGTTCCGCCAAAGCCTCTTTTTTTGGTTGCACGAATTCAACTGCTCCGTTGATTTATCTGGTAATCCCATCTCCATCAGCCATCATCAGCCATCATCTATCCACAGATGGATGGAGGCCTCCCCACGAGGGCCCTGCTATGCCACAATCAATTGGGGTTCCGTGCATGAGCTCATCTCGTCGCTCCTTCTCCGTGGCGGGCGGGACCTGTAGGGAATCCTTTTCATTTCCCTTCATTAAAATTGACGGTGGAGATAATTGCTCGCGAATGAGCACGCGCTGAGCGCACGTTTCCCGCCGCCGAGAAGGAAACCCCCGTGAGACGCGCACCGACACGCGAGCGAGTGGAGAAATGAGAGTACTGGGTTGAGAGAGAGTGTGCGCACACGTGGCATGTATGTATGTATGTTGAACTTCTTTCGCGCCGTACACAGCCAATCGCGGCCATCCACCCCACCTCGTGTGCTGTGCCGGCCTTCGTGGGTGCTGCTCGCTAACAGCACTTTCCCCAAGAGTCTGTTAAGGCTATAGTGGGGAACTTTGTCTTTGTAATTGTATATGCTGGCCACCCACCCCCACGTGTGCCGTGCCCACCTTCATAACTGCAGCTCGCTAACAGCACTTGCCCCTACAGCCTATTTAGGTGAGACGGAGGATATCTGTCTTGTGTCGTACTTGTATGTAAAGGGGAGCAATGGTAATGCAGTTATCAACCCAGCGACCCGAGTTCCATTCTCGCTCACGACAAAGTGCCGGTTATTTGAACCGTTCCTGGGCCTCCCCTAGGTCGACTCAGCCTCAAAATTTAATATCTGGTGACAGTGCGTAATCATCGAGACTGTGGAGACAAAGGTGGCCCGACGTGGTGTTTGGCCCCACGACCCCCACCGGTACGCAGTGCCGGCCTCCAGCAGGGCGCTTGCTAACGGGCACGTGCCCCCAACAAGTGTGTTCGAGGCTGCGCGAGGGAGGGATCTTCGTCTCGGTGCGTGTGAGAGAGGCCACGACCCCCCGCAGTGCAGGCGGCTCGTCCCGCGGCAGGCTCGAGCGGGCGTAATTAGCAGCTGCGAAGCGAGGCCCTGCCTCCGAGTGGCAGCCAGAGGAGAGCTGCCGCATCCCAATGTCAAACGCAGATGCTTCGCTGGGCTTTGTCCCACTCTCTAAATTATTTTTTTTTTTTAAACATGTGCGTTTAATCCAGTTCTGGGAAAATGGAGCTTTGTTGTCTGTACACACACACACATCAGACGTCGAATGATATCACCCATATTGTCGTTAGCAGACCGTAGGAGCAAGTTGCTGTTAGCGAGCACCTATTAAGGCCGGCACCGCACGCGAGGGCGTGGATGGCCAGCGTCATGCCCGGCCGCCTTTGTCTTCCCAACGCAGGGCCTTCCTGAAATGGTCCTACGACTCAAGTTTGCTTGTGCTACTAGCGTGGCGTTTGGGCAACAACAGAGAAGACACCAAAGTTGCCCGTTTTAGTGTGGGAATCCATCTGGTGGCACCAGGAGTCGCTTGGTGTGCGGCGTACATTCCTCCTGTGCAAAAGGTTAAAGGGCAGTGGCGCCGGTTATGCTCCCTTCACGGGAATACGCGGGGACTATCCGCACAGCATCGGTGTGCAGTCAGCAGAGACCGAATCCATTCCAGTCGAGGGTTCAACTCGGTTGGATGCAGTGGTAACCATTGCGTCTCACAGCAAGAAGGGGCCTGGGTTCGATTCCCGACTCGGGTGTGAAGTTTGTACATTTCTCCCCCCGTTTTGCATAGAAAACCTCTGAGTTCTCCACCTTTCTCCCATTGCAAAAACAGAACATTACGTAATAACCGATGTTGGCCAAACAACTTACTCAATTGTGATTACACACGGGCACGTAGCAACATCGTTACCCTCCTGCAAAAAGCCTGGACAGGGCCCCCCGGTGAAGCTCTCCTGGGTAAACAAAGCGCAATAAGCGATGAACAGAGTACACTTTCGTCACGTTCACAAAAGGCAGGGGCGACTCTCTCCACCTGAACCAACCGTGACGGAAGCATCCACGCGCCCACGCCGTGCATCTGTCCGACACTATTAAGCCCGTCGTGTTTTCCTCTTTCCTAGTAAAGCTTCAAAACTCGCGTGATGGAACCACCCAGGAAGGAAGAGGAGGGGGGGGGGAGACGTGGCTGAGTGACTAAGTTTCTTAAAAAAATATATCTATGTTAAAAAATAATCTCCCGTTAATTGAATTGCGTGATTGCAGGCAGCAGGTGGAATTGTGTGGGTCGGCACGCCAGCGAACGGGTCCACTGGGGCCTTCCAGGGATACGGCGCCATCGAGTTGAGGAGATCGACACAAGAAAAATAAACAGTGGGCAATTTGACTTTATTGGGGGAATGTCCTTGCGTCGAAAGAAAAAGCGCGGATTTCTTGCCCCTTGCGTCCAACTGTCGGATTATATTTCCTTCGCAAGAATACTCCCAGCTCTCGTAGAAAAAAAAAATCACAATTATATAAAAAAAAAATGCAATTTACAACAAAAAAAAAATCGGAGGAAAAAATAAATGCACAATAATTAAAAACAACCTCACCATCCACATCTCTCATTATCGGTCGCGATCAGTCGCACTGCTGGACGACGGCCTACGCCACCAGATGTCGCCATCGCTCACGCTTCTGGTGATTATCCGCGCAAACAGCTGATTTCGGCGCTCCATCTCCACGCTGCACGTGCCCCCCCTCCTTGCACCGGGTTCTCATTTTGCGGAGACGTTCGTAAATCATCTATTTTACTTCATATTATTTCTCCTAACTTCATTGAAAATCTGCTTTTGGTCGATTATATCGTAGATTGTATTGGCTGCTGTAAATGTCCAATTTTATGACGAGCCACCTATCATTTGTGGCCAGGTCGCTGCTGAAAAAGAGCTGCATAGCTCAGTGACAGCTGCCACACAGTGAACTTGACAAATAACTTCAAACCCCAGACTGCAAGTTTTATACAAGTCACAAAACTGCATAACGCACTACACAAAAAAGCCCCATCAGCATTTCCTGAAGAAGTGCATTGTGGTCCGTTCGTCTTCAGGCAAACTGACAGCAGCTGCAGTGACGCAGTGGATAGACAAACCGTGGACCGGTTTTGTCCTTAATAGGACTCATCGGCACAGTATCATCACCATTGGTCACTGCCGCAAAAGTCTTGCCTCTGGCCACCATATATAGGACATGTGGAGTGCAGAATCTTGGAGCAGCGCCGAGCCTTGGAACCCCCCCCCCCCCGGCCAGAACCTGCGAGCGGCGTTGCCGAACACAAAGTTCACCGTCGT
This sequence comes from Lampetra fluviatilis, assembly GCF_964198595.1. Lineage (NCBI taxonomy): Eukaryota > Metazoa > Chordata > Hyperoartia > Petromyzontiformes > Petromyzontidae > Lampetra > Lampetra fluviatilis. The sequence continues at coordinate 13,133,577 of NC_136288.1, forward strand.
GCAGAGATGTTATCTCCCTCGCCTGGTAGGACTGAGAAATCAGAAACCCGTCCGGGTTTGGCCTACTCTCAACTAAACTCGACGGTTTCATCAACAGCACTGCCTACGAAGGGCAAACTTTTTCCCAGGCTCCGCTTTCCACGAGAGAAGCTGAAAGATAACGTTGCCGCTCGCGCACCCTGACAGGAGACTTGCCAAACCAGAGATAGTTGATTTTATTTTTGAAGTTCCATTCATTTTCATTACTGCCAGAAAAAAAAAGTGTTGGTCTACGTTTTTTCTTTTGTCATTTTTCATCGGTGCCGTTGCGAATCGACGATCCGAGCCTGGCCACACGAGAACTCGCCACATGTGTGGCCCCTGTCCGGGCCACAGTGCCAAAAACGGCCGCTGTAATGAGACGCAGACGGCTCGCACGGTCTCCTGGGTCCCCCCCCCACTCCACCACCCCCCCCCCCCCACACACACACACAACGCTCGCTTCGTAATTCCCTCAGCAGGGCCTCGCGGAGTCTCGAGGCCATCTCATTGGGAGGGTCCGGCTACATTGGGGATGATGTTTGGCCAATCCCATTGGTGACGACTTGGCTTCGCGTTGGCAGGAAACCGGAGAACCCGGACAAGAAGCCACCACACGTAGGACAGAGGTGGGGGGGGTAATGCTCCAAGTTCAGCACAGACACAATTCTAGAGTCCATTGTACTGCCATCCCTTTGTCAACTTGTGAAAAAGCATCGCGCTCCAAGGCAGTATCTCATGCGAGCAGTCGCCAGGCTTCTATCGTGCTCAGTGTGCACCATCTCATAAGATCGGGTGAAGAGAGGATGATTTAGGGGGAGGCACGATGCCGGGCGTCCTGGGATTGCACAACGAGTTGGCACACAGCGGTGGTGGCGGCCGCGGAGCCTCGCTCGTGATTTGTGTCCGTGCCTCAGACCCCTGGGGCCCCCCGACCCCTACCCCTCTACCCCACATGGTGAGAGCAGTGCCGTGCACAGCGCTCAACGCTAATCCGCTCCATCTCCCTGGCCCCTCCGTCTACGTGCTGTGGACAAGGGACACTGCCCCCGAAACGTCACCCATCGTTACATATTTCTTTCCTCTCGAATTGAAAACTAAAACAAACTCATCAACCCTCATCAACAATACTGCCTAATGAAATAAAAGTAATACATAAGTAAATAATGGGATCAGTTTCTGGTGACGTTTTACGCAACGGCCCTTCTTCGTAGCACAGAGAGCAGTGTTCGTCATTGCAAGGCCCGCGTGCCACTAGCGGCCCCTGGTGGGCTTCAGTGCAGCCCCCGGCAGTACAACAAAGGGTGAAAACGCCCCTTGCGGGCGGTGTGGCGGCCCTCTCACTGATGATGTCTTACATTTTGACTTAAAACTACAGGAATTCATATGCTATGGTTCTTCCAGTAAAGTCACGTAGATAGAAAATAAATAAATAATAACAATAAAATAATAATAATGAAAATAAAGTGAATAAAAAAGAATACAAATATCACGACGCTTCGATCGCAACACAAGCGGTCGTCTTCAGGAACCCCCCTCCTCTAAATAATGTGCGAAGAACACAGACATAGAACAGAGAGGAATCTTTAGTCTTCGGATGCTGCGATGCCCTCCCAGAATGACAGAGAGAGAGAGAGAAAGAAAGAGCGCGCGAGCGGGCAGACGGGGAAGACGAAAAATCCGGCCTTTTATCCGGGCAGACGCGAGCGACAGACGGACGCACCTCCTTGTCGCCGTCCTCGTCCTCGCCGCTGCCGACGGGGGCGTAGGTGAGCGTGTAGCCCGTGGCGCCCTCGGCCTCCTCCCACTTCACGCGCATGCTGCTCGCCGTCACGTCGTGCACGCGCAGCTCGGGAATGGACGAGCCCAGGGACGCTGCCACACGCACGTGGGAGGTGGGGCACAGGGGGGGTGGGGAACAAACACAGGTCAGAGATACTCAACTAAACTCTTACAGAACTCAACAATATATTTATTTGAGCAGGTAAGACCCGCTGAGCTAATATATAGCTCTTTTTCAGAAGCGACCTGGCTATCACAAATGATAGGTCAACGAAGTGGCTTATCACCGTGTGGACATTTGCCGCGGCTAAATAACTCGAGACGCACGTTGTTGATTCTAAATGTGGAGGGGAAAAAGCGGAGTACCCGGAGGAAAAAATCCACGTGACAGCTAGGACAATGTGCATGGCTTCAGGGTCAGGATCGAACCCACGATCTCCTGCATACCAGGCGAGGCAGTTAACATTTCCAAGCCACCGTGGCGTCCTGGGACAGGACACGTCGCTAGGCTGGGCAATGACCGGCGACAAGAGTGGCCAGACATGCGTCCGAGGAGGGTGTCCTGCAGCGGAGACGGAGCCACGGGGTCAGCTCCCGCACCGGGGGCGAGAGACGCACAGAAGCAACGGCCTTGGTCCAGCAGCAGATAGACACTGACTGATGGCGAGGATGCACAGCACGGGCTCTGCAGTCGGTGAAGGGAGACGCCGAGCCTTCACTGGAGATACAAATCCGCTGTGCCAAATGGAATTCCCCGTCGCTCTCCACGCACAAACGCGCCGCGGTTCTCAACAACAAAGCAAGCGCTTGTGGATTGTAAAAGACATGGGGGGCGAGGCGGGTGGGGGGTGGAAACTAAATGAAATTAAACATCTGAAAAAAATCCTCAACAATGAGACATTCACTGTGAAATGACAAACGGTCACCGTGAACAACTACGAAGGCCGGCAGGGCACGAGAGGGGGTGGGTGGCCAGCACCACGCCCGGCCGCCTTTGTCTCCCTAGTAGCGGTGTTTACTACACACAGCATCAGGTACTCATTTGAGGGCGAGTCGACATGGGGGAGGTGCAGGCCCAGATCAGATAACCGTCACTGGCGGTGGTGGCCGTGAGCGGGAATCGAACTCGTGTCGCCGGGTTCGTGGCGCAGTGCACTCACTCACTCACGCGTGTCACCGACCATCACATCTCACACCACCACCACGGCCAACTGTTCATCTACAGCAGCACAGCAGCAAGAGCAGCAGCAACACAGCAGCAGCAGAAGTTGCAGCAGCAGGAGCAGCAGCAGGAGCAGCTGCAGCAGCAGGAGTAGAAACAGCAGCAGGAGCAGAAACAGCAGCAGGAGCAGCAGCAGCAGGAGCAGCAGCAGCAGCAGGAGCAGCAGCAGGAGCAGCAGCAGCAGGAGTAGAAACAACAACAGGAGTAGAAACAGCAGCAGGAGCAGCAAGAGTAGCAGCAGGAGCAGAAACACCAGCAGCAGCAGCTGCAGCAGCAGGAGCAGAAACAGCAGCAGGAGCAGCAGCAGCAGGAGCAGCAGCAGGAGCAGCTGCAGCAGCAGGAGTAGAAACAGCAGCAGGAGCAGCAGCAGCAGGAGCAGCAGCAGGAGCAGCTGCAGCAGCAGGAGTAGAAACAGCAGCAGCAGGAGCAGCAGCAGGAGCAGAAACAGCAGCAGGAGCAGAAACAGCAGCAGCAGCAGCAGCAGCAGCAGGAGCAGCAGCAGGAGCAGAAACAGCAGCAGGAGCAGAAACAGCAGCAGCAGCAGCAGCAGGAGCAGCAGCAGGAGCAGAAACAGCAGCAGGAGCAGAAACAGTAGCAGCAGGAGCAGAAACACCAGCAGCAGCTGCAGCAGCAGGAGTAGAAACAGCAGCAGCAACAGGCGCAGCAGGAGCAGAAACAGCAGCAGCAGCAGCAGCAATGGGAGCAGCAGCAGCAGCAGCGACTGCGGCATTCCCAGCGGATCT